>NW_020884900.1:338925-485085 GCF_003945725.1 Corapipo altera | reverse complement strand
GGGTATGCCTTATGTACTGTGTCTTTGAGGGCAGTAGTAATATGCAGTTGAGGTGACAATGTATGGCATGTTAAAAAAAATATTATATGTGCCATATAATAAAACATTGTTTATTATTCTTTATATCTGACTATTTACATGGCTATTTATATTTATTTATATTGCTGTTGCCATAGAAGAGAGCTTGTCACCATATCTCAAGAACAAGCCTTAGAGAATAGTCCCTGCCATGGAAACAATTTGAGAAAAGTCACATATCTTTATTGTGTAGCCTTTTCAGCTGAGATCAGTGCTGTGCATGTGGAAAATCTTACAAATTCATTAAAAACAATAATGTATAAGAATGTTTTATGTGCAATAATATATAGCATTATGAGTAATGTAATAATGATGTAAGTTTTCTGCTTTTGTTATTACTTCCTTGCTTTCTCAAGCAGGGACATCTGAATTCATTGATTTTTAAAAGAATGTTGCTTTTCTGGTGAAGTCTCTCCTTTAACATGTAGCTGTAGTCCTTCAAGACATCAGGAAAAACTCTATCAGGGCATGAGAATTTATTTACAGCCCCTCTGAAAAGCTGCTTTAGAAAAATCTCTCTGTAACACGCACGGGGAACAAGCATAGTACAGGCTTGCTGTGGCAAGAAGGGGTCAAACCATGGAGTAGTGACTGTGCTCATACAATTTCTCTTATAGAAGTCTGTAAGCTTTGATCTAAGGGTGGTATGACTATTTGTCTTATATGGATATATATATATACATATAGTAACCCCAGAAAATCTGCTGCCTGTATCTGAATGTGCTAAGTTAGCAGTTCAAGCAAATTATAAATAATTAGGATAACAGGTTTTCATTGCACATATATATATATAACCTTTGTCACATTTTTGTGACCTCAGTCAGACAATAGAGTGAAATCTGAAGAATTATTGACATGAGTTGAGTATTGCTTAGGTAAAGTCAATTTGCTGTCTTTGGGAGAAGTTAATAAATTAGACCAATGGCCACATGATCCTAACACATAATCTGCTCATAGCACCTGAAGAGCACTGTCCTTCTAATCCATGGTCCTGTTGACAAAGGTAAAGCCCAGCAGGAAGTCTGAGTTTCTGCAGAATCAGGCCTTTATTATGCAAATAATAGGTTTTTCCTATACATATATTTGCATTCATACATTCACACACACATACGTAAGTTATTTTACATTTTAGAATGCTAGAAATGAATCATAACTGATAAAAATACAGTAGCTACTAATACTTTTTATGTCATAAAAATCCATTGGCACCAAAAAGATCTTTATCTCTTATTGCAATTTCTTTGTAACAAACATAACAATTAAAATATAGGAATCCTCAACAAGAGTCCTGGAAGATGAGAACAAATGTGTTCCTCTGATCTACTGACACTAGAAAACTCAACAGTGATATTGCAGCTGCTGTTATCCCCCATCTTCATCCAGATCTGATGAAGAAAGACGTAAGAATCAATGATTTAGTGAGCTGGAAACAAACTTTAAAAATCAAAGTGAGCCAATTATAGTAAAATGCTGAATAAAGTGTTGGATTCTTTACCTCTTGGTATATTTAATCGTCTGGATGCCTTCTGGAATATATTGGAGCAAACACTGGTGTTGACAGCAATATAGAGGTAGGATGGGGAACTGTATGTTTATTTTAGAGACCATATTAACTAATCTTTGACTCCTGCAGTCGTGAACATTACATACGTCAGAACAAAGAAAAGCTCAGTTGCTTCTGGAAATCCATCACCATCTGTGAAAATGCACAGTAGTACAGCAGAAAATATTGCAGTACAGAGCACCTTGTTCTCATTCACAACTGACTGTTCCCATGTATCATCATCAAAAACTCATGGGCATAATAGCAATAGCAGGAGTCAGAACTTAGCATAGCATAAAACAATGGTCTTGTGGTCATGACTAATAAACTACGTGTATCAGAGCATGTGAATCACATCCTCTCCATTTAGCTTGGCAAGATAAGTGGTTGTTTGCATCACAGCAGCTCCCAGGTAGCCAGCAGAAAATAAAAGAAGGTACAAATTGGTCATCATCACCACCAGAGTAACTTTCTTCTTTTGTTGTGCTGAAGTTGTCAGTAGAGATGTTTTTAGGTGAAAAGTAACAGACCGTGGCATGAAAGGCAAGACTGGATGTAATTGCTTTGTTTAAAACTTATGAAATCTGAAAGGTGGCATCAAAGTTGTTAATTTTTTTCAAATAGCAGACATATTCACAGTCTGCTCTCATCAAAACTTTCATAGGCTTAATGCCAATTGCTACTGGGCTGGTCCTAGCAAAAGCTGTGTCTTGTTCTTTAGTGTATGATTTGTGCAGATCCAGTAGTTTTTCCAGAAAAGTTATTTTTTATGGTGGAATGGGTGGTTTAGTGACTTTTGGTCTTCATGGCATTGTTAATGAGATAAGGACTGTTCAGGCAGACTTGAGATGGCTCTTTGTATCCCATTTTTGGGGATTAAATTTTGTGTATTAAATTTTTATGTATTCTCTGTTTTGGTTTTCATGCCCCTGGCTGTGGAACCTGAACTCTTCCAGTGACAACTCTGTCAGCCGGAGGTTGTTGGCTGCACCTGCCTTGTGCAGTGGGGCACAAACTCAACATTGTGTCAAAGTCCCCGCAGTACTTTAAGGAGAATTTCCTCTAACAGGAAAATCAGATATTTATCCTAACTTCATGCACTCCAGCAGGGCATCCTTGGAGAGGGAGTGAAAGTCTGCAAGACTGTACCAGTACTTGATTTGCTTTCATTGTCTACATGAGCATGGAGTTTTTCAGAAGAGCCAAGTCCAGCCACAGAACAGTCAATGGTGCAGGTGCTTAGGGTATCCTCTAAATTATTCCTTATCCTATAAACAGTACTCAGTCCCCTTCAACAGCAGTGTTCTTTTGACCAAAGAAATAGTATACTAGTATAGAAACAGTTCCAGGAGCTTTCTAGAAGTGGCAAATTTTTGATGGCTTCAGTAGTATGTTCATGAGTTACATATCAATACATTTGCTTTACTCAGAGCCTTTACTTGGATGCAGCTTGCAGAAGTAATGGTTGTTGAACACTGTGCCAAATATGTTTGAATGAATTACTTCTCTAAGGAACTCTGTATTTATACACAAGAACTGAGTTTTCCCATAATAGTTCAATAAGAAAAAATGCTATTTCTCTGCTTGTTCTCCAGCTGTAAGTTGCTAAAGATGTTATTTGCAAGTCTGTGTATAACTCATGCCTTTAGGAAAATTTTCCCCTCTTTCTTCTATTACAGAGCTGAGAAGCATGGAAACAAATGAAGAATACATTTGGTATCCATTCACTGCTACTCAGATATTCATTTTTGTAACATTCTGCATTACTGCTTAAGGTTTGGGATTCATTACACTAGCAAGAGCTGTTGTAAATACGCTTTACTGAGTATTTGTTATCTTGTGTATGGATTTCATACACATAGATGCATAGGTAATATGTCTATGTATAAATTATGACTGAAGTATAGATGCCCTGATATTTGTTCAGATACTTGGAAATCCAAGAAAATTCATATATTCCTGTTACTATTATTTCATCTCTTTCTATGACTCACAGTGGCTTGTTGTGAAAACAGTATATATTGCTTAGGCAGCTATTGCAGGAATGAGCTAAAAGTGGATCAAACAATGACCATCCTATCTAAGTGCTAAATAGAAAATAAATGTAGCCTGGTGTTTGGGGTTGACCCAGGCTGGATGCCAGGAGCCCATCAAAGATGCTCCATCACCCCCTTGGAAAATATAATGGAACGCTCATGGGTCAAGATCAGGACAGGGAGAGCTCACTAACCAGTAACTGGCACAGGCAAAACAGACTTGACTTGTGGAAATTAGTTTAATTTATTACCAATCAAATCAGAGTAGGATAATGATAAATAAAAACTGAATCTTAAACCACTTTCTCCCCACCCCTCCCTTCTTCCTGGGGTCAACTTCACCTCTGAATGCTCTACCTCTTGCTCCCCCAGTGGCACAGGGGGATGGAAATGGAGGGTGTGGTCAATTCAGCACATACTCACACTCCTCACACTCTTTCTCTGCTCCAGCATGGGGTCCCTCCCATGGGAGACAGCCCTTGAGGAACAGGCTTCTCCAGCATGGGTCCCCCATGGGGTCACAAGTCCTGGCAGCAAACCTGCTCCAGTGTGGGCTCCTCTCTCCAAAGGGCCACAGTTCCTGCCAGGAACCTGCTGCAGTGCAGGCTTTCCATGGGGTCACAGTCTCCTTTGGGCAGTCCCCTGCTCTGGCATGTAGTCCTCCAAGGGCTGCTTCACCATAGACTTAGGTGGGCTGCAGGGACCAGCTGCCTCCCCATGGGCTTCATTCACCACAGGCTGCAGAGGAATCTCAGCTGCCCCACCTCCTTTTCCACTGATCCTAGTGTCTGCAGCTGTGTTTCTCACATATTCTCGCTCCTCTCTCTGCCTGCAGTTGCTGCTCTGCAGTTTTTTTCCTCCTTTTAAATCTGTTATCCCAGAGGTGTTACTGTAGTCATGGATGGGCAAAGCGTTGGCCTGCAGTAGGTCCATCTTTGAGCCGGCTGGCACTGGCTCCATTGGACATGGGGGAAGCTTCCAGCAGCTTCTCACAGAAGCCGCCCCTGCAGACCCTCTGCTACAACACCTTGACACACAAACCCAATACACCTAGTTAAGCTGTATTTTGGTAGAAGACAATATTAGTGTTGGCCTCTGGTCTTTAATTTATTTATTCTTGTTTTTCCAAGACATTACACTTCAGAGAGGTTCCCTCCATGTGCCATCTGTTTCCTTGCAACTGGGAATGGTAGAATAATTTTCTGACGAATTGATGACAAGATGTGGCAGGGGAACAGTAATCCATAAAGACAAGATTTCTCATTAAAGTCACTCAGCTCGTCTGTGATACAGCAAGCTCTTGATTTACACTGGTCACCTCTGGAGCAGGGAGGACAGTGGCTGGTAAGTTACATTTTTTGTTGCACAGGCTAATGATGAGGTTCTTGACAGTAACTGGGACTGCTGTCAGATCAGTTTTCATGGCACAGACACACTTATCTAAGTGAGATTATTCTAGTTAGACAGTTTATCATAATAACAGATGTCATCATAGACACCTTTTGACCTTAGTTACTTCATGATATCTTAATGCTGGCTGGCTGTTGTCATATAATTCCTTAGGCTTTTGCTAGGAAGGGCAGATGGACCACACAAGGACCATCATGAATTATAGCAGACCTTCTTTTTGGCCTTGTGGTACAGATCTTAAATTTTCTTTTCTATGTGTGCCTCCTGGTCTTCTCTCACGAGCAGAACCTTACTGCAGGTTGCTGATTCTGCTCTTGCTGAGAACCAGTCTATGACATACTGGCACAGCTGGACATGTCAGCCATTTGACAATGGTTGCAAGCACACAAAGGAAATTGCTCTAGAACAATTTAAAAATTAAATATATGCCACAGAAGCTTGGGTGAGATGCAGAGGGCAAGGAATAATAGAGTAGAAATGAGAGACACAATCACGGACACGATGGTTGGAAGGGATGCTGCAGGTCACCTAGTCCAGCTTCCTGCTTAAAGCAGCACTATATACCTTGGAAGCCTGAAAGCACAGGGGAGCATACACAGGTAGGAAATACACTTAGACTAAAACAGAAAAAGGAGATGTCCTCTTCCAGTTGAGGAACCATGTTTTTCCACAGTAAAATGAAAATTTACTTCAGCTTCTCCTCACCCCTCTACTTCTCTACATTAGTATTTCACAATAAATACCATCTGTCTTTTCAAGAGGGTCCTAAAAGTACTTGGAAGTACAGAGAAAGTTAAGTCTCTATATAACATGAAAAAAAGAATAATTCTATACAATGTGAAAAAAAGAAGAATCCATGATAATTGTATAAATCATTAGCTGGAATAAAGGACTTATTTTTCCTTCACTGAAAAATGACAGCTGCTTTGCTAATTTTTTATTCTTAGGGTATAAGGAGCCATGGGGTAGAGATCTTTTCCTACCTTACACAGATCTGAGTAAAGAAGTGTTAAAACTCGTCAACTTTCAAGCAGAATCATGTTTAGTCTTGAGCTGCCAGGATTGTCAGGTGAATTTGGGTTCTGTAGGTCTGTGTGCCCCCTGGCTTAGCCACTGCTAACAGGAGAAAAACAAATGAAAAATCTGAGGTTGGAATTTCAGTCCAAGCCCTGCACAGACTAAAAGATGTTCTTAATTTCATGTAGAAATGTAGCTAAATGATCTCAGGAAGTGATTCCAGCTGAGTTTATGTGCTTGGAGGAGCACTTCCTTAATTATCCATGCTGAAAGTTGGCAATGGGATGCTACAGAGTTTTTAACAAGAGTGACAGTCTGCTATTTGTCTTACCTGGTAGATATGAAAAGTAAATATTTTTTCATAATGTTTCACTCTACATTTTGCATTTAGCAGTGGTTGTATTACCCCATCCTTCTCGCAGATGGTCTGAGGAAAATGTGAAAATACAGCTGGAGACTGTAAGAAAATCAAGATCACAGCCCAAGGTAGAATATCTAATCAAAGTAGCTGTTTGGTAGACAAAAGGGTACATGCCTCCAAGCAGTAAGAGCCCCAGCTCTGTCATGAGGTGGATGTACTGACCCACATTAAGGTGTTCTGCTTTGCTTCCTGGCAATGCACATTTGCTTTGGTTTTGTTGCGAACCCTCCAGCTGGGATCCTCTGGAAACAGGAGCCTAGAGGAACAGCATGATTGGCTTGAAAGATTATTTTGTTGTGATTGCTAAACCAGCCGCATTCTTCCACTAGCTCACCATGTCCGATTCACATAAGCACGCTTCAGTGCATAAGCACACTTGTAAGATGCTAAATTCGGCCAACCATCTCTTCACTCCTTGAGGGCTGAGATAAAGAGGAGAGTGAATGGCAGAGAGTGGAGGAAAAGACTGGCAGATCACACAAAGCCAGAGTAACTGCTGAGTTCCGAGTCACTCAGTCAGATATCCTTAGTACCACTTTAATGATTAGTGAGACCAATAGTACTTTGAACTAGGTGACTAGAAATGGAAGATTCTAGAGTAGTCACCCCAATATCCTTCTCTCAAATTATACCAAAATGTAGTTATATCACTCCAAGTAACTCCCAATGAAGCAACTTAAGAGAATGTTCTCAAAGTTCTGTGGTCCAACTATCTGACACAGTCTTGCTAAGATGGTTGTAGCTGCCTGGTAGTTGTTTGCTGGCTCTTCCTCCAAGCAGGCAGCCTACCCATATGTGTAACCTTAGCCTGGAATATATGGTCCCAGTTTTCTAGAATACAAGCTCCTGGAACTGAGCTTCATAACCCTCTAACAAGATAATAATACAAAAATCTGAATCAGCCCAACGACTCCACTTGGATAATAACATGTAAACAGAAAAATCCATTCCTGTTGGCTGAAATATTGCCAAGGTTCATTAGAGTCAGCACACAGACACTTAAATGTGCTGGAAACATGTAGCTTTGAAAGACTGGTAATTTCTTGAAGAAAAAATATGCAAAACATTTAAGATATTGTGTATATGAAGATGAAAGATGCATGATTTAAATTGAAAGCTATAGGGGTAGCACTGGCATTAAGATAAAGTGTCTAAAGAATGGATTAGTAACAAATTATTTTTACCAACTGTTGACTTTTATTCAGAAATGAAAGGCATAACTACCTATTTGGAAATACACAATTCTGACTTGTCCATGAATGCAAAAACTGTCTATGTAAATTATATACGGATTGTTCAAAACCAAATTCTCTCTATGGCTTTATTCACTTGTTTTTGCAATCCTGGTATTTCCGGTGAATCTGTTAAGGAAGCCTCTGACCTGAAACAACATATGAAATAAGAATACATAAAAATTGCTCTATACTACTGAAATTTAACTATCTTCAGCTTTTTTTCATTGTGGACACAATCGTGGAAAATTTACAGCTACTTACAAAATCACGGCTATGTGGATATTTGCAAGTTACATGAGGTCTCTGCAGCCATGAAATCATCATTCGGGTGAAAGTTTAAGAATAAAACAGTGGTCACTGATGGATCCTTTTACTATTTCTTACTTGTCTTGCATAGGCAATGACAAGGCTAAGAAGAGCAGTTGGTGATTTCTCTTCATCTCTGTGCTTGGGCCCCTCGTCCTGACAGGATCCTTTTCTACACAGAAAGAAGGAAAGCTACTGCTGTTACAAATGTGCTCATTAAATCAGATTGATGCTTTCACTCAAAAAATATTTGCATTCATTTGGATATTTTTCTTGATGTATTTTTACCATCTGTATTGGTGGATTCATCCACTTAAATACATGCAAAGCTTATACGCACTGAGGTAAACCCCCCAAATTGCAAAACTTACATTTTCTGAAGGTGGATGGTAGTTTCACATTTGACAGCAAATATTTAGATATATACCAAAAAGGAACATATTCACACTGCCCTTCATCTTAATAAACAAGGTCCTTTTTATCCTATATTTTGTGATAATTATCAAATGATAAGGAAATTAGGACAAATGGCTGCTTTCTGAGAACGTGCTGAATGACCAACTCAAGAAAAAGCAGTTTTGAAGAGATTTGCAACTGAAAGGTCACCTGGCAGTGTGGTAACTTGTTTAATGAACGAGGAGTAAGACAATTTAACATGCTTCTCAAGGATTCAGAAAAGAAGCCTAGTGTTCCTCTGTGTCTGGTATTATGGCATTGCATTTGGAGGCCTTTTAAAACAAAGATGTAGCATTATTTATGCAAAACTGTCCCATCTGATGTTCATCACAAAGAGGACTTAGAGGGTACATCAGAGATTGACAGTGGCTGGAACAAGCATTTATGTAGAAAGCTCTACCTCATACCTAATATGTACATTGACAAATGTATTACAGCATTAGTATATCAGCAGATCTAGGAGTTTGGGCTTTGAAAGCTGCTGGAGAGAAGGATTCTGTTCTACTTAGCACCTCCACAGCAGAAGGATTCTGAATGTTACCTTTGGCACTTGCTGAGGCATTGACTGGCTCCCACTTTGATAGTCCATGCAAGACAGAAGATGTTTTTCCCATGCTGCAGCTTCACTTAGATTCTCCCAGGCCTTCAGTTTACCGTCAGGAATCTTAAAGGGAGTCACTGTTTCCTTTTACAAGGAGATGTCTACAAGAGATTTACAATGCCTTTCTCTCAGGTATTTATTTTTTTTTCTCAAACCATTTTCTCAAATAAATGGGGCAGAGAATGTCTTGCTAAATAACAGAATAGAAAAGCCTTAACCACAAGCACAGCTTAAGTGTGTCTTATTCACTTAAGTTCTTGTTCCAAGGTAGAGATTTTTGCTTGAAATGCACCTCATGAGGTTGATCTTGAACATCTTTAATGAGTGTTTCCTCATCAGATGGCCCCGTGATGATTGTTGGATATGAGGACTGAGATTGCTTGCACTTTGCATAATACAGTTACAGTTGTTTGCTGAGACCAGAGATATAGTCTGTGATCATTGGCTTCTCAGTGGCAGCCCCAGTTAAATTCTTGTAGAAATACTCCATAGAAATTAATCTACTGCCAAATATTAAGAGAGAAATTACGTGGCTGAAGCAGAACTTTTGAATTTATTGCAAGGGAGTCTTTCAGAAATCAAGTCTATATAGAACCATGAAAGATAGAAAATAAGGTAAAGGAGCACACCTCCCATGAACCAGTCTTTTGTATACTGCTTAAAATTCTATTTACTGTAGCAAAGAAGTATTGGCAGCTCCCACTGAGTTTTCAGAAGAACAATAAATAAAAGGGTTGAATTAACAACCATGGTCTAAATGATACTATGGAGAGTATTTGCAGTTTGAATACTGTAGAACTTTCTGTATACAGTATTTTCTTCTTAGTTGTTCCACTGGGTGGCACAACTCCTACATTGCCTTTTCCAAAGATATCATTCAATATCTGAATATGTTAAATTATTTTACTCTATTATTTTGTGTTGACAACTGCAGCCTTGAGTTCTGATTGTCAGATGAAATAGGGACTTAAAGTAACTGAGACGGAAGTGCCACTACACTGTCTTTAATCCAAGACAAAATCCACACCCTTTAGGGTGCCCCCACTGCCCTGTCCACCCAACCCCCCCCCTTCCAAATAGTGGTTGTCTGACTTTGAACAAAATCTAATATATTAGGAAAACAGGCAAATCAGACCTTAGAGCAAATAAAGCTTTCCACAAAGTACTTTGGTTTCCAGACAAAACCCCAAATGTTTACTTCTTTCATGGGAACTACTTGACATCCTGTATTTTAAAAAATTCTTCTGAAACCCTCATGCTTCCCAGGGTAGGAGGGTAAGGAAATTGTCCTTGAGTGCATCCACCCACAGTCTTTTATTAAATCCTTGCCAATGGTGAAGAAGAAATCTAGACCTCCAAATCCTGCCTGCTCCGAGGAGTGTCACTTAGAACTCATGACAGCATTTCTCACCACGGGATTGCCAAGCTGATGAAGAATACCTGAGTTTGGCCTTCAATGTTATAAAAATGTTCTGACAGACTAACAAGGCCCCGTTGCTTCTCAGCTTCCCTTATTATTTGCTCTTCAGTTCTTCATCTCTTCAAGGCTTTTCCTAAAAAAATAATTTAAAGAATTAATTCTGTGATGTTTAAATGAAGTATTTTGTAATAGTGACAGGGATTGTCAGGTATTTCCAGATGTTATCCTCTATATTTCTAAGTCAGGTGCCCAAGGAAAATATTTCCATATTGTAGCAGTTGTCTCCCTGTCAGTTCTGCCCCATCTCCATTTACTTTTGAACCCAGGGGTTAATTCCAGTGAAACCTGAAAGAGGAACAGGTAGGACTCTCAGAGATGCCTAAATGGATACAAAATTTGGGAAAACTGGTTCGTGACTAGAGAGAGCTGTACACAAATGAAGACCCTCCTGGGAGAACTCACACATTATATGTAACATTTGGTTATAATTAATCAGTCAAAATGTACCTGACCAGCCAGCTAGCATTTGTACACTGTCAGATGAGCTGTAACTCTGCTTTTGAGCTGTCTCTTGCAGGATGCAGCTGGAAATATCGCTGCAGGAACTGGGTCATGACAGTAGGGGACAAATCTATAAGAAAGCCATTTCATTAGTTATGCTACTCATGCAGCAACTAATTTTAAACGAAGGAAATGTCTTACTAGTCAGGTTCATATAAATCTTTTGTGCAGGAGGCTTATGCTTTTATCTTTAAATACACTATGTTTTTAATTTTCAAATAAATATATTTGGGCTTTGTAGATTAAATCTTTTTTTGCCAAAATCCTGCTACAGTAGGGTTAGATCCTTTGTAACTATAGGAGGAGCAAGGCTGTGAGGGTATTCTATATGGCAGGTGACAGCTCCAGAGCAGTAAATCAGGATTATGTACTGAAACTCATTAATTTACCCATATAAGCAAATTTCTACACTTCATTTTTGTACCTAGAGTGCTTCAACTTTTCTGCTTTCTTTTTAAAGCTACAGCTGCTGTGCCCCCAGATCTTTATACACATGGGATAAATTTCTCTTGACTTCAGTGGAGTTCTACCAGCCAGAAATTTTGCTTCTGGCCTTCTTTAGGATTTAAATTGTGTATGTTGGAAGAAAATGTCAGATTAGACTCGGGCGAAAAAGAAATATGAAGAATACCCACATGTCTAAACTATGGACAGAAAAAGAAAAGTGAGAACTGGTGCTGGATTATTTTCATCTAAACTACATTTATACTTACTTGGGAATTCAAATGTGGCTTTATCTTTCCCAGGTTAAATAGATATCTGAAGTATTGTTTGGGATGGCAGACATGTAAGAGAAAGCTGACTGAAGTAGAAATTCTAAGCATCTTTTACTGCTAAGTGTGTGTGTGGGGTTGTCCTAAAATGAAACATGCCATTTTTAGGAAAAATAAGGAAATTATTTTTAAAAAATCAGGTTTTCATACTTAAATTTTTCCCCATTTCTAAGAAAGTCTGAAAGGATAGCTTTGACTTCCTTTTACAGAAAAAAAAGTGCTACAAATGTGAATTATCTTGCCAAAGAACTATGATTTCTTAATTGTATTTAATATTTGTGTTGCTTCTGCTGTTCCAATTATACTGATGTATTCTGATGCAATGTCTGTAAATCAACATCCTTGCTGGCTCTTCCTTTATTAGTTCCCAGTTCTGCTGGAGCTCTTGCTGAAGAGCTGGGGCTCTGCAGAGGCCTTGCCCTTGGTTAGCTTGTCCTTGCAGATGCCAGGCAGAAATGAGGCTCCATGAGGGTTCTAAATGAGAAGGGAAATGATGGAAATCCAGTTGTTGGGACATCTGTGCCATGGTGAATGGTTAAAGGGGAACTGAGGGCTAGGGTGGATGACACCCTAACTCACAGTGCATGTCTTTGAAACAGGAGCTTGGCTGGATTGCCAAGGGATTGTGATTAGGAGAAGAGTGTTTCCCCTGTGGGCACACGAAGGCTGTAGATACTGCGCACAACCTTGTTCTTTTGAAAGCAAGACTTGTAACTATGTTTGGATATTTGTGTGAAAGGGAGAAGGTCTGTAATGAATGAAAGCCTTCTGGTAACATGAGTCCTCTTGTTGGGCACTGTCAGTGAAAAACAGGAGACAAAGTGGGTTGCCACGTTCTTTATTCTTTTCTTTTCTCTCTTATTCTTTTTCTGAGAGAGAAAAAGAGAGAGCTTCTTATTCCCTTAATGGCTTTTGCTTTTCAAAATGTATTTTTCCTACTGGAAAATACCATCTCTGAACATGATGGTACCAGTAGAATCCCCCTTCTAGTGATAGAGATTTTCACTTTGTTTAGGGAAAAGATGAAAAGTATGCCAGCTGAAATACTCTTTCCAGGTGAAGGTGTGTAGTCCGCTAACTCACCTTCTCAGCACTTCCTTCCTCCTTCCATCCTAGATTCTTCCTTTAAAATCTTTGCTAGCTTATTGCATACAGCAATAACAGTGACTGTAACTTGGGAACTTTTCCTCTACTCTTAAGAAAATGAAACATTTTGTATTATTGTCATGGTTTGAGATAGCCCCAAAATCCAATTCCCTAGCTCCATCCCCCTCCCACGTCTCAACCCAATGTGAGATGGGTTTTTCCAGACAAAACACAACCAGACTCAGAATGGGGGAAAGGGAATATATTACAATGACTGTACAAATAAATACTATAACACATTATACACACGATCACAACTATCTCTACCATGACATAGAGTATTTACAATGGATTGTATCTCTTCTCCCCTCCAAATAAAAGTCCAGGAGGGAAAGAAGGACAGATCCCTTCCAGTCTCTCAGGGCAGCAGCTTCTTCAGAGTAGCAGAAGCAGTCTCTCTCTCTCTCTCATGCATGCAGCTGTTGCTGGATCTCTGCCAGCACTCAGGAGGGAGGTATCCAAGCTCCCTCGACCCCGTCGCCAACCAACCGAGGGGTCTTCCGTGGGCTTCGTAACCCCAGACAAGGCCGTTCCACCACGTCATATCACGAAGGCACAGGGGGTCTTCGTGACGGTCTGATATCTCCAGGAGATTCAAGCTCCTTGCAGGGCCTCTGTGCCCTGCCTCAGGCTGCCACCTTGGCAGCAGTGCGAGGGGGGAGCCAAGGTCACCCCCTCTGCATTCCTCTCCGTCCCGGTCCAGCTTCCCAGGACGCTCTGAGCTTCTCAGCTCTTCTCTCTCTCTCTCTCTGGTGCTGCATGTCTCTGTTGCTCCGTCTTATCTCTTCTGGCTCTCTGCCACCGCTTCTCCGGTCAGTGCCGGCTGCTGCTCTTCTCCGACCGCTGCCCAGTTTGGAGAAAACATCTCCCAGGTCGCAGCTACAGACACATAGTCCAGCTTAACACTGTTCCAAGTCTCTGTAGCCCCCAACTGGGGCTGGGGGGCCCCAGAGGCCCCGAGGGGCTCCGGGCCCCTTTCTTTGTGGCTCTACAACGTGGCTACTTCTTCTACTACCAAACTACAACTCATCTCTTCCGTTTGCTTGTGGTATGTTTGCATTTCTGCAGGAGCGCCCATTGGACAGGACTTCAAAACTTCCAGGGGTTTCCACCCCTTGGGGGTTACCACTTTTCTTAGCCTCTGGGGGAAAACAAGGTTCAAACCACTACAATTATTTACCACAAGAGATTTTCTTTATGAACTATTATCGAAAAATAGAACATATCCAACAGAACAGCAATGAATGCTCATAAAACAAAGTGAGAGTTCATGATTATTTGTGGCTTCGCATTAGGGTGTGAATTGAATCCTTTAAATCCTAAATTGTTGGGATTTTTATTTCAAGCTGTTTCTCCAGCTCTGATGCTCGCCTGCCTAGCTAGATGCATAATTAGTTTCAACATCAGGACTTAAAATAGAACAGTGCTGGGAACTGGGTGGTCTGGTTCCTTTTAAGTGCTTGCCTACTGCAAAACTGTTACACATAGAAAGCGTGGAGTTTTTCCTTCGAATTGTAACTTTACACTCTGGCTTGCACAGGTGGGCTTTGGTATTAGTTATAACAAACAAAAGCAGTAGATGATTAAAAACGTTTTTTTTAAAGAGAAAATTGCACAGCATCAAACTCTGTGTAGCAACAGTTGTCAAAGTGCTTTCGGTAGCTAATTCCAGGTATGCAATATTCAACAGGGGAATTTGTGTTGGTTACAGACGAAGGAGTAAGTAACAGAAATTTCATACAATTAAGAACAACCAATTTTAGAGAACTTTCTAAATGATTCTGAACTGAATCATTAGCTTATGAGTAATCTCTTGGACTGTTCCAGTGTCATCTGTAAGGAAGCAGGGTTCGGGATCCAGGAATGTCTGTCATGAAAAAGTGGCTGTTCAGGGTATGTATGTAGGGTATGTTGTATTTGCTGCAAACCTGTAGAAATTTCTGCTATTGTGTCAGTAATGCTGTTGTCCTTTAGGCCATCTAGCTCAGACCTAGTGCAGATAATTTTATCTATATAATATCTTTGATGACAGGCACTTCCAAGCAGAAAGTATATTTCTCTGCAGTAATAGAAGTAAAGGCACATAAGTAAGTTAAACTATAAAAGCAGAGATGATACAGAAGGGACATGGTGAACCTTGGAATGAATCCAGCCTCTGCTGCAGCCAACTGATGGCATTTAGATGTCTTATCTCTTGCATTATCCTATAGAATGCCTTTTAGGCCTGTAGCTCAGCAAAGTACAAAGTGAAGACTGAAACAGGGCTGTGGCAAAAAGTCCATCAAACAAACAGAGGTGGTTAATTCCAGCCATAAAAGATAAGGAATATGGAGACTCTAGTGATTCAGGTCAGGTAAGAAGTTGCAGGTGAAGATACAGGGAGGAGCTTCCAAAATGTCAAGTGTCAGATTTTACTGCAGAGAAAATAAGCTTTGAATGATGGATTTTATGGCAATGACAGCACAAGAGCAGAAACACATAGCTTTTGCTGTATGGGTTTTTTTACTGTTTTTAATTAAAAAGGTAAATAAAAGTATTACAGGTGTAGAGAAAGGTGACTGACACGGCAAGATCTGTGCTTACTGCCTGGAGAGGAGTTCCAAAATCAGTCTTTGAAGGAATAAGATGTATCTTTGTTGAGGTATATATTCCCTTTTTAGCGGTGTATTCTTTAAATGAATGTCAGCCCCAAAGTACTCACATTGGCTTGTGGTTTCTCACAGAATTGAAACACTCCAGACTGCTAAAGATCACAAGGATGACTTAAAGAAAAATACTAATATGTAGACCAGTCTCCAGAGGAATAGATAGTGAATGAAGTGGGGGAAAAAAACTCAAGAAGTTTTTGATGGAGTGAACTCTTTTAGTCCTGAAGTTAGTCATGTAATTTTGTGCTATATGTGGATCCAGTGGTTTTCCTGTACCTATCAGCTTGCAATATGGGGATAAAAATGACCTAATGCTTGTCTTCTATTTCAGTATGTTCACATCCATTTAACTACCCCATAACTCACAGAAAGATTTTCTCCGGTGATGATCCCCAGTGACATGATGACACATGGTGTTAGATGCACCAAGTAATATCTTTTGGTATCAGTATATTAGGTAAACCTGATACTTTATTTATATGGACGAAAGAACCATGAATTCAAGATGTTAAGGTTAATAGGTCAAAATGTAACCTAAATAAAACTCCCAATGAGAATTTTGCCTGGGCAAGGACTTTGGGATTTAGCCTTAAGAGAATTAACAAGGTACATCAGGTCTTGTCACTGCTCTGATTGCCAGAAGCCTGTCTGGACAGTGTCCAGAAATACATTCTCAATCACAGCAGATTAAAGCAGCTAATACAGGAAATGATGTGCACTATTTCACATTGTCTGTTCTGTTATCTGGACAGGTACAGTAATAATCACACAAAGAAAATAGAAGGGGAAAAATGTTGAATTATTTTCATCAACCGATGTTTTTTCTCATATGCTTCTTTTCTGGGAAAGTAATTATTTTCAAGTAATTGTAAGCTGAGTCTTAAAAATCCTGTTACAGTTCTTTCTTCACCTTGGGAATCCTTTATGATTTTTTAAAGCTGCTGTGGATCCCTCCCCCTTTAAAAAAAACCAAACCTCATAAAATGTTTACAAGTCTTGTTTATATTCCCATAACATTTTTCATTATGCTGTGACAGCTTCTCTGAAAAATTATTTTAATTATCTCAAAATGAATCACACAAAAAGGGAATATGAAAATATAAATCTTATGTTTGACTGTACTTTAATTGCTTCAGCTAATGAAAGAGGCATGAGATATCTACACAATGTGAAAGATAAATTGCATAAATGATATAACCAGTATTTGAAATGTGCTGAATCCGTAGCACTCACTCTCCTTCAGTGGGAAGATATGGGGACTGGACCTGTTTTAGAGTTGTTTGTTTTCTGCTCCTGATACAGGAAGTTAATTTCAATGGGAAACAGTGTTGAAAACACCTAATAATTATCTTTTCTGTTCTCTAGGTCAGCAGCAGGGAGACATTAAGGAACAAAACAAAGTAAATTTATGTTCCAGAAGCTCTGGGCCCTCTCCTACCAACCTATCCACAAGAGTTCAGTTACGTGAGTAGTTCTTATGGACTGTAATGTTATTAAACCATGTCCATAAAATGTCCATCGGTCAGAGTAAGTAACCTATTCCTATAAAAATGTTGATGAAGCAAGATAAAAATGGGCACCAGCAGGCAATAGAATATATATAAATATATACACACATAATAGGTCAAATCTATAGGTCTAACTAGTTGTTCTGTTCTCACAGCAGAAATTTTTGCCTTGTCACATCCTAACCTTGTGATCTTTGACTGAATTTTATCCAATACCTTTCATGCAGGCATTTTATTTTTAAAGACTTCTGAATTTTCATCTGTTTAGAAGCTATTGGTTGAAGGGGATGAATTTAACGAAGAGCAAGGGTATGAGAGAAAAACAGTGTTCGAACTGTTACTTTGTCAGGGACTCTTCCACGAACATAATGCAGGAATGCTGCAAGGTTATTAGCCAACAAATCTCTCCTCTGTAGTCTAAAAATATCTCCCAATTGGGTACCTCAGTGAAATGCCATGTGTTATAAATGGCAAAGCTGATTTCCAACTTACAGGGATAGTGTGGAAGGACTGCAGGAGCTTTGATATTTACCAGAAAGGTAACGGACATGTTGCCACACACGTAGCCAGCCCTAAGTAATTGTTTTCCTCCCTTAGATTAGATGCTTCTTATCTTGTCATAATGTCATAAGTCAAAATCCTGCCATTGCTCATCATTGTCTTTATAGGGTTGTGGGGTTTTTTTTGCTTTTCTTTATTTTTTTTAATGTTAGGATAATAGTCTTTCATAATCTTTAATTATCAGGAGCTTTTCCTTTGGTTCACAAGTATTGTACTGAGTAGTAAATCTGTGTGATTAGTGACAGGCATTAAGGGAACACGCTGACTCAGGAAATTAGTAATGATTAGGAGAGGGTTTCCCTTAGGTCAAATCAGCAGTGACAGCATGTTTTTACCATCTGATAGCTGGTTTAGGTTCATAGAGCCCTGGATGCTTTGAATTTGTGCAGCACATTGTCTCTGTTGCTGGAGTGTTTCACTTGCCTTGTTTTCGGTAGTAACAGTTTTATGCAGTGTAGCAATGGGCCAGATTTGTCATCACTGTAAGTCAGAGTGATACAACACTCTCTTATCCAGCAGTTCATCTGATTGCATATGTCTCTAATACCATGACATGGAGGCATCAAGCCAAAACTGGCAGACTTTTTCTGGAAAAGCTAATTTATGTGTTGTTCATGGGAGAAAAGATGTGGACATTTGTAATTAATGCTGTCTTCTCAAATCCAATAAAAACATGCAGGACAATTTCAATTTCTCACAATATGTAATCCAGCAGGGCACACTATGTGACCAGGATATAAAGTGTGTTCATACCCGGATATGTTATTTCTAACTGTTAAATATTTTTCTTCTAAGAATATCTTTTCTAGTTTGGATTTATTTGTCTCTGCTCCTCACCTTGCAGTCCAGCATTCTGTCACTTTACCTTATTGCATTAACCTGTGCTTGGCAGAGCGATAATCTGACTATTTGTCACTATGAACCCTCTTGCTACAGGGAGCTTCATTAGCTTCCTCTCTTCCATGGTAATGGGATCCCTTGGGAGTAACCTCCCACATGCTATAGAAGCAGTGCTTAGGTTGCTAATGGATTTTCCTGTTATTTTGTTGGTTTCATTCAAATTTCAAGTATTGTAAATACAGAGTACATACAGAAGTCAAATGAACAACAGTAGTTTCAGAGGTTATGTTGCAGACACCAGTTACACACACATTAGAGAAACCAGCTGACTTTTACAACTGTCATTGAATGAATATGAGTAGATTTTCATCAGCTGAACATCTACCATGTAGAATTTGTTTCAGGCTGTTGATTCACCTAAGGAATGTTCCACCAGTGGGCAGCAACATCTGTATTCTTCTTTGTAAATATTTAAACTAGCTACACATTATTTTCTATTAATCAAACATTTCAGGGCTTTCTAGACTGTAGTTTGGAACAAATAGTTTAGAAACTGTTATTTTGTGTTCTTGCTGCTAATTCTGCTTCACTGTAATTGATGTGTTTGCTTAGCTCCCTCCAGTGACTTGATGAGCAAATAGGTCCATGTTGTGTTATCATTCTAGATATTGCAAAACAAGTTACCACAAAAGGCAAGATCAGTTCTTTAGGTGGTATTACATGTAGCATTCTGCAGCATAATGAGTAAATACTATGTTCTAAACCCATTGTAGTGTATAATAAACAGAGCATCTATTTACCACATAATTCTACTATTATTTATTATCAATACTTTCTTAGACTTGGCAGAATTAATGTGTGAATTTCAATATTAAGTGGGAGTGAAAAAGCTCCACACTTCTAAAAGAGCATTAGTATCTGTAGGAGAAAAAAAATGGAGATTCTGAATCTGAATTAATTTCATGAGCTGTATTGAAGATGCTTCTTCGATCTTTGTAATAATATGCAGAAAAACACTAGCTATGGAAACAAGAAGTATTATACACTGTATCCTGAGGAAAATCTGTGTGCTTTCAGACTGAACAAATTTAATGAGATGGGGTCCA
Organism: Corapipo altera; assembly: GCF_003945725.1. NCBI lineage: Eukaryota > Metazoa > Chordata > Aves > Passeriformes > Pipridae > Corapipo > Corapipo altera. The sequence continues at coordinate 465,419 of NW_020884900.1, read as the reverse complement.
TTTGTGAAAATTGTACCATTTTTGAAATACATTGGAAGAACAAAAAATGCAGTTGTTTATGAGCTAAATTGAATCAGGAAATGCTGTGGGAGCTAAAAAGCTAGGGAGTAGTCTATGCAGATAAATTACAGCAGTACTCATAATAGGAACAGGAAAAATGACAGCATAAAGAAAACAGATTAGATATTCAGAGGGACCTTTTAGTCACATTGAAGTAAATGGAAGTTTTGCAGCCAATTTCAGCTGTACCACAACTTAAATATGTCAGAATGAAGCTTTTGGAGAGTTTCTCTGGCTACTTGTCTCCCTCGCTGAAAACACATCATTAAAGACTTTAATTTTAGAGGATTGCGCTTTCAGTGTGAAAAATGTTTTGTGTTTTCTTTTTAATTCCTTAATACCCCATCTTAATTTTTTAGGTATGGCAATAAAAAAACCCCAAACAAACAAAAAGTAGGGAGATTGCTCATGTTGAGACACATCCTCAGGGGTTATAATTTGTATTTGTTTTACTGTAGAATCTAGGAGGTCCCCTCAGGACCAAGCTATCACTGTATTAGGCCAAAGCCCTCATAACATAGTGCCAGTTCCAAAGAATTCAAAGAATATGAGAAGTTAGTATAATACTTCATGAACTGGAGTAAGTCTGAAGGAACTAAAATTCTGGTTAAGCCTGTTACCATCTTAGTTTCACACAAAATAAAGGGGGAAAAATCACAAATCCAAAAAATTTTCATTTTTATTTTCTCACTCGCTTCTCTTTTCTACACTTGGCACTTTTCTCCTCTGTCTTACGATCTCCTGTATCTTCAGTGGAAAAAGCTGTGGAAGCAGAGAAAAAAAAAGAATGAGGAGGAGAGGAAAAATGTGAAAACAAATTTAGATTATTATCTTGAAATTATAAAAAAAATCAAAAATTGCTAAATAGAAGAAATCAGGCTTCCACAGGGATGTAACCTGTGGAAAAACACAGTTTCAAATAACTCCAGTGCACAGAAGTTGATCTGGAGTAACAAGCCTGATATGTACAGCTGTAGAGCTGGTGCAGTCGGGGTTCAGTGTATGGTGATAAAGCAGGCAGAACAAGAGCTATTCCCTCACCACCTAGAAGGATAACTTTTCCCAGTGTTTTTATAATTTACAAGTACCAAAGCCAGTTATAGGAAGTGAGAAAAAAGCTAGTGAGGATCTACAAAAAAAAATATACACTTTCTCGTGGAGATTTGATAATGTAAGTTCAAACAAGTAATTCTCCGGAAACTGAATGTCCTGAAATCTTGAAACTGAATCTTTGTTTCTTAAAAGTGCTTAATGGTAACATTTCACCAATTTTCTGCACCAGGAATTTTGTAGTATAAATTGTTTCCTTATGAGCTACATAATTTTTCAGTGTGCAATAAAATAACACGAAATACATTGTATTCCTATTAGGACTGTCAGTGAAAGAGTATGACTGTTTCATGAACTTTAACCCTTTCAGTGGGAATTTCTTCTGTCTGTTCCTGTGTGGGGGAATTTATGTGTGTGTCTGTGTGTGTATGTATCTATAAACTGTGACCTCTAGTTCTGCTGGAAATATTCATCATTTCACTGTAACTGCCATGGGCCTGCATAATTTTACCCAAACTGAAACACTGTTTAGCATTTCTTGGGTTTTATGCAATCTGTAGTAAATTAAGCAGGAAAAGGTGAGTTGGAGAAGTTGGCTTTGTGCTGTGCTGATGGTGGGAGCAGTGCTCATTCTTAACTCTGGTTCTGGAGGGAGAGCTGTTCTGTGTTTTGTGTTCAGTCATTGTTCCAGTGGTCTGCAATGCTCAGAGTGTCTTCCAGCATCAAGCTCCCTACAGTTGCTGCTCCTGCAGCTCAGTCTTTCCTACAGCTGTACAGGCCAATGGCAGCCACCCTCAGTGTGATCTTAACCATCTGCTGCCCCTTAGGGGGATGTCGAGGACTTCTTTCTTCTTTCATACTGGCTCCTGCTCTTCTCCTATCAGCTTCATTGTTCAGGCAGCACACAGCTGGTGCTGGACATTGGGCACTGAATGTCAGGCCAGGGCCACAGAGGGCTCAGAAGTACAGAGACAGAGTCCAAGAATGTGGCTCTCTAATCCATGCAGCATGAGTCTGATAATCAGATCATTGGTGAAGCAGCAGTACACTCCGGGGCTCAAAAAAGAAACTGTCTTCCGTACTAGTTTACACTGTGTCCGCAGGTCGGGTGGCCTTATTCTTGGGTAGAATGAGGAACTTCAGGATAAGCTTTGTGGGCAGGAACACCCCTTATGTACAGCCAGGTCTGGGTCAGATGATACGAGAGCATAACCTTTCAGTCAGCAAGGGAAGAAAAGTAAAAATGGGCCTCCAGTTTGTAGACCAAACTACATCTTCATTGTAAAAACAGAGTATAAATGTTTTAGTTCATCTGGCCAGTGAGACAGAAGAATTATTTATACTTGAGTTGTTACAGAGAAGAGTTTAGGTTTTGGTTTTTTAAGGCTCTTAAATGAGAAATGTCACCCATCTGGAGTATTAAATTTTGATCACTGAGTCAGAATGCTGGAGTCCTTTTGTTATGTCCTCTGAAGTTAAAATGTTGCTCTGTTGCTAGGCTAGCTCTGTGAATCTGGGTTTGTGCTTTTATGTTATGGTTTGCTCATGATTAATAAAATATTGTCTCCCTTTCTGGGCAGAAATGAACAGATGGAGGAATCAACTGATCTGATGAACTCCATGTGTACATATACTCAGTCAACAAATAATCACAAAAATAGGAAGGATCACGCTCAGATGTTACCTATTTAAAAAGATTATAAAATCACATACTAACTATGTTGCCAAAAGGGTGGATTGACTAAGGAAAGTTTATTATTGTATGCATTATTTATCTGCTCTTTCATTCACAACAGGTTTAATTAAAAAACTGCAGTTTTTCTAAATATTTATTCAGGATGCTGTTATTAAATGTAAATGTGGCATTTTGCATAACATCAGTGTTAACTTTTTGGATTAGGATTTTAAAGAGAAGCAAACAAATCACGAGCATTTCTTAGGAGGCATTTATGTGCTTTTCATTCCAATAACACCAAGTCAGCTGGCAAAATTGTGTGGAAAACAAGTATCTGTGAGAAGTAAGAAATGGCTTTGGAGCATATTCAGGGTCTCTTTGGCATGTTTAAGGTTGCAAAACCCAGCAAACCCATCACATAAGAATAGCCTGACCACAACAAAAGATTAAAACTGAAATAATCATCAGCTGATAAAATAAACCAGTATATTGTCTAGTTCAGCCATTCCCCATGCCAGTGTTAGAGGTGAAATGTCTCACAGAGCAGAGTCCAGCACCTGGAGCAGAGTTGCCAGCCTTAGGGAGAGTGAATGAGCCCTAGGGAGGTGTGAGAGAATAAAGGCATTGGGAGGACTGTATTCCCAGCCATGGCTCCCACACCAGGAGTGACAGAGGCATTAATCCTGGATAGGTCTCATGCAAGCGGGGCGTTTTAGGTAGGTGGCTCTGCTCAGAAAGCAGGCTTAGACAGGGTTCTTCAATACAGGACTGTATCCATGGAGCAGTACAAGGCAAGAAGATGCCTAAAAGGAGTCACAGTGGCTTGGTGCTATGAGAATAGTGCAGCCCCCTTTGAGCCCACATGAGTTTGGCTGGATGTTCCTATCAATTCCTATCAATTAATAGAGGTCTCAACATCCAGGTTTGCCCCTGAATGTTCCCCAGTGCTGGCACTGGTAGTTCAAAAGCCTGACCTTGTGTGAGCCTCAAGGACACAACACACACAGCCCTGCTGAGTACCCATGACTAGAGAAGGCACATGTCCAGTGGAAGATATGTATTCCTGGGCATCACTGGATAAACTACGTTTGGAGGGGCGTGACCTAAAGAAGGAACGCTATGTTCAGAGGGCAGTTCTGCAAATAGGATTTACACAACCCAAACTGCACATGATATTGTTTCTAACCTTGAACAAGAACCACCTACAATTGATTTAACACTGAGCACAGCTGGAGACATAAAATACATTTTGCTTATCTATATTTCTAGCTTCTTTGCATCAACCCTGCAGAAAGGTGATTTCCCCATTGAATGACAATCAGGCTACGATGCTATTAATAGAATTGAAGAAGAACACATCTGCTCTGCCCTCCCCTCTTGCTGTCAAGGCTAAGCACCTAGGAGACAGCAAATGTTTCTGTTTACTAATGGAAAAGTACCTGGACAGACCTCACTTGCCCTGGGAAGACTAAAAAGTGGGCCACAGGCACTTTCAAGATAAAAAAGAAAGTCTAGACAGGAGGCAAACAAAAACTAGCTATGAATCAGTACAGAGAAAGTAAAGGAAAAATGATCATTACCTCTCTTCATCCTTATGAATTCCAGCCAAGAGGAACTTTCAAGACAGTTTTAGTGTGTTCATCAGAAGGTCTGTGGTAGAGGAAATTGGCAACTTTCCCAATCTCAAGCCTTCAAAGAGGATAGGAGTTTCTGGGATTGAGAATACTTCTCTCCTGTCCAGCCTGCCTCTCTCCAGGTACGCTCTGCACTACACAATCCTCAATCATTGATAGAGCACCTAATTTTGTGTATGCAAGGAGACAGAAGCCGTTTGGAAAAACATGGTATAACAAAACCCGAATCTCATTTCTTGATAAATGTCCAGCCCTTCAATCACTCTTTCCAGAGCAGTCTTCAGAGCATGTACCACGTGAGGTTGCATTTGGGACAGGGACACTGAGGCAGCACTTTGCAGTCCTTTCATATAAAGTTGTAAGTAAAATCACAGAGGCATCATTAAAAATTACTAAGCATGATAATTACTGTTTATTCTTTGTATTGCCTGAGAGCTATAGTGATGAACAGAGCTATGTCTGCGTCTGTGCAAACACTGTGCGCACTTACAAATGCATTTCGAATACATTGTGCACAACAATTTGGTTTAATGGCAATTTAAATCTTGTACCAGCTTCTTCAGCAGTCTTGACTGAAGAAGGTTTCCTGACCTTAGGACTACAAAGATGGACAGAACTTATATGTTAAATGATAGAAAGTGTTTCACGTGCACAGTATCCAAAGGTTCCCATATTATGTCTCACTTGGATAGAATGGTTTGCATTTAATACACTGCCAGTCTTTGAGAGGGCTCAGATTAATGCCCAAAATGTCTCCTTTCATGAACAGGGATCTTGTGTAAATAGTAAAAAATATTTACCTAATAAGAAAGAACATGTAAGGTATTTGTCAAAAATATGTTCAGAAAATAGAATGTCATATGTAACAGTATTTTTAGTACGTAGATTGTTTTATTAGTATATTGATTAAAGTTAGTCAAAGCTCAGATATCATCTTCATAAACTGTAATGTACTCTGGTCAGTTCTGTCTTGGAAAACTGCTCCAACTTTGAGGAAAAATATGATTCAATGAATTTATGAGTACCCCTGTGGAACAGATCTGATATCACTTCACCTAGTGCCTCTGTGTTTGACATACCTCAGTGCCATCATAGCCTTGGCTTTTGTGACAACTTTGAGTAGGTGCAGTGATTATTACAATAGTCAGAAATTAAATTTGCTGAAATCTGAATTTTTCCTTTGATGCTGTTCTCAAAGGAGTTTGCTCCCAGTCCTACTGCAGCTGGAGCCACAGAGTGTCCAGACACGTCTTACTTGCTACACAGCCTAAGAAACATGGCTTGATAAAGACAACTTGAGACCATTGAAACTGTGCCCGTGCACAGCTGCTGTTGTATGTGGAGCTGAGAACTGTACCTGTTGATGGAGGACAAGATGTGAATATTTTACTTCCTTATCAACTCTATGATTTGCACATGGTCAATCTTTTGGGCCAGGTGTCATCCATGTGAACTGGTTTTAACTGGATTTCTGACTGTTGGTTAAGAACCATTAGACAAACTTGCCTGAGGCCAAGTATTACCAAATACTCAAAAAGATCTTAGGGTATGGGAATGAGTCCAGTCCTTCTGTGAACTCACAACTGCACTTTGAACAGGCACCTCAGCATTTTCTGCTCATGGCTGGAGAACAGAATCCTTGAAATGGCTGGAATAGTTCCTGTGAGTTCAGTGCAGGTCTCCTTCTGCAAATGACATATTTTATGCCCTGGAAACACTTAGTACTCAGCGCTGTTGTAGTAAGCCTAGTGCATCCCAAAACAAGTCCCTGTAAATTACAGAGTATAAAAGCTGTAATTTGCCCTATTCCCCATGGGCAAAGGGTAATTCATACATAACATTATTTTAATGGAAATCTCTTACTCTATTCCTTAGTGAAAAGGGAAAAGGTAGAAAGTATCACAGTGGCTAAATACTTCTCCTAGGGCATTCATGTGGATGTTTAAGTTGATTTTTCATTTCATTTAACACAAATAGTTTAAACTCCCAGGGGAAATTATTTTACATCATATTTTCAGTGTTCCTGCCTTTCAAGAACTAATTTGTTACATACAGCTGTTCCAAAGTGGAGGTGAAAAAGGAAATGAAAGGAAAAGAACAAACTGAACTTCGCCAACAGCTTTGAAAAAAACCAAAAGCTTGTGGAGTTTCACAGGAATTAGCCAAGTCTTCTCTACTGCCCACTAGGCTAAGTGGCAGCTGTTCTACATGCTTGACTCATCTGGGAAACATTTGTATTTGAATAATTTTCACAGTATTTATAAACCCTCCTCAGAAAAAAACCATTTTGTGTCCTCTGTCAAAATATCATTTCATTGCAGCATCCGCATCTTCGTACATTTTTAAATGAGAGCAGAATCCAGCTTAGGGAGAATATCACGGGGATCTTTATCAGGCTGTTTGGGATGAAAGTTGTTGCCATTAGGGATTACATCACTCGTTTAGGCAAATTGTCCCCAGTGTTCTGCTCGTTAAGAATATGAATCTATTTAGAAGAATAGGAAAAGTAATACTTTAGAAATCATTGTGAATTGGCAGACAGTTACTTTATTTTTAAAGGTAGGTTTCATGGCACCTGAAGTTCCTGAAATAGAGTAAAAGGGGATATTAAAGGAAAAACTCCTATTTAATAGGCATCTATCCAGAAGGATGTTGAACAGTACATCACTTATTGTTCTCACCGGCACTTGGGCTGAAGACCTTGTCTTTTCTCAATGGAGGTAGAAAAATGTGTTTAAGAAAGAATTCATGTATCCTTTTTTATCGCTAATTGGGATTTATACAATACATACACCTAATCAGGCTTTGTAAGGATGAAGCTGAACAGATGCTTCAAAAATGAGAATTTTCTCTGAATCACAGAGGAAGACAATCCTTAAAATCACGGGAACGTATGAATGGTCTCGTTGGAGTTAAAATGTGTAAGGGTATTAAAATTCAGAGGACTGTACACGTGAGAACCCAGTTCATTCAAGTCCTGCTCTGCCTTGCAGTATTGTTTCTCAGGGTGCTTAGAAGCACATTTTCCTTTGTAAACATTTACCATCTGTTAGAAAAAAACCCAAGAACCCATAGCTTGATGTATGCAAATTCTTAAATAAAGCACAAGATTCCCACTTTTGAGCATAAATATTCTTCTCAATTATGTACCAAGAAGAGCTGTTCTTCAAGGAGATCCTTCAGTGACTGTGCCTCTGTCCAGATAGACCCTTGTTTATAGCAGACCCGTAGTGAATGCTAACAACTTCTAGTTAACCAAACTACTTATTTTTCCAGATAATTTTCTTACTCTAGTTACAGATCTCATGACAGTAAGATTCCACAAACAGTGAGCACAACTAGTCCCTTTTAAAGAACACAAGACCTTGTCTGATGGAGGACCATGTTAAATACTGTAGTTTTTATTGGGAAGACAAGCCATACAGAAATCTTTTGCTGATGCTGCAAATCTTTGAAGTTACTATGTTTGTTCATTATCACAGTCAGCTATATTCCTAGAAAACATTTGTCCTTCCAAGTATTTCAGAGTCAGCAGTGTGATAGTTCAGATAATATTTTTCATGGAATGTATTTTAGTTGCTTGTTTACAGGCACATGCATGCAATAGGTCTGGATGGAGTTTTTTAACATGGATAATTTTTCATTATTTTTATCCCAGTGGTTTAGACCAGCTGGAGATACTAGCTAAGCTTTTGGTGGATTGGAACAAACAATAGATAATTAAGAAATGTATATTATAAAAATCTAAGACAACAGAGAAAAATGTTTAAGACTTATAAAAATTATGGTTTGTGGGTAGAAGGGTAGAGTGGGAGGGAGGGGGGAAAGGAAAGAAGGAAACAAAAAGAGATTTATCATGTAAGCAACTAACATATCAAGAGAAGAAAGAAATAATATAATCTGTCTGCAGAAGTTTATGTGATTTGCTGTGATTTTTTGGCTATAAGTAATAATACTTCACTAATCTTTTTTGAGTATGTACAAATACACATAAATACTGGTTCTAATTTTGACATGGCTTTAATAAAAACAAAATTAAATCCAGACTTCATAAAAACATGTGGTTCTGGGATCCTGGAAAGGTGAATTCCATGGACTAAAACCAGATTTTGAGAAGCAATATGACCAAAATGAGTGAAGTGCCATAGTACCATTGAATGTTTGTAACCTTCAGCACCGAGACATCTGTCCTTCATTGCACACAGGCTAATTAGCATAACTTGTTATTAGTGAAACCATTGATGCCTTTGAGAGTCACAGGGATGTTTAACACATTTCAGAATCTGAGTGCTTAATGTCATTTATCCTTTAGGTGCTCAAAGAGTAATGAAGAAATTAGTGCACTGTGTGGAGCTACGCTCCTTTTGTACATTCTACATTTACAGCTATTAATTCCAGCTGAATTCCTGTCACCAGATATAAAAGCAGATCTATCAGATAGCCAAAGAAATACCTCTGCAGCTATTTCAATTATGATATAGAACTTGGAGGATAATAGCCTTCATGTATTTCCTGCTTAATGAAGTAACATTCCTGTCAGATGGGTAATTGCTGCAGCAGGGCAGCAATTCAAAGAGATTTCTTCTCTCTGCTCTTATTCTGCTCTCACTGCTGTGATACCTCAGCTTCTTGAAGTTTAAGATGTTACTTTCCTTTTGTGAGCTGCAGTCTTAATGAGGGCAATTGCTCTGTGTTGGCTAGCACTGATTATTGGCAACAGGTCCTGTATTGCAGATGTGCTCTGTGTGATCCCCACTGAAGATAATGGGGCTGTAGGTAGAGAGTTTGTTGAAAAACACTCACGGTTAATGGAGAGACTGATCTTGCATATGGTGAGATTAAAGATCGAATCTCCATTTTATTTTTTGGGAGCAGGGAAGGGAAGAGGCAGTGGCATAAAATACATCTTAAACTTGGAATCTGAGCTGCTGAGAGCACTGATCAGCAGAATTTGTCTGCATTTGTACCTGTACTAAGTAAATATCATTATTGCTCAGTGCATACCAGGAGCACCCTGTGGTTTTGACCATACAGGTCACTGTGGGCACTGGCCCACTAATAAAGTTCACTGATCCCTCCACTGGGGAACTGGTATGGTTGCCTATTAGTCAAAGCTGAAACAAGAACCAGCCAAAAGAAAGAGAACAGATTTGAAAATAAAACCCTTACGCCAATATTGCTACTTTTGTCAGTCTTTTCTGCTCTCAGCCTCCAAGCTGCAGCAGTCCACCAGTCTGAACTTAGTCCCCACACTGCTTGTCACAGGAACTGTGAAGAAAAACGGTGGCTAAGATGAGCCGTGAGTCTGCTCAGGGGAACTGTGGAGCAGAGAAACATGGGTTTTGGTCTCTTCTTGTTTTCCTGGTTGCTTCCATCAGTCTGTCAATTCTATTGCTGAGTTAGAGAGTTGCTACTGGACCATATTACTGCTATTGTGATGAAAGCAAGGGCTACACAGGTGAATAGCCCATGTGTTACACTGTAGCACTGCACACAGACTAATATTAGGTAAGCATTGGTCTTTTTTGTAATTCAGAGTGATTTCCTATTGGCTTACATAGGAAAGAAAAGACGGGTGCCAGAGACTTGAAAAGACCTGTGTGTTGTAGTTTGCACTCATGCTAAAATATTGTGGTCAAACAAAGAATGGATATATTCCTTGTGCACCTACCCATACATGCACATAGATAGACAGATTAGATAGATAGATACATGACAAAGCACGTGGAATACGTTTCAAACACTCTATACTGCTGTTAGACTTGGCAATCATATTAAGACTCTCTTAAGGCTTGCTCTCTTCCCTCTTACACTCCTTCCCAGAACTTTCAGAGCATCCACAACATCTGAACACTTCAGGCAAACATTGGCAGAATTTATTGAGCTGAATCAGCTCCATAATTAAAGCTTTTCTGCAGAAAAGGTTTTTCTATATCCAACTGGATGTTAGAAGAATAGAGGTCATTGACATTTACATAAGCAAATCACATTATTTCAACAGGAAGGCGAGGGTTAACCCTCTTTGTGGAGTAAGATTGAATCCAGTTGAGAGGAGAAAAGTGAAGTGCATCCCAAGAAAATGAACTCCCTTCTTTTCTCCTATTCCTTTTTTTAAAACTTCAAATTGGTGCATATTTGTAGAACTCTGCTGATGTCATAGCCAGCTCCAATGACCTCTAATGGCGTGAAGAACCTTGTTTGATTATAGGTCTAAAGGGACAATGCTAATTTCCCTTTTATTCCATTGCGGGCTGTAGTAATACTTGTGCTTGTGAATCATGAGCTGGATTTCTGCAATGTACCATGGTTTTAGTAATTGCACTGATGATGAGAACAATGCGTTCTGTCATTTAGAGAAAGAAACCACTATGTGCTTTAATGCTGTGTGCATTTTAGGTGATGTAGACACCTGAAATCATTTTTTCCCCTGGATCATCTGGCACAATGCACCTCTCCACAGAGCATGGGTTCTCTGGAATCAGGAGACTTGTCCTAGTGGAACCCTTGGTTTCCACAGAAATGGACATCATGGGAATGTGTAAGAGTGATTTCTCCTCCTTTTCTGGGCCTTTTCCTATCAGCCCCACAAGCAAAACCAGAAAACTGGTCACTTCAGAATACAAATAAAAGCAAAGGATCTGTTTTTAAATGATCCTTAAAGAAACTGTGATGAGTAAACATGTATTCTTGGGATCAAAATACATACTAGAGAATGTGTTTAAGAGAGACTGGTTAACCACGAAGAAAAAAGCCATAAACACCCAAGTAATTCAGTTTTCTCTTCATCTGCCCCTTGCTTAATTCTGGCAAGCATTGCGTGGTCTATATTTCCATTTCAATGCATTATTTAATGATAAAGGGAGTTTGGAGAAAGAGAGGAAGATAATTTCATTTGGACAGCAATCAGAGAATTTCTGTAAACATCTGGTTATGTTTAAGAAGGTTTTTAAAGCATTTAGTATAAAATGTTCTTAGAAGGTAGGAAATGAATGCTGAGTTGTCTCACCGTGTAAGCAGTGCATTTTCCCCTCCTGGAAGTTTGCATACAAGTGAACTTGAGTCAAGTTTATAGATAGATTTCACAAAGATAACCTGGCATTATCTAGTGTGAGTGAGAGAGACTTGCAAGAACAATAGTTAAAGTCATTAAAGACCTCTCTAAAAAGGAAGTTCAAAAGATGATAAAGCCCAACTGGATACATTTCAACCAGCTGGATTTCAGTAATTGAACGAACATAGTTGAACAAGTAGTTAGAGATGAAAAGAGTGTAGAGAATAAAAATGGAGACAATGGAAAATTCATGTCACAATGGTCTAGCCTTTTTCTCATTTGGACAGGACTCAGTAGATAACTTGGAGCACTGCCTGTGTCTTTGATATTCTCATATTAAGTGATATGCTCAAGTGATAACACTGAAGAGTATGTTTTTAGCACAATTCATTATTAATAGCACATTTTATTGTCTTGAAACACTTTAGTCAGACTTTTTATGCAGTAAAAAGCAATGTTCTGAAAGATAGAAATAGGATTAGTGTCACAGCTGCAAGTAAATGCACTTGATTTAGAGAATATATTGAGTAATTGCAAATTTATAAGTGTTCATTCATAGAGGAAATAACATAGGCCAAGAATGAAAATCGTAGTTTTTGACCCTACTGCTCAGGCCTTTCTGTTTTGCAGATCAGATGCTGTTGATGCATGCAGAGCAGGCTGTAGTCAAGGTAGTCCTTCCTATGGGGGTTAATCTTGGGTCAGGTTTTCATTTTAGAACAGAAACTCTAAATATATCAAAATAGACTAAAGACAACCAAATTCCTCTCATTTTCAAAGCAAGGACCTCAAAAAGGTACCTGAGGCCTTAATAAGCAAACACATTTTGAGACAACTTATAGTATATTAAGTGTAGATAACATTTTATACAACATTTTTGAGATATGCATATATATATATAGTTCTGTATACTGTGACCATTTGAGATTAGCCCTGACTTTTGGATTGATATAAGGTAGTTGATGGAGGACTGGCTCTTCCTAAACAAATTTAATCTGAACAAAGCACCAAAAGAGGTTGAGCTTAGAGAGGGGACATTTTAAAATTTACTTTGTCCCTAGGATTTCTGTTAGCTTGCTGTTTGGTTTTTCTTAAGAATCAGTCCTTACAAATTTCTTTTGTGCTTCTGCCTTGCATTTCTGGTACAGCCCAATCCAGATCTAAAGATGGGGCTGCAAACAAAGAAATTTTGTTTGTTTATTTATTTTAACAGCCACTGTAAACAAGATTGTTAGTAAAAAGAATACTCAGAACAAATAACTGCACCTCTTCAAGTTTAGATGTATCTCCACTCTTCCTCTAAATGGACTACCAGCCTTTTCACACAGACTTTTACACAGACTCTCTTTCACACAGACTTTCTGACCACAGTCAGCTCCTTTGATCAGTTCTCATCTTCCTGAGGTGTTTTATTTAGAATTACTTAATATCTAAAAGTGGTCTAAATGAGGGTCCAGCTTGTGGTTTTATTTGTGTTGGTGCAACTGTACTTCAGGAATAAACAGCTGTTTCCTCCTTAGCTAGATGGAAAATGTGGGGCTGGGGTTTTGCTGTCAAAGTACAGTCTTGGCTGTATTTACTGAGCACTTCCTTGTCTATTTTAATTCAGGTTTTCTTTCATGATTATGCAAAACCTGAAGTGCCAAATCACGACTTTGTCACAAAATCCAGTAATTTTGGCAAGAAAGCAGCTTCAATAGCTGTTAGAATTCAACTCAAAGAATAATGGTAAAAGACAAAAGAGAATTTGTGTTTCAAGCCTCAAAATGTAGATGCATCACAAGGGTCTTCTCTTAACAAGGACATCCTGTGTTTTCAGAGTGCTTGCAAAATAGAGTAACACCACCTTTCACTGGGGAGAAAAAAGACTCTGTATGCCACTGGTACTGAGAACTGTGAGAGTAATAAGTTTGTAACACAAGAAACATTTGATGAGATAAATCACCCAGCTTGATCTATTTAAATTTTACAGCATGGATACTGGAAACAGGCACTTTTTTACATTTAGAGGTAGGGCCAAAAAGAGAACACAGACAGCACAGTTTGCCTAATTCATAACATGGCAGATTTTGGACCCACTTGGGCCCACACTAATAAATCTTCCAGGGACAGTTTAAGATATGTCTCTGTTCTCTACCTCACCTTCGGATGGAGGTTACTGAAACTGATGCAGGAAGAGCGGTTTGAGGATCATGTGCTTGTGTCTTAACTCCCAGTGTAAAACAGAATTCATGGTCTGGAATGCAGAGATTCGGACACGTAGTCCCTTCTGCTGCCTCTGCACTGAGAACAGTCATGAGCTTGGAAATAGTGACCAAGTAGCCAAGAATAGTGACTTCTTGAATCAACTCAGGAAGATTTGCTAAATGGCATGACAGACATCAAAACTTGCTCTAGGGGAAGGAAATTTTACTTGAGTCACCTGTTGTATATGCTGTGTCAATGGTGAATAGTAATAGAAAAAAAAAAGTTGAGTAAGGGGAGGGTTGAAAATAAACTTCCACCCATCCCCAGCCATCTCTCCTCCCCACTGCACTTGCACTGGGTATAGTGGTAGGGTGTGGTACAGCATCTGTCTCAAAAATGCCACCCTTAGACTTGAGTCCAGCTTTGCCCACTGCTTACAAAGAGTAGATCATTCCTGATAAGGAGATGCTGAACTGCTTCCTGTTCCTAGTTGTCTGAATTCATAGTGGCAGGTATGTTATCCCAGCAAGAAAATACAGAAAAAACAATGATGTCAGTCGTTTTCACAACTCTGTTCTGGTAAAAATAACTGCTTAACCTGTAAGAACACAGAGGCCCTTCAGCTGAACTACAGTGACAGTCCTATTGCAGTTACAGCTTCATCACCTGTGCCTGGCTCTTGGTGAAGGAAAAGCTCAGCATCTCTCCTCCTGGACACACTGCATAACATGTGCTTATGTTCTAGACTACTTGCACTTTGGATCATAAGGAAAATTAAGAAGATAATTAAAACTTTCAAGCAGTTATTACTGTGTTACAGGGACATATAATCTGCTTGCTGCATACTTACAGGTGTATATATATAATTTTCAAAAAACATTAGAAGCATAAAGAATAAGCCAGTGGCAGGAGTTATTACAGTGGGGACAAGGTTTTTGTTTGTTTGTTTGTTTGTGTTCGATTTTTCTTCTGTAGAAGACTTCCTTTGGATAGTTTTTAATTCATAGTTTCATTGAATATCTTACATGGAATAAACCTGGGTATCATGCATGGCTGGGATTGAGTAGGGAGAAAGGGTCTGACTTTTCCAGCAGCCATGTCTGTTGGATGAGTATGTGAACAGGAAATAATGAAATACTTTCTTTTCTATTTAAGCCTGATCCCTTAAGACTGCATAGTTGTTTCCAGTTTTTCCCTGCAGATCATGTTTACCTCAATTTTTAACAGGTTAAAGCACAATGTCATGGGAAAAATGCATAAGAAACATGTATATTGGAAGATGCTATAAATTTGATTAGTTGGCAGCTGGTTATTGCTCTTGGTACTCTGTGGTTGAGAGATCTGTCTTTGAATTTGGAAACTTTTGGAAACTGTGACCTCTCTAATTTTGGGTAGACCATTTAAAGGGTGTTAAAGGACTCCAGGTTACCCACTTCAAAGTTGTACTGAGAAGCAAGGACTGTGGAAGTGCTTAGGCTCCTCATAATGACCAGGAGATTCAGTCCACACAGCTGCCAGCTTTGTGACAGTGAACTTGGAAGCCTGACCTCTGTGGCTGTCCTGGAGCCAGAAAGTGTTGGTGTCCCTAGCCAGCTGTTGTGGTCCTAAGGAGGATTTGTAGGAATTTGATTTATCGGAAATTTGCAAATCATGGATGCTTAGAGAGAAATACTATGCATTTGCCCTGTTGATACCACTTTGATGAGTCTATTGTGCTGAAATTTTTCTGTGATCTCTAATTTACCTCAGAAGTTCATTAGGAGGACTGAGAAATGCCAGCAGCTCTTTCCTGTTTCCACCCACATGCCAGCTGTGTGCAGATTGTCTTCTGCCATGATTAGGCTGTGATTGCTCAGCATTTCCATTTACACTGGCTCTGCACCTCCCTGTGGTTTAACACCTTAATATTGATTCTATAAAATAATTCATGGGATATTTTCAGGGATATCTTCCAGTTCTCTTCTGTTTCCAGGGGGTCCCCTTCTTTAAAGGTGGCTGGGGTAAATCTTTGGATTTTGTAGCACAAATGGAAGATATGTTTCACAGCACTGTACACATGGGAATCAGAGAAAGGGAGTTCTGCTAAGCCAAAACATTTTCTGAATAACTTGAACTCGTCTCTTTTTACAGTCTGATTGCCAGAAATAGTCTTGGGACTTTAAAAGCCTCATGTATCCCTTGAGCTGCAAAGCACTGTCAGTCAGGCTCTGATGGCAGAAAAGGAAAGTAGCATTGTTTATTTTTGGTTCAAAACCAGGAGGAAGTTTTGGTAGAAGCCACAAGAGGATCTTTGATTTTTTAAAAATTATTAGTATTATTATTTTATTCTCTGTTTGAAACTGCTCAAACTTTATTATAGTGCTGGATCTTGAAACAATCAGAACTCCTTGCAGCAACCAGTTCTGTATAGCTTCTAAAAACTTTTTTTTCTTTTTACATTTCAGTCAGTTTCTAATCTAATTTCCACATCCTGTTTTTCTGCAGCATTTATCTGCTCCAGTGAAATGGTTCAAGGAAATTCCATAATCATTAACTCTCTGTCTGCATTTCCATGATGACTCTTCTTTCCTAGAAATTGAAAGAGGACTGCAAAACTGGTTCAGTGCTGAGGAGTACTCACTTTTTTTTTCTTTTTTTCCTTTTTTTTGCTGTAGAAAATTGTATAGAAACCTAAATCCCATCACAGGTGTGCACCACCCAAGAAAGAATGCAACAATGTCAGCACATCCCCAGCTTATCCCTGGTTTCATTGTTACCTGCTTTTGTATCTGCTACCAAAACGGAGTGGGACAGACTTTAAGATGACATCAGACTGGTGTGATGTGCCATTTGTATCACATTGCCATGTCAGGGAGGATATCTCATAATGATGATGAAATATCAGGTAATGCTGCTTGGCAGCTGTGACACTTCCTGCATTTAAGAGCTGCCATCCACCTCTGTTTCACAAAACATGCTGAAGTTGTGTTCACAAGAGCCAGCAAAGCCATGGAAAATTTATTTTCACAGCATTACCGCTCCTATTTATCTCTCATCTACCTCCTTAATTCTTTCCATTCATTAACACATGCTCTTGTTTCTGGTTCAGATATGTTGGGAGTTGCCTTTATGAAAAGGTTGCACAGCAAAACTTACAGGAAATTCCTCTAACCTGTCCTGATGAGCATCAAGGGTTATGACATTTTGCTTCTGATTTATTGCAGGAATAAATAATTTCCGCCTTTAAACTCTCATGCCGTGAAGAAGAACCTGCCTATTTATTATGATTATGTTGAAGTATTTTCTGTTTGTGCTAAGGCTTTTTCTAAAGTTATGTATAAGCATATATGTCATTTATGCTTTAGAGAGGAAGGTTTTGGTAGTTCTTATGACTGACAAAACAGGATTAGACCTTGAACAGTAATTGAGATAAATATATGAATATTTAATTTAATATATGAAAGGGCACCTGGTTCCTCTTCATGGAGTAGTAGGAGCAATTAACTTGTATCTCATCTAGGCTTTTGTTCAAAAGGTTTGTAAACTAACTAATGGAGATATTTTAGGATTAACTATCCTTACACAACATTTATGAAGTCAGACTTGTTTTCCAAGACAGTTTCAGTGTTAATCTTTAACAACTCTGTAATTCAGATAATATACTAATATGAACATAATGTCAACCAATAGAATAAAAGCACTGAGAATAAAAGCATTTTGTAGTACAGAACTGATATTTATAAATGAACATTAGGAATTATCTAGTTTGAAATTCTTTTCAGCTGAGATTTCTATATGCCACCCTTATCTTGTATCCAAAAAGCTAGAGAAAAAAAATGTGCAAGTTCAAGAGCTGGTAAGGGTTTGGATTTGCTTGAAGGCCTATGAAATAAATAGACCCAATGGGCATTAAACAGGTTTATCTTGTTAATGTTACTGTTAAAAAATATTGATATTTCCTATAATACTTTCCATTTGACTCTTCACAGGGATGAACAAGTTAAAAACCAGACATTTGATTGGACTCATTATCGAACAGTCTACTGGTGAGGGATGGCTTTTGAAAGCTTGTACATCCTCCCATGAATACATTGTGAATTACACAAAACTTAATAAATTAGAGCAAATTTCATGGTTCCAGTTTCTGAAACTGTTCTGAATGTGTAAAAACAGGAACGGTGATCATATCAAAAGTTGGTTCAGTCAGTTCTAACAAATGAAGCCTACAGACTTTGAAGTAGCATTTACTTGGTTTTACAGTTGACTAGTGAGTGTGTTCATTCAAGAGTAAACAGAAACAAAGTTGTTATTTAAAAGGTAATAATTTAGACAAAGAATCAACAATGTTGGATAGAATTTTTCCACTTCATAAATTTCAAGCTGGCATATTTTAACAGAAGATTTCTCTGTTATGCTTATTATAATAAGTTTAACATTAATCTAACTAGTAAAACAAACAATGTCTCCTGTAAAGATCATTGCCTTGGTTCCATGCTGACAAAATAGCTATTATTGATGTAACTAGTCTAAGTAGAGTCTGGCTGTGTCAGCATATGGGCAGTGATTGGAGTCATCTCAGATCTTACAGACTGAATTTTGAATGGACAGTTTTTTGTATTATCAAGGGAGTTTTAGGTTTTGGGGTTTTTTTGGTCTTTCATTTGTTTTTTTTGTTTTGTTTGTTTTGGTTTGGTTTTGGTTTTGTGGGTTTTTTTTGTTTTGTTTTGTTTTTTTTGGTTTTTTGGGGTTTTTTTGTGGGTTTTGTTTGTTTGGTTGGGTTTGGGTTTTTTTTGTTTGGTTGGTTGGTTGTTTTTTTTTTTTTTTTTTGTGGATTTGGTTTTTTTTTGTTGTTTCATCCAGATTTGCAGTAATTGAAACAGCATTTATAGCCAGAGATTCCTCGAAATATCCCCAAGGATTTTGCGTATGGACACTTCACAGGTGAAAACAAGCTAGAGTAGTCTGTGGCCAAGGCATGGAACCAATCTGTTTGTTTCAAAGAACATAAGTTCGTTCTTTCCACAACTTTTGATACAGGTCAGTGATTCCATTAATGTCACCTGATAAGCAAACCATGGCCTTTATAAATTAATGATCACATGCCCTTGGAAACCTAGCCCTTGTTTTAATTTAAAACAGAAGTTCTTTACTTCTGGAAGGGTTTTTTTCCCCCTATCAACTGTATATTATCTTTCTGCCATGATATTCCCTGAGTAAATCCTGGAAAAGATTGAAATCCTGTGTTAATTGCTAGGTAGGATATACTTAATAATTTTACTGTGATTTGTTGGATGGAAATATATAGTATGTTATTCCAAAACCAGAAAAAAAGCCAACACATAAGAAACCAGAGCATTAGAATAGCTAACTTTTAGAACAGCACTGAGAGTATTAAACAGTGAAACTACCACTTCTTTCCTAGTTCTCCACATTTTAGCCTGGATATTGATACAATTGAAAGACACTGCTACCTAGGAGAACATAAATATGGATTTTTTACTATTTCTGCATTATAAAAACCCATAATTTTTGTATCAATAATAACACTTGGAGGTGTCTTGATCCTTTCAGAAGAATCAGTAGCTTTTCTAACATCTCTCAAAGCATCAGTCTAGCAGTGTGCTTGGGGCAAACATACAAGCACGTAGGGCTGTAACTTTTCCCTGTACTTAAAAACATGTATCAGTCTCACTAGGCTTATCTAATCCTAAGGAAGGAACACTGTAAAGCTGCTTTAAAGGGAAAACCTGAGTTATAATGAGTGATTTCATTTTGCAAATCTGCAAACTCAAATCTTTAGTGTCTATGGGAAATTAATTTTCATTATATCTGTCTTCTGCATAAAGAGAAATTTAAGCCGTCTAACAGGTAGGAGTGGGAAGGTGAAGTTAATGTTTCTGGCAGGAAAACCTGGGCGCAGAATTTGTTCCATTCATATCATTTAGAAATTCAGTCAGATTGTTAGATCTGTTTCATACATACATGCACTGTACAGTGCACCATCCCAAACCTGGAATTCTGACTGATTTGGATAGAATTTATGAATGGAGGTGTCAAATTCTGCTTTTTGATACAAACCATAAGACTGTGGAATCCAAAAGGAGTCAAATGTGTAATGGATGAGTACAGCCTAACATTGAAGAATACTGAGTGCCCTGAGTTTACTCTTAAGTGAGCTTACTCTAGGACACTTGCCATCTACAGGATTCCTAGTCCATGTTACACATCAACAAAAGAATTGCGAAGATAAGAACCAACACTTGAGCTGAGGAGTTGCCAGGGACACTAAAACCCAGTACATTCAGATGAATCCTAATCTCTCTGGGAGGTGAAGCACTATTTTAAATCTTTCATGAAGTAGAAGCTTTGGAGTTTGAAACTATCTGCCTTCCAGTTAGTGAGAAGGATAGGAATATTTTTCTTGATTCTGAGTTGGTACAAAGTTTTGAGGATATTGGAAAGTCTGTGTAGAGCCCAACCTCTCTCTCTCTCCATATATATATATATATATATATATATATATATATATATATATATATATATTTTTGTTGAGTTTTCTTCTACCAAGACCTGTGGCTATCCTTTAGTATTCCTCACCTAGACCTTAGGGCTGGTAAGACATGTGGTAGTGTGACTTTTTACTGTCTGTAGCCTCTTATGTTCAGCATGAATTCCCCTAACAGAAGCAGGTAGCATGAATCTGGTCGCTTTTTCTGGCTGTGACGTTTAATATCCTGAACAATCCTAAATGTGTCCTGAATCTCATTCATTTTCCTGATTGTTTGTGAAAAATGAGCATCACAGGAGCTGAAATTCCCAGCTTGAAGTTATAAGTAATGTTCCATTATGTCTTTACAGGCTCATAAAAAAATAATAAACCCCCTGACTGCTCTGAGAATGGAACAAAACTGGGAATGAAATGATGGAATTGAGCCTCATGCTTTTCAGGGTAGCCTTGTTTACTGAATGGACTTTCCAATCCTTGATTATATCTATATTTTTTTATGCTTGACGATGTTTTATTAACAACTTGAAGGGTATGCAAGTTAGACTTATGACAGTAGTCTGTTCTGTAGGCAAGGAAAACAGGTGTACTTTGGAAGGCCAGCCCTGGAGTCTGGCTTGAACAGGCAAGTTGAAAAGAGACACACAACCAAGTGTGTACAAACATCTCACAAGGGTTGTCTGTGCCTGCAGATTAGAAAATGGTCAAGTTTCATATCAAAGCATTGAGATTCAAAATATTCCTTCTTACCAAGCAGCTGGGTCTGGATTACAAACCATGATACTCATTGCCCCTAATCCTGTGTGCACAGTTTCCCTGGATCTCACCAAAAGCGAGCTCTGAATACCTTGTGCAGTGGGGTCTTTACAAAGATACTTTCAGACGGCATAGGCAGGTTCAAAATAGAGCAATTTCCTGTGTGAGGCATTGATGAGACAATAGATCCCTTTATGAGGCCCTGTTTGACTACAGAAATGAACAACTGTTCACATTATATTTAATAAATCCCTCGACACCCTGTTAAAAGGACCTAGGTTTAGTTGAAGTCTTGGCATGAATGTACTTCCAGAGGTTTAATGACCTTTCACTTTTCGAGGTGTTCTTTATTTAAACTAATGAAAATGAGCTCCACTTAAAAGGCTTTTAAATGCTGATTAAAAATTAAATCAGCTGTTCATTATCCCCAGGTGGCCTTGTTCTAAGAGCAGTAATTCAGAGAGAGTCAAACAAGTAGTCTTTTTTTTATGTAGCTCGTTCTTGAGTTGGGAGAACTTTATTAGAGCTGTTTATGAATCATCAAACTTTCAACTTCTAATGCAAGTGGATTTGTAAACATAGGGCTCTTCCTCTCCATTTCTGTCCCCTGTTTGTTAGAAATAAGAAAGAAAATCAGGCACATTTCTAAAGATTCCATGTGGCATGTCCAGCAGAAATGTAAATAGCTGCAGTATTTCCAAACAAACCAAATATTGATCTAGTCACTGCCATCATATAAACAACAATATAAACTGAGACATTAGTTATAGAATGTCTCACTTCACCTATTTGCTTTTTTTGCTCTAGGGTTGGAAAAGTTTCAGAAGCATTTACAACACAAATGCACAATGATAAAACCTCAAGGGATTACCTTTGTTCAGATCCGAGGGGGTTTTGTGTTTTATTTTGGTTTGTTTGTTTGGTTGGTTTGGTTTTTTGAGGTTTTGGTTCATTTGTTTGTTTTTATTTTTTATTATAGCTGCTGAAAACTCTGGCCTGAGGTTTCAGTAGTTAAACATTACATAAAATGCTAAGAGAACAAAATCTTTATTTTTTTTTTAATAAAGTTTATAAAGTATAACTCAAGGAACACTCACTGCTTGAACACTAAGATAGTTTTATGCATTTTTTCACTTTAGATAAAGAACTTCCTGATCTTGAAATGTGAGTTTAGCTAGTAAGAGATATAGTTGGACAGAGCAAAATACTCGTGATCACTCTGAGAAAAGCTAAGGGAGCTCATTTTTGAGAACACTCAGACATGAGAAGAATGGAAATCATGTTATTCCATGCAAACTCCTGTGTTCCACCACAGACAACACTTTCCTTCTTGTTTTCTATAGTCTTGTTTACTATATGCTTTACTTGCATATAGTCCATACTACTCTTTGCTCTTTGTTCCTTGTAGCAAAATGAGTGCCCAAAGGTGCTGGGGGAAATATGCTGCAGAGTATTAGGGGAGCTATGCAGCACTGTTACCTCGGTCCTGCTGCAGCAGGAAGGATGGAAAAGCCAGGCCCTTGTTGGCCAGAATGTTTGAAATTACCTGCCTTGAACAGAGGCTGCAACCTCGGCTCCTGTGCCTGTCTGCAGTTACCTGTTTCCTTGCCTCTTACAGTGGCTGCTTTAGGGATGCCCTGGAAGTGCATCCTTGTATCCACACGTTGTTTGAAAAGCCTGGCAGAGCTGAGCAAAGCTGTGTATCCCAAACAGCTGCAAGGAAAACTGGCTCAGCTCCAGTGACCTGCTAGTCCTTCTCTGACCCAACCGCCGCGAATGCTTTGCCTGGTAAAATTTGCTGGTGACCAACATGATCTTATTCCCAGGTTTATGAGCAGAGGCAGGAGAGGCTGCGCTGGTGATGTTGTGAAGACAGGGCTGCAGGGACATGACGGTGTCCTACGCTTGAGGGTGGGTTATTCAGTCACACTCACGCGCCTCTCACCTCGTGACTTTCTAATGCGTTCTGGAATTGGGCACATGACACCAGGGAATGCAGCCTGTGTGTCCAAGGTAATGAGCAAACATCCCTAAATAGGATGCCTGGCTGGAGAAGTGTTCAGACTTTGGCCAGTGAAACTTTAATGTCCTTCCCACCCCCCAGGTTAAAAGAAGCTCTTTTTTTCCGGTCCGTATTGGAGAAGCAATAATAATTTAATCATAGTGTGAGATTTCGCTTTAAAAGTCAAATTCTAGGAATCCTTTCTGCTCCAATGCTAATGCAGAGCAGATTGTAATACGGTGGTAACTGCATGTCTAAAATAATGAAAACATTGCTGTTTTGAAGAATGTTCTTGGCTGATAGCTGTATTTAATTATCCAAAGTAATTGGAAAAAAGTTATTTTCCAAGGTAATGAGATTTTTCCTAAAAACTCCTACTGTTTCTACTGCTGAAGAATCTTCACTATTGTCTGTGGAAGAAATGCATTTGTAGAAAGAATAGTGCTTTGAATGGAAAAAGCAAAAATTGTATATATGGAAAAGGGTATTTAAAACTACGTGGTCAGGGTAACCCCACCCGTCTGCATATATTAGTATTGCATGCAGTGTTGTACATGCAGCAGAGCTGGGAGTCTGTTCTTCTACCTGCCATGTACTATTATTTTTTAGCACAAGCATAGGAGCCTATATGGAAGGCCATGGGTTTTTAGGAAAAATACAGAGAAATGGCAGATACATACACACCAAATAAATAAAAAGCATAACATAGAAGTTTCACCTTGAAATTCACTCCCTCCTCCCTGACTGTTTCTGGTTTCAGAAAATCTTATAGATCTTTAGTCTTTTTTTTTTTTAATATTTATTTTGAGTGACTGTAAGAAATTCTCACTTTCTGTGCAAAGAAATTGTCCCTTTCTGTTCTGCTTTATATTCTCTCTACCTCCCCTGCAAACAAAATTATTACTTTCCAGGAGAAGGAATATCTCTACAGAGAGGTCAGATCTGTGTGAGCAAAGGAAAGAGATTTAACAGACTCAGAAAGACTGGGAATGAGAAAATATTAATGCAAAGATGTGCGTTTTGCACAGCACACCTCTAATCAGACATCAAAGGTATGATGTTCCCTCTCACCAGCAGCTTTGGCACTTTTTCACATTGGAGGGCACTGTGGTTCTCATTGTTAGCAATAATTTATAAATGCTTCAGAAGAGATGGAGTTACCCCTCCAAAAATGGATTTTTCCCCCCAACAGTCGAGACTTTGGTAATTACTTCCGGTGTGTATGCTTAACTTTCCTACATGAGAGCTCTGCTAAATGAAAATCATTCCTGGCCCTTCGGCTAGATCCAAAGGTCTTGTGTTTTCAAGTGCTCATTGTTACTGTGTCCTGCTCTAATGTGCCTTGTTTACTTACAGGAATAAATCACTGGCTCATGTTAGGCATGTCAGCTCTCCAGATGATCTATCAGGGCAGTTAAGAGCTGCTCATATTTCAGTTCACTCTGCTGTTAACATAAACAGAGCATTCTCAGTCTCATTTAAATGTCAAAAACCATCTACTAAAAACAGCACAAAACTCTTGTTTAGATTT
The DNA here is from genome assembly GCF_003945725.1 of Corapipo altera. Classification (NCBI taxonomy): domain Eukaryota; kingdom Metazoa; phylum Chordata; class Aves; order Passeriformes; family Pipridae; genus Corapipo; species Corapipo altera. The sequence continues at coordinate 440,989 of NW_020884900.1, read as the reverse complement.
ATTCATCCTCCTCTATAGAGTAAATTAGTGGAGTTGGAATGTGGGGCTGCCTTAAGGACAGCATAAGCTGACCTGGACAATTGTTCCAGATTGGGATGTATTGGGCCAGTTACAGCAGCTCTGCTAACACGTGGTAACTTGTTTAGCAGCTGTGACTTTACTCTTGCAGTTGAACATCCCCTGTATATTTAGTCCAAAATGTGGTGCCACATCCATCATAAAGTTAGAATATTTTCTTGCTTCCTTCTGTTCTTTTGAGTGTATTCAGTGCTTATTTTGGAGTAGTTCTTAAGCAGAAACAGTCGTGTTTAAAAGCACATTCTTGAATTATGGGTTATGTCTTCCTTTAAACAATGCCAACATTCCACTACATGAAAAAATAATCACCCTTGAGAAGCTGATGCAATAATTAGAGCCTTGGAATAATTATTTGGTTACGGCATCCAAAAGAAGACACAAGACTGGGATCTACTCCTAGTCAAGCCTTCTGGTTTTTACTCTTCATGCTATTGAAGTAAACTTTACTGAACAACAGGATTCTGAGGTGTCTGAAGACATTTGCATATATACTATGAAATAAATGCAGCCATCACTCAAATACGCTCAAATAATATTCTTTTTCTAAGTGGCTTATTACTATTGTGTAGGGAACAGTGAATTAGGCATTGTTACTGGTACTGGGAAAAGTAATAAAAAACTATTGACAGTGGTTTTGTGATCAAATCTTGAGGAGAATTAATTACTTTTGGCAGGCCTCAAGTTTAATCTTATTTAGCAGCAAGACAAGTGCATGTCAGGAAAGGACATCCCTATTTTTTTTTTAATTAATTAAGAGTCAGAAATCTTTTGAGGAATACCACAAACACAGGTGATATTCCTAAGTGGTAGAATCTACATTTACAGCCCTGACTTTGCTGACAGGTGTGTAAAAGCTTACATATTGGAGTTCTGTGTGCCTGAGCAGGCTCCAGCATAAAAATTATTGTTTTCATTTTGACTTAATCTCAGAAGATTGCCTATAGATCAGTATCTCTCAGAAGATAGAATAAGAAAAATAGGTTAACTTTGCCAGAACAGCCTATTATATCCCAAACCAGTGACAGTTTGTTGGGTTTTGGCAACAAAACCCAAAAGGCCTTTATCCCAGCATGGAGGATAAAGGCCTTATTATGGAAGCTGTTGTTGGCATTTAAAAAAAATAATCCTGAGAGCACAGAGAGGATGTTGTGATGAAACTCCCCAAGTGAAGATGTGAGCACTTGTGCCTGGAAGAACTGAAAAATGGTATTTGAAATAGGTCAGGCTATTTACATAACTGTAGGCAAACACACCCTCAAGTTTTCCTTTGGGAAACTCTGCAGAAAAATGTATCTTGTAGCTGTGGAATAAGTTTAGTCTCATGAAGTAATTATGAAGTCAAAGTCAGGACACTGAAAGCAAAGAGGGTGTGGAAGGAAGCTGCAGGCTTCATTCTGCAGAGCGGAAACAGGGATAAGATAGTGTTGACAGGACTGCGAGCAGCCCTTAGGCCACAGAATCAGACTAGAACTTCTCTGCGGTAACTTTGCCACAATGAACTGTATGTTCATCATGTCCTCAGCACTGCTTTGTTCTTGCCTTCAGTGCTGGTTTGAGATACTCATGTCTGGATGGCAAAGAAGCACGTGACTGGGAGAAGTTTTCTCCTCAGCTGAACATTTTAACACGAAGCTGGAGCGCTCCTGAAAGCTCCAGTGAGTGACCTGCTGTCTCCTTTGGCTTCTCTTATATATCTGTGATCAACTGGAACTGAAGTAAGGCTTAGAAAATAATCCCCTCCATCTACCAACCCTCAGTACTGCAGGAATATTTCTCCAGTGCTTGGAAAGGAATGTCCAGCCTAGATCTTCCTGGAGCAGATTCCAGACATGTTAGAAAGACAGCTAATGGAAGAGGTGCAGTAAATATCCAGCACACCAACAAATTCACTATTTGATTTTAGCTTATGCTACAAAACCTGCACTTGTAAAAGCTCATGGATTTAATTCATTCAGAGACTGGCTTATTTGCTGTCTTTGTGTTTGCTACTCAGTCAGTGTCAAAATAAATTTCCAATACTGCTGTAGAAGCATCTATAAACTAGCCTGTAAATGCAGAAAAATGAATCACTAAATAATATTCTTTCATCCATCAATCTAGTCATAGGGTCAGAAGATGTACTGCTGGTATCTTAAGGATTGTCAAGGTGTTATTTTCATGAGAAAACAATTCCTGTCACAAGTTAAATATAAGGATACAATATGTCTGTACAAATGCAATATGGGGTATTGTTATAAGGGAGTAACAAAAAAAATCGTATGGACTTGAGTAATTAATCACTTGAGGACTCTAATTCTTTTTGCTGCTCATTCAGAACAAACCAAGCAAACATATGGAGAGTCAGCTCACCTTAAAGATTTTTCAGGGCTCTCTTAAACCTCATAAAAGGAAGTTGATTTACAGTAACAAAGCATCTTTGAAAAATTATTTTTCTTCCTTTTTTGTGAGCTTAGAGATGTGTTGGCAGCTAAGATATGACCAACAAGTCTTTTCACAGTTGACTTTCTCCAGAACACTTTAAGCCAATATCTCATTTCAGTTTTCTGCTACATAGTTTTCCTTCATAAATTAGGTTCATAGCTGTAGGTCTTAATCCCTGACCTCATCTCCATTTTTTGAAGACACTACAGCAGCTGATGCTCTTCTCTGTTTTAGTCAGCTTGCACATACAGGCCAGGAAAGTGAAGGCATAAAGGAATGTGGATGTTTGCTTGCCTTACCTTGCAGAGATCACTGGTAATCTACAATTCAAGGCTTGCAATTGAGATTTCTCCAACTGCTTGGATACAGGCAGAATTGATTTCATGGCAGAAGAAGACAGATCTCACATTAATCTCATATTATTTTCTAATACTGTTTTGAACATTCACCCTTGAATGTTCAAACCTTCTTCAGAGTATTCTTTAGGCATGAAAAATCCCCAATGTGGCTTTTTCATGGAAGAAAGAACCTGATGTTCTAAAAAGCTCGTGGAAATATAGGTGCCCTGCAAATGTGGAATTTAAAAGTAATTTTTAAGTAGCGCTGAGCACACTTTGTTTAAAGTGTTTTAGCTGAGATTTATTACACTAAATTTATGACCCGTTAAACATGATGTAAGAGTCTGCATAATTAGAAAGACAGAGTGTTAATGCTCACATATTTAAAAAAACATCTGTACCTAACTATGGGAAAATTGCATTAGGGTAATATCTTGGCTGCAGTCTTCCAAGATGCTTAAAGTTCCCTGCACTCTCTCCCTAATAACAAAATGTAAACCTGCTTGTTCAATCAAAGGTTTGTCAAGATGTGGTTTCACAGTAGTTTCTGACACATCACAGGAAGTCAATGTGGTGTTACTAAATCACCACTGAAAGTTCTTCCCTGATCCTTAGTTACCTGGTCTTCTCTTAAGCCAGAGGACTTCTTGGGAATCTAGTTCTTTCTTCCATCCCTTGGTGGCAGATGTTCTGGCCTCAAATATATTCCCTGCTTCCATTCCCCTGCAGCTTGTCTGCAATGAACAGAGATCTATGCTGGGGAACCCAACTGGAAAGGGGAGTAGAGAACCAGCAGAGCTTATTCTTGACTGTGGGAGTGATTCTGGATCCAATAATGCTTCCCTATGGCTTCCATGCAATCATGCTGATTTCTACCATCTGCCCTACTCACTCAAGCGCTTAACACATTGGATGTTTCTAGCATCATATAATTGTTTAGGTTGGAAAAGACCTCTAAGATTATTGAGTCTAACTGTTAACCCAGAATTGCCAAGGCAACCACTTATCCATGTCCTTAAGTGCTACATCTGCACATCTTTTAAATACCTCCAGGGATGGTGACTCCATCACTTCCCTGGGCAGCCTGTGCCAATGCTTGACAACCCTTTCCATGAAGGCATTTTCGCAATATTCAACCTAAACTTCCCCTGGTGCATCCTGAGGCGGCTTCCTCTTGTCCTGTTCTGGGAGAAGAGACTGACCCCCATCTGGCTACAACCTCCTTTCAGGCAGTTGTAGAGATCAAAAAGTTCTTTCCTTAGCCTCCTTTTCTCCAGGCTGAGCCCTCCCAGCTCCCTTAGCTTCTCCTCATCAGACTTGTTTTCCAGACCCTTCCCCAGCTCTGTTGCCCCTCTCTGGACATGCTCCAGCCCCTCAATGACTTTCTAGTAGTGAGGGATCCAGAAGTGAACAAGGGATTCAAGGTGTGGCCTCACCAGTACTAAGCACAGGGGGACAGTCACTGTGGGTCCTGATACAAGCTGGTCACCAGTTCTGATACAAACCAGGATGCCACTGGCCACCTGGCCACACTGCTGTCTTGTGTTGAGCCACTGTCAACCAGCACTCCCAGGTCCTTTTCCACTGGGCAGCTTTCCAGCCATTCTTCCCTCAGCCTGTAGTGCTGCAGGGGGTTGTTGGGACACAAGAGCAGGATCCCTTTGGCTTGTTGAACTTCATACAGCTGGCCTGAGCCCATCAATCCAGCCCATCTGGGTCCCTCTGTAAAGCCTTCCTACCCTCCAGCAGGTCAACACTCCCACCCAACTTTGTGTCATCTGCAAACTCACTGAGGGTATACTTGACCACACCAGTCAAGCTGGACCTGCCTTTCCTAAACCCATGCTGACTGGACCTGCTTCCCTGGTTGTCCTCTACATGCCATGTGGTGGCACTAAAGATGATCTGCTCCATGTCATATGCCAGCACCAAGGTCAGACTGACAGACCTGTAGGCTCCTTAGATCCTCCTTCTGGCCATTCTTGTAGGTGGGTGTCACATTTGCTAACTTCCAGTCAATTGTGACCTCCGCAGTTTACCAGGACTGCTGGTAAATGATGGACAGTGACTCAGGGAGCACTTCTGCCAGCTGCTTCAATACCCTGGCATGGATCCTATCCAGCCCCATACTGTTTTGCATGTCTAAGTGGTATAGCATCTCCTCACATCCAGTGAGATTCTCCTTAGCTCTCCTTTTGTTGCTACTGTATTAATAGAAATATTTTTATTGTCTTTTACAGAAGGAATAAGATTAAGTTCTAGTTGGACTTCGGCCCTTCTAATTTTCTCCCTGCATAACCTCACAACACCCTTGTAGTCCTCCTGAGTGGCCTGCCCATTCTTCCAAAGGTCATAAACTCTCCTTTTTTTTCCTGAGTTCCAGCCAAAAATCTCTGTTCAGACAGGCCAGTCTTCTTCCCTGCTGGCTTGTCTTTTGGCACACAGGGATGGCCTGTTCCTGCACCTTTAAGATTTCCTTCTTGAAGAATGTCCAGCCTTCCTGGACTCCTTTGCCCTTCAGGGCTGACTCCCAAGGGACTCTCTCAACCAGTCTCCTAAACTGGTCAAAGTCTGCCCTTCAGAGGGCCAATGTGGCAGTTCTGCTGACTCCTCTCCTTACTTCTCCAAGAACCAAAAACTATCATTTTGTGATTGCTGTGCCCAAGACAAATTCCAACCATCACATCACCCCAGTCCTTCTCTGTTTACAAACACAGATCCAGAAGGAGCCTTCCCTGATTGGCTCCCTCACCAGCTGGGTCAGGAAGTTCTCTTCCACACATTCCAGGAATCTCCTAAACTGTTCCCTCTCTGCTGTGGTGTACTTCCAGCAGACATCTGGGAAGTTGAAGTCCCTCATGAGAACAAGAGCCAGCAATTATGAGACTTCTCCCAGCTGCTCATAGAATGTTTTATCTGCCTCTTCACCCTGGTTGGATGGTCTATATCAGACTCCCACCAGGATATCTGCCTTGTTGGCCTTCCCCCTGATTCTTATGCATAAACACTCAACCCTGTCATCACCACCATTAAGCTCCAGACAATCAAAACACTCCCTGACATACAGGGATACCGTTGCATATCCATTCTGAAGAGTTATCTTCTATTCTCTCAAATTAATTATTTAAGTTGCTACCTGATATGAAAGCGTAGACTATTACTGTATTGGCAGTGTTAATATTTAATGACCTACGGCATAGGGAGGAAGGGGAAATCAATATTTGTGCAGTGCTTTCCATCTCTTTAGAGAGCTACAAAATTTTTGCTCTTATCTGTGCATCCAGGTACTAATGGTAATTGAAGCAAGTAGGTTTGTTGGGTACTGAAACTGGGCTTTCAGGCTCCTACTGATTTCATTCTAGCTGTTCTTACTATGAGCAGGAAGCCAGAGGCTGCCCAACTTCTGTAACATAAACACGTAAAAAATGTCAAAAATCCTCCTTCTCTGAAAAGAGGAGGTCTTTCCCTCAAAAAATTTCCTGGTCTTGATAAACTCACAAGTCTTTCAGGATTAAAAATGAGGGATCCATTTCTAGCATACACATCTTTCAGGGAATTCAGCTTATATAGGTAGAATACAGCAAGAAGAAGGTAGAAATCCAATAACATATGGAGAAACCTTTGAGGCTGACATCAGATGTGTTTATTTTCAGCTACTTTGTAATCATTGGTCTGTCTGGAGACTGGTCTGCATATAGGAGGTGTTCATTTTTTCATACACTCAGTTTTCCAGTAATGTAGCTGTTGTACAAGAATTCTCTCTTCCTGCTCATAAGAATTCGTAGTGTGTAGCAAGCTGGATATGGATGGATTTTTGGTTTTCTTTAGTGCTGAGGAACTCTAGAGTTAAGTTGGAATGAAATTCTGTGAATGTACTGTATTTTATCAAATGGAATTGGAAACGGATGCAACCATTTGACAAAGCAAAAATTCAAATAAACATTTACCTTTACAGTATTGTTTAGAGTGTCTTTGGGCTAGGAACCATCTCCAAAGATAAAAGAAAGTTATGTTTCAGGTTGCTGTATTCCTTGTAAATGATGACCATAAATCTCAGAAGAACTGAGAAAGGAGACAATCATCTATCTGCTATTCCTTGTGGATTAGTTGTCTGCATAAGAAAAAAACCTGGTTCTGTACACCTTTCTACCATGATGCTACAAATAGCCATGAGACTGCAGCTAATGACAAGACAGAAGGAAGAGTATTTTTTAAAAGAGACTTATATAAAAATGTTCATAATCTGAAGGAAGTGTCTGAAGGCAGCAGACTCTAAGGTTTCTGAATTTATTTGAAGTCCTGCAAAGCTGAAACTGTGAAGTCAGCCATTCTGTTAAGCTAGATTGCATCTGTTTTTGCTGCAATCCACAGCTGGAGGACTTACATCCCACTGCCTACTTGGCATCTAGAAAGCTCCCCAAACACCTCTGGGGATGGACATTGTCTGGGTTCTGGTTTGCTGCACTCAGAGTTTGGGGAATTCTGAATGAGCACTGGCTTAATCAGGTCATTTGTGGGAAGTCAGCCAGGACCTATGGAAGAGCTGTCCAAATACATCTACTGGCCAGATTTACAAGCAGCAGCTAGAGTGCATTTGTTGATTTTGTTTTGTTTTATGATGGATCTTTAGAATGGCAAATAACTGGTACATTGTACACAGGTGGTAGATTTATGTCTGTATCAATTGCACTCAGAAAGGCACTAATGCATCTTTTAAAGTTTGAGGTTTAATAATCCTAGTAATTAAAACCAGAAGATGAATATTGAAAAAAAAATTATCCAGGTCAGCATTAGAGAGAATTATACTTTGAGGCTGCAATAGAATTTTTTCTCTGATCAGAGCTGGTCAATTATTCTCAGTACTGCTGTGGTAAAGTTGCTGCAGTGAGATGTGGAGCTGGATTATTCTTTTCCTCCTCTGTAGAAAAGTTAATTTGCCAAAAAGTTCAATTTTGGGATCATTCAATTTTGGGAATACTGGTAATGCTCAGTGAATGGTTCTGTCTTTTCCTCTCAAAGCAGGAAGAAAAAGTCAGATATCAAAACAAAATATTTTAGCAGTCAGAATTTTTTTTTTTCTCAAAAGTTTTTCACTCCTCTCTGTGGCATCTCAAGGATCTTGTCCACCAGCCTACCAGACTGGACCATACCTTTATGTCCCTGTGGAATGGCTTCTGATGTATTGCTTTGTAGACCTCTGGTAACCTTTAGAATGACTGTCTTGCATCAATCTCCCCTCAGAGGCATTGTCAGCATTTCCCAACTACATCGTTGCCTGCTCAGGAATTGCTTGCTGTTGCAAATGATCAGACCTGTGACATGAGTGTAACATGCTTCAGAGAATTCTGAATAGCAGCATATGGGAAACGACTTCTTTTCATTACTCTGAGTCTGTGATTAAATTCCAAAGGAACTTTTCACACTCTCTTAAAATACATCTGGTTTCTTAATTTTTGGTTGTCTGACTTCGCTTCTGAGTATCATGGAATGATTAAAAAATTACCTCCTGGGATTTTCAGCGTGTGTGATGAGTGAACTGAATAATTTGGCTTCACACCTAAGAAATACTTCTACTTAATAAACGATCTTTATAGAGGACACAGCTTCCACATCAGATTTCCTCTAATTCACAGAAAAACCACCATCTCCTTCACTCTTTGTGACCTACATGAGAAGTTTTTTAATGACTATCCTGATGAACTGATTTGAGATGGACAAGTGACAATATGTGAATTGCTAGTCCTTCATCTTTCCTCAGGAAACAGTTGGAGGAAGGAACTCAAGTGCAGTGTGTATTAGTGGACTTGAAGCCAGGCTGGGGGGAGCTTCCAAGCATCTTTTGTTCAGGAAGCCCAGTTTTCCTTAGAGTAATCTTCATGGGTACAGAGGGTTCTTTGTCCTGTTGGCTCTGGGACAATGGGAAAAAATGACTACTAAATTCTTAGTAAAAAGATTTCTCTAGACAGTGCATGTGAGAATGAGGAATAGAAATATGTGTTAAGTTCTGGAAGTCTTTGGCCCACTGGCACCTGGCAAGTCATCTGGATGTTGAACAGGCAGCGAACACTGAGGTACAGAGGTACACAGAAGTACCTGAGCTCTTCTTAACATGTGAATAAGTGTTTCTTTCACACAGAGACTGGCTCTTTAATGGGGAAACACAGCCATAAGGATCAAATATTTTTTCTTTTTTTTTGTTTGAGCTTCAATGGTTTTGCTTATCTCAGCCAAACCCACTGCTTGGTTTCTTTGCTTCTTTGCTTCTAGGTTCTGCTCAGTGCTCCCAGTGCATTCAAGGTAGAGCCTTGAAAGGTTAGGCTGAGAGAGGGTTCTCTGAGTCCAAGCCTGACTAACTCAAGGTGCTATGCAGCATTAAAGCAACCCTTCTCAGAGTTATGCCCTGATGCTGGGAATGAATGAGTACAACTGAAATTAATGGATCTTCACCAGTGTGGAACTGGCTGCAGAACTGGCTGCATGTTCACATGAAGATTTTCTGCTTAGAGACAGCAATTGTGCCAGTTTCTCACACAGAGAGAAGGGGAGGGGAAGGTACAAGTAGCATATGTTTTATAGATTGGATTTAGGATGATGAATGAGTTCTTTTGTGTGTGTTGGCAGGATTTTTTTTTAGACACGTGGTGTATGGTATCTCAAACGTTACATGACTGGATGTAAAAATATTGTACATTGACAACTAGAATCACAAACTTGTTATGTATGCTGATGCTCTCTCAATTAAATTAATTACACATATGTAGACATAATCATGGGAGACCCTTGTTCAAATGTATTTTCCTGAAATTTCACAGAAGGTTTTTTGTCCTCTAGGAATTATAACTTTATGCAAAATACAATTGTTCTGTGGTTTTGTCACCCTGTGAGTGAGGTTAGGGTCCGTTACTAGCTCAGTGCTCCTCCTTTTGCCTCAGCTTGAAAGAACTGAAAACGATGTTGCTGATAACGTGAATAGTAACATTAGTCCCTGATTATTTTATCATCACTTTAATAGCATGTGGAGCCATTATGCCAGACAGCTGATACAATGTAGAGCGTGGTTTAAAGAGCAGTAAAACGCTGATCAGTCAGCTTTATTCTGATATGAAGAACTATTCCTATCCATGAGACTATTGGTAGGAGTGATGTGCTGTGTCGTCTCTGCCGCGGTGTCCAAGCCGGGGCAGCAAGTCCAGGAGCAGCAGCCCTTGCTGCACGCCGGCTGCCTGCCCTTACAGGTAAGCGCCTGCAGCTCCACGCAGGGTGGTTACAGTTCCAAGTGCCATCTAGTGGTGTTCTTCCTGAAAATAACTGGAGAAAGATAAATGAAAAGAATGTAATTTCCCTGCATAATTTCCCACTAGCCTGGTGAATTCTTCCTATGTGAAATGGTTAAGAAACTGTAATAGGTATTGGGCTAAGCTCAGAGAGCAGCCTCAAAAAGCCTTCCCTTTCATACTGTGCGCATTTCTCTGCCCTTGCATGGGCCTCGAGGTAGCACTAGGATTAGGGAAAGGCTGAAGGAATGAGAAATCGGAGGGATCACAAATACCTCATCTTATTTTCTGCACAGGGTTATGATGAGTCCACACACTGCCTTCCCATCCTCACCTTGTCCTTTGTTAGGAGTTAGAAGGTGAGCCAACAGGGAAAAAAAAGCAAACTCTGGGTGTTGCCTATTTTCCTTTACCGGAAAATTTCAATGCATTCATTTTACCTGATGTAGCAAACAGCAAGAAAAGCTCTATTCTTTTCTTCCTGCTCCTACCCCTCCCTCACACCCATCCTGCCAAGGCTCCTCATAAAAACTCCCTTTTATATCTCACAGGCATATGTTTCAATTTTCACTTGCTGGCTGTGATATTCGGTAACATACGGATGAGTCATATTAATAACTTATTGAATCAAAACATAAACTGCCCTCAATCATGGTGAGATGTGCTGTGTAGCCTTTATTTTTGTGGTAGCACCTGTCCAGTCTTAATCTCACTGTGCTGTTTTCTGCACCTGCGCTTTTCTCAAATGAGCTACACCTAGAAACCTCATCAGTTCTAGCTCTGGAAGGAATATCTCTCTACTCTGATTTCCTGATGTGAATTTTCGTTTTAGGCCAAGAAAGGGCTACGAAAATCCTTAAAATAAACCATCTGATGAGTCCCTTTTTAGAGCAACAAGCAATGAAAACTGTGGGACTCATTTAAGTAATATTTCTACTTTCAAAATAAAATACTGGCAAAATATAATCAAAATGTTAAGAAAACAAACCCTGAAACTGTGTGTCAACACAGCCACATCTGCTATAAGCAATATGGTAGTATTTCTTTGCTGTAAATTGTTATGATTTTCCATGCAATAGAACACCACAAAATCTGCTTCAAGATGAGACTGGAGTCGTCTCATTCCATATAACCAAGTGAGAAGTCCTATCCTACAGTAAAGTCTATAATTTTGCCTACATAAAAATCATATAATGATCACAGATTTTACTGACAATGAGATTTCAACCTCTTCTAAGTCTCCCCATTTTGTGTTATGGCCAAGATAGCACAGAGTATCTTTTCCAGTAGGAAAAAAACAAGATTCAATTATGAATTCCTGCAGGTATAATAAGAGCAAAAGAATTCTTTTCCCCAGAAACACTTGATTTTTGTTGGATTATGAATCCCCTCACTGCCCAGAAAAACATCCTTAGTCCATGTCCCCATTGTGGTTACTTTCTTCTTTTGTGACCAGATTGTTTTCATGAGAAGCTGTACAGGAGACCCTGTAGCACATGTCCCCGCCAGTGCTGAGAGAAAGGCAGAAGCCAAGGAGTTGGTGCATTAACACTTACAGGTGTCTTGCATGTGATTTCCAGCAAAAAGTAAGTATTAAATCATTACTCTAGGACAGACTAAGGTTTGTAAGAGGATATATGAGCTGTTTGAGAACCTAGAAGGGGTAACAAGCTCTTTTGGATATAGAGAGGCTCCTAAGCTTGAGAGTCAGCCTGGAGTCTGATTCACAGCTGGCAATTCAAAAAGGCCTAGGAGATATAAAAGAGTGATCAAACATGGTATTGTTTAAATGAAGGAAGCTGCTTTCCTGAGAGGAACAGGATTACACTTCTGTTGGGTATCAAAAAGGCAGTGTGGGTTATTGCTGTCCCGACTTTTGCAGGGGTGAAGTTGTCATCTTGATGGTGATTTGTACACAATCATCCTGCTGGCAAGAGGCAGAGCCAGCATGGCTGGTAACTTTACTCCATAGTAAAGGTAACTTTACTCCATAGTTGTTTAGTAGCTGTTTCTAACCAAACATGTAACAGACCGATTCATATTTCCTTTGCTCCTGTTTCCCTTTTTCAATATTATATTTGAAGTGATTTTCTTTTCTTTTGGCTGTTCTAAAGCTTTGTTAACCTGTGTGAGATAGTCTCTGTAGTATCTCGTTGAAACACTCCCGAGAATATATTTTAAGAAAAAGATCTTCTTAGGTTTTTTTGTATTGAAATTTCTTTCCATTTTGTACTGTCAGAGCCAGTTCTTGTTTTTATAATGATATTGCTACAGTTCAGGACATAGAGTCAATGGAGTTTAGTCTAGATTTCCATTTTTAGGGTTTTCTTTAAAGCTTTCATCTACACAAAGGGAAGAGGAACGATTTCTCACTGGGCAGCAAAGCAATTTCAGGTTAGAATGGAGTAGTCCCAGCCTTAGTCTGGGAACTGCAATATTCCCTGAAGAGGAACATATTGCCTTCTTTTTGTGTGGAAGCACTCTCAGCCTTGACATTGGATACATCTCTGTTCTCTTTCAGTACAGCAGATACTTAAACCTGATGCTGATTTAATAGTACTAGACAAATGAGTCCCCTTTTTATTTTACAAAACAGTCACTACAGATATTTATAACTCTTTTAAAACGGTGTATTTTAATGGAAAAAAACCCCAAAACCCACTCCTTTTCTTCCTCTCTCCTTTGAGCTGGTTCTTCTGTGATAAAGTCTTGAGTGCAGAATGTGCAGCAATGACAAGCTCAGCCAACCAGTGTGGTAGAATAAAAGTTCAAGAAATCATTTGCCCTTTGTACCTACTATGTAGTGAGAGGGCACAGCCAGAACATTTGGATAATGCTTTCTTCACCAAGAAAGCCTCCAGTACAAGGACGTATGAGATTGCCATCAAGGGAACTGAAGAAATGGATACCCATGAACACTGTGTAGTCTCTATCAGAGAATTGAGATGTCATTCTGAACAGCAAAAGCTGATGTAGATCTTGAAACTAAAGCATCATCCAGGGGAACCACTGAACCAGTTTCTGAAAGAACTGCTGCTGTGGTCCTGCTGTGAGCCAAAGCTCCAGCTGGAAAGTAGTTAGCCCAGGGTTAAAACCCAGTACATATAGATCATTCTTGAATGCCATTGCCAAGCAGCATTGCCCCGTGTAGGGGTATTAATGCAGGCTACGAAAAGGCGTATCAACTGCAAAGGAATAACCAAACTCAATCTAGGAGACAATGTGCTGCCACAGCAAGAGTTTAATCTTTAATGATGAGGTCATTCCGGAGCAACTACAGCAGGTACTGATGGGATCTGAACCCCTAAGGGACAAGCATGTTTCCCGTAATCATTTCAGCTGCTAATTTCAGCCATATTCACTCCAGAAATTTCCCTTCAGAAGGCTCAGTTGTCAAGGCAAAATACTGCATCTGAAAGCAAAGTTTCTAAGTGCCTTTTAGAATTATTTTTTATCTATCACATACTGGTTCATGAAGAAAGAAATTATGTGCTTTCCCTGGGCTCTCTTGATGTAGAATTTTATTCCGTAGTAAAGAGTGTGGTTATCAGTGCCTGTTGCTGAGGATGCTCATTAGATATTATCAGCTTCAAATATGAGAAACAACCTTTGCTCCGACTTATTTTTGTGGGGAAAATGATAGCACACAATGATTGCTAGTCATCAGTGTGCTTTTCTGAGTATTTGGTCATGCAGCACACCTTAAAGAGAGGCTTTTGCTTAAAGGAGAGTTCACACATATCTGAGTGTGAGCTATGCATGGTGGAAAATAAACCAGAATTCTAAAAAGGAGGTAGGACTTTCTGGTTTGTGTTATCCCTGAAAGCTCTACAGATAATTAAGGCTTTTTCAGGGATTGTACATGGAAGTTGGTTTACAAACAAAGAAAATGATTTTAAATTACAGGTTTTTTTAATAATGCAATAGATTAATTATCTAGAAGTTGAGAGGATTCTGTCAACTGGTGATGTGAATGCAGGTATCCAGTGATGTAATACTGCCAAATTACTTCTGTGTTTCAATTACTCTTCATTTACACTTTCTAAGAGTTTGTATCTTTTAAAATACATGCCCCTAGTTCGAAAAAAAGAAGGAAAAGATAGTAAAAATTAGACCAGCTCCTACTGTTCTTATTTAATGTGCTAAGGATACTAATAGATTAATGTTAGACATACTGATTTTGCATTTAGAGGATGATTTGCTGCAGTTTCAAAATCAACATTTCCTGTTAAATTTGATCTGTTGTCAGTTTGTTTAGTCTGTACCATTTAAAACAGCAATAACAATCAACAGGGTGTGGATTAGGACATGGGAAGTGTATTTCCCGGGAGCCTTGGAAAATACTGCCAAAGTCTGAAACTCAATACACATCTTAGAGCCTATAAATATGCTTAGGCAATGAAGCCTTCAGTATTATTCAGGAGATCTGATACTGAATTATGTGTGTTTGGTTTTTGGAATGTCAGTGTTTTGTGCTTGATTAGTAAACTAACTCCTTTCAGTTCTAAATTCTGATTATTTTGTTCCATTCGCTTTAGGTTACTTGCTTGAGAACCACATTTTAGTAGCAATTGAGCTGGGTAGGGAGTTAGGTTTATGGTAACTTTCATGAAACAACTTCCCTTCAAAGCCTGTGCTAACACTGGTGATTGTTCTAAATGGCATTTGGCTCCTTTGGCCAGTCTGTCTTCTCCTGCAGATAGAACATGAGATGATGGAGAGACAAATCAGATGGATTTATGTAAAGTGCACCTACAAATATTCCTACCTGGAGAGCACGGGGCTTCTTCTAACCCTCAGAGCAAAGATGTTACTTCAGTGCCCCCACGTCCCCACTCTTTTCAGCTGAGCCTCCTGCTGCAATAGCAAGCCCCGTCTTACTTAAATGGATTTCATCAGACAACATAAATTTACTCACAGTTGAATGTTTCATGGAAACTATTTGAGTTTCAGGAAACTTTGACCAAAATGCCAGGTTTCTGGACAGAATGCTGCATACCAGTTGTCTTGCTTGTGTTATTGGAAGCCTTCTGGGATCTGATATCATTGCTCCAAGGACCCTTGCAACCAAGGTTCATGTATTCCCTTCTTCCCGCTGAATACTCTGAGAGGCTCAGCTCTGTGAGGACTCTCAGGATTTAGGCCATTGTTACCACAGCATGGGAAAGGAGTTAAAAGTGCTATGAGTTGTTCCTAGTATAGTGTAGCACAGGGAACCTCTTGATATGGACAAATACATCCTTTTTTCCACCCACATTAAAAAAATAAACTCAGAATTAGAGCTTTTCCGCATTAAAAAGTTACTTTTCAGATTGTTTTATATCCATAAGAATCTTTCAAATGTTAAACTTTCATACTTAACTAGAAATAAGATTTGGGAGAGTTTTAAGCTCTAGTGGTTATGGTTCTTGAGAAATAACACATTCTCAGCACTGAGACATGATAATATCTGTTTTTCACAGACTGTTGTCTGCCCAGAACCTCCCACTCCTTGATGCTTATTTGTAAGGACCCACACCAAATAACAGCCATCTTTCAGCTTTCATGAAACAAGATGTCTTTTTCCAGCTGGGAAACTGAGGCCCAAGAGGAATGTTGTTTGCAATGCCATGGCTTCAGAAAGCTCAATGGAAAGCTTGGCAAGAAAAATCTTCATCTGATCTGACTCACAATGCCTTCCACTTACTCTTCCATCCACACTCCAAAAAAGACTCCTCCTTCTCCTGAAGGAATAATGCTGGGAAAAGTTGTAAACAAAATGCTGTATCTTCTACTTTTTCCTTCTTCCATAGCTAATCTCTGGAGCCTTTTAGTGGCTCCATATTCCCATCACTTCAGTCCTGGGCACATGGAAAACCTTTCACTGTTCTAAGGGGGAAGACATGGGAGGAAGTTGCAACCACAATCTCCCTGTCAGAATGAAGGAACTCTGCCTTTTTCCAAGATCTTTTTGCCCTTTTTCCAGTTCTGAATTATGGTTTTTTTCTGGGAAATTTGCTTTTGAGTGCAACTGGCAGCATTTTTTCTGTCTGGTTCCTTTTCCAGGGTGAGTCTCTGTGTACAGCCCGGCCCTCAGTCCTCAGTGTCTAAAAAGCCTGTCCTAAGCCAATGCTTTGTGCCCTCCTGCATCCAGCTCTGCAGCACTGATGTGCAGTCAGGTTAAGAAAGGCGAGAGTATAGTTCTGTAACACAAACAGAGCACTTAAGTACAGGATTCTTTTGTCTTTCTATTGTATTATAAAAATGTTCAAGTGAAGGTACAATAAAAAAGAAGAGTGACTTCATTAAAAGAGAAAAATAACTTTGTAAAGTTGCTCCAAAATCTCTCTAAGATTCAACAAATGACCTGGAGGCAGAGGATTTAAAATAAATGTAAAAGTAGCTGAAATTCAGAAGTACTTATAAGATACAGAGAGAAAAGTACTTCTATGCATTAAGAGAATAAAATATTCATTTTCTTTGCTGGAAAATGTGCTTTGGTTTAGTGTACAGATAGTACCTGATCAGGACCAGCTGTTGGGTGATGCAATGGCTTGAGCAAAGAGCAACACATGAGCTGGGGCTCTGTGGGGATTCTGTGCAATAACACACCTCTGTGTCACTTCTCTTTGGCTAATCTCTTATGGGGTTGGGATAAGAATTTTCCTTCTGATTTAGGTTAGAGCAATGACTAAAATGCCTTTCCTTCACTATGCACTACTGGCTACTTCAGGCAGTGACGAGCTGGGATTTCCTCCATCCTTCCCCACACGGAGCTTAGCCATTGGGTGCTGAAGATGTTGGAAGAATTGGTTTTCTTTTTCTGTGTGTTGATTTCCATTCTGAAAGTGGCAGAACTCACAGGACTCATTGCTCTGGGTTTCGGTGCTTGGGTGTTGAACAGGGTGTGAGTTGTGATCGAAGCTCATGTGCAGCTCACATACAGCTGTTGGTACCTACCAGTGCAGTCAGAGGTCCCCTTAGTGTGTGCACTAAAATGATCTCCCTCCTTTAGCTTGCTGTTTGTTTTCATGGAACTTGTAGGAATTTTTGAGTTCAGTTGCTGTTGCTGTGCCAGGCAATTAACATTGCCTACTGGTTGTCCAAGTTATTAGGGGGAGTAAACAGTGGCAGTGAGGGACGCAAACGTTTGCATAGCATGATCACACAAGTCTTGTTTTCTTGTGTGTTCTTTTTCCTTTTTCTAAAGCCGAAATGTTTCTGAATCTGGCATGAATTTCTGGAGAGCTAGCCTAAAACTTCAATTTCTTTGTCAAATTGAGTATTAAAAGATTTTCTTGAAGTTCCATCCAGTAGCCTTGGTTACTCCTTAGTGTAGGCTGGTAAACAGTTTGGTGAAGAGTGGGTCTTTTTTATTCCGCCACTCAGGCACACAGCTCATTTTATAGTGTAATTCAAAGAGCCTTTCATATCTCAGGATGGAGACAAGGGTATCAGGACAGCAGGTATCCTAGGAGGAGACTAAGTGTCAACTTCTGTGCCTCCTGCAATTTATTTTTTATTTTATTATTATTTTGTTTATTCTGAAGAGGCATACAGTTGGGCAGGATGGCAAGGATTTAGGACAAAGAATGTGTTGAATTAAAAAAAAAATTTGCATCAAGATCACAAATGTATAGTGAAAACAAATCCTTCTTTGTTCTTACTTATAATATGTGAACTTAATGATATTAGATAGAATAAACGTGGATGCAATAAAAGGAAATACTACTTTTATTCAGTGTCTGGTAACTCAGTAAAGTCATTGTCAAGGAAGGTTACCAAGACTAATATTGTAGCTGGATAGTTTAAAAGTGCTGAATAATTTTATGACCAATAACATTTCTAAGTCCTTAAGCTTCTCGCGCTTCCAACTGCACATTGTTTGCAAACCACCTTTCACTGCTCTTTTCTTCCTTTACATCAATGGCTAGAGTTTGGCTTCAAGGTGCTTTCTTCAGTAAAGCACTAACTGGAGGCAGGATTTTCAGGATGAATTACTGAAAGCAACTTGGTGGTTCCATAGCTCCCCTGTATTTTGCATGCACAAAAATTTAGTTAGACTGTGAATTCTGTCCTACGTGTAACAGTAACAGAAAGATAAGAAGTTATTTTAAAATTCAGACATTTTAACATGGTTAGTTTGAGCTTCAGTGTTGTATCAAACTTTGTAAAGGGTCAGTCCAAGCAAGTTTCTCACCTGCAAAATACAGTCTTCTTCTGGACTACAGTGGCAGTTTAATCTTGACCAAAGTCCTCCAGTTCTCCAGAACATGATTTGAAGCCTTTTTTGATATGAAATAAAAATTGAAGGTTTTTGTAGTCCTTCTCATACAACCACTTCCAGGTGAAATCAGGGAGAGAAATGCACATTACCAAGCTTCTCATTTTTATCAACTTCTAAAAAGTTTAAATCCACCTGAAGACTTCCTCTTCAGTCAATATTAACTCACTTCTTCTCATGCAGCCTTAGGGGCACCACACTTCTAAATTCTTCATGTCTTTCTAAACAGTCTTTTAAATGCATGGCATTTGGTTTTCCTATTGTAACATTGTCAATGGGGTTCTCATTTCCAGCCCTGAAGGTATGTGGGTTTTTTTCCTCTAGTAAGAGTCTTGAAAAATTGCATTCTAACTCTAAGATTGTGTGGTTTGTACTACTAATTTGAACCTTCTTTTTTTTTTTGAAGGGGGCAGCTACTATGGGGGGGGAACAGCATGTACCTGTATTCTGTACAATTAGGACACTTGCATTTGTGACTTGCATTTGCCTCTTCCTCTCCTGCCCTATAAACCAATCTACAACAGAGAAAAAAAAAAAAAATTACATGAATCTCAGAAGGTGCAGAGATCCTTTAAGGTGTCTCAAGATGAGGTAAAGAAAGGGTTCTTTTACTGTGTAACCTGTTGACCTGTCCATGTCCCAGGCCAGATGGGATTCATGGCAAATGAAGATGAGGAAGACACATGTTAAAGAGGGTAAGGCCTTTGACAGTAGAAGAGTTCAACAGCTATTCTAGACCCCTTGTAGTCATATGTTATTGTGATTTTCCCAGAGGGGTTCCTATGCCTATATGTGTATCTCACCTTTCTTTTCTGTTCAGAGTGCTTGAGGGAGAAGTAATTTGGCTGTTGCTTTGGCTGTTGCTTTGTGTGGCCTACTGATTACACCCTTCAAAATTGGTCCATTTGTAAGGATTTACCATTGGTGTGCAATATTGTTACATCAGTTATGTCCAGAAATGGCTGCAATCTATTGCAGTCAGCTGAGATGTAAAATTACCTGTGATTTTCAATAAGTAATGTCAATTTCTGGAAGCTTGTAGCAACTTATTTTTCATTAAATTCCCATAATTTTAATATTTTTTAGTGCTCGTGTCTCTAGGAATTTTCAAGTTCCAGTCGCAGGCTTTGGTTAGACATACAGAATTATAGAAATTGGTTTGTTGTAATCAATTACTCCCTGGTTTAAAAGTGCAGACAATTGAGAATGAAACAAAATGTGATTTTGTCATGGCTGGCTTTCAACACAAATAGGAAATAGTCACAGCAACTGACTTTGGAGTAACTGATGATATTAAGAAATGTTTGTCCTCTGCTTGTTCATTTTAAGAGGTTGGATTGGTTTGTGATCATGGTGTTGAGAAAAGGGTAACTTTGAAATGGATTGGACTCAGGATTAGCTCAGCTGTATTGATTTATTACCTTAGGTGGATGAAGTGTCGTGCTGAGGCATCTAATTTCCTCTAAGGTATGCCAAGAACTTCTTAGATGGGGGAAGAATTTCACTTTGTTACCATTTCATAGGGAATTCAGTGAGCATTGCTTTTGCCAGGAATAATTTAGGTTTAATGTCCAGAAGGATTTTTATTGTGTTTGTAAAAATTCAATATGAAATAAAGTAAAAAAAACCAAAACAAACACCACAAGGGTGTATAGCAACACACAGGACTTTTCTTTGCAATTTATCACTGCTCTGATCTGGACTGTTCAGTGGTAGGAACACTCATAAAACCTGATGGTCTGTTGATATAATTCATCTACGCCCATCTCTGTCCCACCCTTGGCAAGGAGAGGTTGCAATGCCACACCATGCACACACGAGCTGACACGCCGAGGCAGCACTCCTGGGAGAAGCTGCCACTGTGGTTCCAAAGTATCCGTGTAGTAAGTAAAATTCTTTGTTGCTGCCTTAAAGAGATGACAGTGTTTTAAATAATAAAATGACAATGCAAAGACTAGAGGGAAGAGCTGTCACAGCCTAATTGAAAGTTCGTTATGCTGCTTATACCATTATCGTAAAACTCTTTATCATGTGTCTGTAAATGTGCAAATTAAAAACCCAGAGGTAATTTTGTATTTTATCTGCATGTAAAAAGATTGCAAAATTATCATCTCTTTCATAGTTAAATAACTTTAACCTATATGGTGACCTTTGAATATGCAAATAACATAGCTTTGTTGGATGGAATACATTTTGTTAATTGTAACACGATAAGTGGAGAAAATCTGAAGAAAACAGGAATTTATTTTGAAGTAATCATAGTGGAAGGTTTATGTGATAAAGAAAAAGGAAACATTTTATATTTATGTGCAGGCTCAGAAGAATGATTGTCTACTGGTGTTCAAATCTGTGACTCTGCAGCTGTAATCAAAACCAGCAGGAGAATTTTTAACTTACATCACCAGCAGCAAACTTGGTGAATACATAATGCATGCCCAGAGACTTAAAGAATTTCAGTAGGCTCTTAGGTAACAGGTTTTTTCTTTTTTTCTTTTTTTTTTTTGTTCTCAATTTGTAAGACATCTTTGAAAAAACTTAATGCTGTGACCATGAAACTGAGAAATAATTAAACATTTTTCTGCAGGTCAGAACGATCATTTTCACATAAAGAGGAGAGAGAATGTAATGAACACAAGGAGAAAATTACTTGCTTTTAGGCATAGTACAAGTTGGGTTTGAATAAATCAGTCTCTTGTCAAGGCAGGCGTGCTGACATGTAACTGTGCTGTCTCCAGGCCTGCTCATCCTCTGGGCATGTGGGCACATGGGCATTCTGAGTGACCATGTCTTGATTTGGTGATCTCTGAAGTGGGTTTGCATTTCATGTTATATCTGGGACCTGACTAGAGACCAGTTTACCTCTTCAGAGCTCTACAGTGGGAGTCACAGGCTGCTCTAGTGCTGTAGCTATTTTGAAGGGCACCCACACACCACACACCGTGACACTCCCAGGAGCAGCAAAGTTTAAGCAAATTTCACCGCTGAGCTCAACAGGAACAGTTGCAAACTCTCCGTGTTATTTGTGGCTAACTTGCAAGCACAGGTTTGGAAAGAGCTGGTAATAAGGCCTGCAGAATACAAAGCTTTACTCAAGGGATACTGGCTGGAAGGTACAGGTGGTAGTCAAAGTAGAGGAAACCTGTGTTCCTGGGCGCTTACTGGTGGAGCACATTCACTGGCAGAGTGGCTATTCATGACTAGGCAGAGCAGACATCAGCATTACTGTAACAATGGTGCTTTTTTAGGCAGCTTGAGCTCTTCGACTACATGTAAGAAGAAATCAAAACTGTGAATCTGAGTGAATTCTATTAATGTCTTTTTATAAGCATTTACTTATTTTCATAATTTCCATATTAACAAATGTAAATTACAGTCAAGTCTTTCTTTCATCTCTCATTTTCTTTTCAGAGTTATTTATTCTCCATTGAGCTATACCATGACCAATTCGGATTTGTTGCTTTGAGGCTGAAGTGTTTGTTTTGCAATTCTGCTCTGGAAAATCAGAAGATAACCCCCTTTGCTTTGTCTCATTGGATCCTGCAAAAGGGACTCTCACATTGGATCTTTCTGATTACTGCTTACTCTGTAAGTTTTGACAGGAAGTTAGACAGACTTGGAATTAAGATTCCAAAGGGCTGCAAGCATGCAATGTTTTGACTACTGCATATGGACCTTTTTAAAGGCTGAAAACCATGCTGTCAGTCAGAAATACATCATATTAGCAAAATATGGTTTCTCTGGCTAAAGTGTGAAGGGCTTTATCAAGGGGCACAGAGATTTTTAACAAGGAAAATCCCTAAAGACAGGGTTATTCTAAGTGTCTCAAAAGAGCTGACAGTAATAATAATTCTTGAGAATATTTTGCTGTAAATATTTTTCTATAACATTCATATGCTCCATGCCATAAAGAGAAACCTCTTAGGTTGTTATGTTCCAAGAAGTGCAATAAAGGTGTATGAAAGTGGAGAAAATTGAATTCTGATATGTAGGCAAGTTATGGACCATTTGTTGAAACAGCTTCATATTTGTACCTGCCCTAGTAATGTTTCTTGCAGGAACTTCAGCACTGTCGTCATGCAGGTCACAGCAGTTAAATTTTCTATAATTTTCCCACAAACTCCTCCCTTTGGGTTTTTCATTCCAGAGGTCAGTACTTCTGTTCTTACCTGGTTTTCATAGGCATCCAGACCATAACAATATCATGAAGGACTTGGGGCAAATTCAAATGTGGGCTTTGTTGCTTTTATTCACAGAGTGCAACTGTTCCTTGACATTAGTTCATAGCTGAAATCAATGTAAACTTAGCTTACATATTTCCTACTAAATTAAATCTCTTAGAAATTATGCAAATATTGAGGCCTTGAGGATTGCCAGCACAGAACAGCATATGAGCATCCTTGGAGGTTCTCTGGGTGTCCTCCCAGCCTCCTCCTGCCAGCTGGGGACAGCTTCTGGAACATCATGGCTCTAACACACACCTTGGGGTTGTAGGGGTGAATATTGTTTTGCATGGGTCAGAAACATGCCAGAAAACATCCTGTATGCCTAACTGCATAGATGGTCACATTTCAGTGTCTGCAAATGTTTGGGGCATTATTTAATCCACTACTGCACTTCAGCATAGCCAGAGAGGGCCAAAGAACATCAGCGAAGAAGCACATTCCAGTTACCCATCCACTGCTTTACACACTCCTGGGAGTACCAGCAGAGTTGTCTGGGCAAGAGCAAGCTGCAGGGGTATCATGTGTTCTGAACTTGGATCCTGCAGAGATCTGCCTCAGGAACCCTTAATGGAAGTTTATTTGCTGTGCTCCAGGAAGCTTTGTTAGATAAGTACCTCTGTGTCTTATCTTGTATTTCAGTTCTTTAGCAAATAAAAGGTGATTGCAGAGATGATTGTCATAGTGTTTGGATTACTGGTGATGAAAAAGAAATTCTGTGTACTCTTATTTGTTTTTGTGTTGCAAAGATAGAAGACTGCAAAAGTTGGAAACATGAGCAGCATCATAACACATGCTTGTTGCTGGATTCTGGGGAGTATGCAAACACCAAAAACTCATTTGTAGCCTCACACTGATAAAAGACGTATACCAACAGGAAATTCAAACCCTGTAGACTTCCAAATCTAAAAAATTTGAATTCACTGGTGTTTCTACTTGCTGATTCCTAGACATGTAAGAGGGAGAAAGTCATCTGGACCAGAGCAGGAACTTGTCCTAAGAATGCGTGACAAACTCAGTCACCTACAGCATTGACTTGCTCTGAGCTTCTACTAGCAGTAGGAACATATCTGAGGAAATCTATTTATTGCTGCTGTTCCTGAAATGGAGATGAGCCAGTGAAGATGGAAATGCAAGCGACAACTTCCCACACATCTTCCTGTTTTCCCTGTTACTAAAGAATGCCAGACCTCATTTCTGAGGGTGATCATGGCTGATTTGGGCAGTAATCTCATCCACTGGAAAGGAAAAAAAGAGTACCATCCTATGGGAAACCAGGGCTAACTCTTCACAGAAACTCCATTCCATCAGTGGGCTCATCTTCCTTTTTTACAATAGGAGAGTTAATTGTACCTCTGAAAATGTGATGGTTTAATGTTTGCCATTATTAGGTATAAAAGTGTAGTCATATACTAAAAACTCTTGTGACAGAACTGAGAAGCAAACACATTCTTCTTATGCCAAAAGGCTGGATTAAAAATGGGAACAGATTATTACAGAAACTTAATAGAAAAAAAATCTTTTCCACCACCATATGGTTGTGATATAACACAAAGTGTTTTCCTGCCAAGATATCACATTACAATGGCAGGCTGCCAGTAGCGTCTCTCTTCCTCATTTAAACAACAAAAACATCCAAAAAGAATTCTTCGGCTTAATCAGGCTGTTGCTTATAAACATATACTATTGGCTGGTACTCAATCTACATCTCAGTTTCTCTTGAGGCATCATTTCACTATATTTTATTCAGAAGAGTACTGGAAAACAGTTTATCCAGCTCAGATGCTCTAGGACATTTCTTTCTGTTCCTGGCCTTAGAAAGCAGAGGTCTTGCATGGTTGAAGTCGTCTGTCCTCATTGCTAGTTCCCGCTTGAACAAACTTTGATGTTGGTATGAATTTCAACCCATCCCAGTCCTCTCTCTTCACATCCACATTTATGCATGTGCAGCTTGAAGAGGTGTGAGGTCATTACTCCCCAGACACTTTGGCAAGGGCCATTTGCTCAGTATGGCTCAGAAAAGGAAAAGTCTGCTGAGCTAGACCTTGTCTCTGGCATAACATGCATTTGTCACAGGATCTGTAGTTGCTTCCTAAGGCTGCTTTATGTGGTTAATATCATGGCTAGGCTTTGCGAACGAAGATTTAGGAAGGCTCTATCCACATTTGTTACAGGCACGCTGGTGGCTAATGAGGCCAATACGAGATAGACATATCCGATTGCAAAAGGCACAGCAGAAAGACTCCTTAGATGGTATATTCTGCTTTGTCTTTTCTCCTCGAGAGTGATCCTGCGTGTGTTCTCAAAGGAGACAGCTGCATTATAGATGGTGTGTCTCCAGGCCTCCCGATTTGAGGCCAGAGTAGACCAGTTATGGTGATCAATATGGCCAAGGCTGAGATGTTGTTTCAGGGAGTCCTTGTATCTTTTCTTCAGGGCTCCTCTCTTGCGGCAGCCGGTGGCAAGTTCACCATAAAGCAAGATCTTAGGGAGGCGGTGGTTGGTCCTTCATCCTGGAGACGTGCCCTGCCCAGCGCAGCTGCGTTCTCAGTAACATGGCCTCAATACTTGTGACTGCTGCTTGTTCTAGAACAGATGTCACATAATCTGACCAGTGGATGTTTAGGATTGTACGGAGGCAGCGCTGATGGAAGCGTTCTAGGAGACGCAGGTAGTGGCAGTAGATGACCCATGATTCGGAACCGTATAAGAGAGTAGACAGCACTATGGCTTTGTAAACACTGATCTTGGTACTTTTCAAGTGTTTATTACGCCATACTCTTTTGTGGAGTTTTCCAAAAGTACTATATGCCTTTGCTAACCTGTTGTCTATCTCCCCGTCAATCTTACCATCTGAGGAGATGAGGCTACCTAGGTAATTAAACTGCTGGACTGATTTGAGCTCTGATTGGCCAATGGTGATGTGGGGATGATGGGGGACTTCCTGAGGTGCAGGCTGATGGAGAACTTCTGTCTTCATGTGGTTAATATATGGAGCATCATTGTACTTTCTGTGCATTATAATGAGGAGGCGGGGAACCTTCTTTCTTGCTTAATACCTACAAGTAGAAAAAACATAATTGTTTAATCACCTAGCCTAAGGTAGTCACTAATATCCCCAGCATCAAAGTGCATGACTACCTGGGGATACTGCTTCAATCTCACAGTGGTACTGATGTGTGTTCAGGAAATATTAGGTCTTTTTAACAATTGATGTCTCTTCCTCTACCTGAACTATCTACCTCTAGGAAATGCACCTTGTAGACCTTCCCTGAAGTCTTTAATGAGAACATGGTTGTGTGTTCAGCCACACCCTCAGATGGTATATGAACTATTACAGCTTTTTTTGGCCTTTGAACAGACATCTCTGATTTTCTACTTCTGAACTGTGTATATCTCTACTAAGTAAAATGCTGTTAGACGTAGTTACTTTGTGACCTGACAGCACATCATCAGTACCTGAGGACATCTGACTTCATTACTGTTCTCTCTGTCTTTATCTGCACCTTTGTTTCTGTGTAGTTCCCTGGAGATCATGGGAGTATATCAAACCAAATAACTGTCCTTCAGGGGGAAAAACAATATTTGCAAAATATTGAACAATTTGTCTTTTGGCAAAATAATTTCTTCCTCAAAGCTTGCTGAGCTTTGAGCCTTGCTGAGCATAAGGGTCCTATTTTTCTTACCATCCTCACTTCCTAACCAGCGAGAAACTGAGTGCAGCCCAAACAGATGCTCAGTTCCATCTGTATTAGTCACAGGTCATTTCATTTTGTGTGGACAGACTGCTGTGATTAGCCACATTTAGATTTACGTGTGTGCTGAATTGAGCTGCATTACGTTGCATGGGGGTTAGGTGCAAATGGTACGGTGGTTGATGTAATCTCATGTTCTGAATGAGATAAGTGTCTTATCATGACACTTTGCTGTTTTTACTGATAACTGCATTGTTTTTTCATTCAGTTCACTACGATGAAGATTGTTCACATGTTCTTTTTCTCAGACAACTAACGTTGTTGGAAACCTTTGAAAAACAATCAACGAGTCATCCTTGATACTGCATGAATCTTTGACAGTTGGCTTTAACATACGAAGAATGATACATGGAACAATACATGGAGATCCCCATGGCTGTCAGCTCACCCAAGGGTTACCATTTCTTGCTGTAAAGAGTATGAGGAATGGCTGTGAGTTGTAACAGGTCTGTCATCCTGTCACACTCTGAAAACCTGTAAGTTGTTTCTATGTAGCATCACTTGCTGTGCTTCACACTGGATCTTCCAGCTTTCTAACAGTGAACCAAGGGGTCCATGAGACTCCTGTGTTTGGCTGCCAGGCTCTCCCCCAGGGTCCCTCCCTTTTGTCACCTGGGTCTGCAGATGAAGTTCTGTGCTTGGAAATGGAGAAGATGCTGTTGCCATTGTGTACAGCCCTTCAACATGCATTCATGCTGACATATATATATATATATGTCAGATTGGTAGATTGCTGGCTGGTAGATGCTCAGGAGAAGGAATAACAACACTTGTTTTATTTGCACTTATAGTTTATTTAACGCTGGGAGCCCAGGTCTGGACTTGGTCTTCTATGATAATAGCACTGGCTGTCACACTGAAGACTGGGGATGTTAGACCAAGTGCTAAATCTTGGTTCAATATACTGCAAGACAAAGAAATTTTGTTAGATTAAGCTCAGTAAGTGACAGATCCATTTCTTGGAACTCGAATGAAGAAATTGAGCAAAGAATCTGTAGCCTTCAAATGAGGAGTGGTCTGTTTGCACAGATGAATAATTATAAGATCAAACTCCATCAAAAACAGAGAAGTTAGAGGCTGAGACACACAACAACCTGCCCTTTATATAATTAATGACTGTCAGAAATGATCACTGATCTTCAATGAAACTCATGATTACCTGAACGTAAGGGGCTGCTTGATATAGCCATAGGGCAGCTGGCCACTAGTGACTACTCTGGAACTATGGCCTGACAGACTGGGATGATTTTAGAAGAGCCTGACTACACAACTGTGTCTGTGCTCTTCATATCCAGCCTCTATTGTCTTTCTCTCACTGTGGCTGAAAATATGAATATATACAAACAGAAAATCAGATGAATCACTTAGTATTCAGGCAAGCTACGAAGCCCTAAAGAAGTTTATATCCTGTAAAAATTGGCAGAGAAAAATGGGGGCTGTAAGTCAGATTCAAAAAAAGTTCTCTGAAGTCTCTAAAATTGTGATTTAATGCAATTTTTTCTTGTTCTGCCCACAAGCCAACCTGATAGTGGGAGTTAATCGCTCCTTTTTCTGATACGTTCGAATGTGGTCAGAGCCCAAGGGGATGAGGCCAAAGAGATCTGCACTGTCACCATCTGGGATTTCAATCCTCTTTTATATTAAGGCAATACAGAGAAGTGGGGAAAGCAGTGGAAAACTGGCAGAGGTGCTGTTTTCTATTTGGGGAAAGGGTCCATCTCCCTTTGATCAGTTCTCTGTTCCATTTTCTCATCAGTGTCCCACAGCCTCTTGTTTCAGTGGCAAGCAGCTGTTTTGGATAGTCTTGTTCCACTTAAACCAGAAAAGAATCCTGCCACTGCGGTTTGTCCTTTCTGGGACTCTTTCCAAGTTCAGGCAAATCTGAAGGGCTTTCTGCTGTTTTGTTCTGTGTAATGCATTGGACAGAGATAGCCTTGGATAATCCTCCTGTCATATTGTGGGAATCAGCAACAGAGAAAAGAGAGATTCAAGTGAGTAATGATCCAACAAACGCAAGCCTCGTTGTTCAACAGTTAAGTATAGAAACAGTTTCCTGATCTGGCTTCTTCCAGTTTGGTTATGGGAATTGTCATTCATCAGGCAGTCAGGCAACACAGCTGAGTGAGTGCAGCAACACATTTTCCCTCCCTTTCCCCTGCCTCTGTTGCTTAGTCTTTTGCTGAATTGGATCAAGGAGCTGCTAAATGCCATCAGGTGAGCCCCAGAAGGAGCAAGAGGGAAGGGAGGGGCTAGTGAACAGACATTTGGGAGAGTAAAAACTCTTCCTGTTGTAGGCAGGGAATTAGATTAGTTCAAGTGCTTATGTGTTTGTATGTATTCTTGGGCTTTTAGATGGGAAATGGACTGCTCTGACACGGTGAGAACATTTTCTGTTCTCCTGTGTTGGTAATGAAGTTGTGAATTCAAAAGCGGGTTATTTTGTAAAGTTTTCCTATGTCTTTGGTCAGGGTAGGCTCAGAACTATGTTAATCATAACGTATATAGTCCCATAGTAAAGAAAAGGAAAGACAAAGAAGTAGTTCACAATTTGCTAAGTTGGCTGCTTTAGGAGGGTTCATTCATTTCTTGAATGCAGTAGAGAGGAAAGTGACCCCTTCTGATGTGACTTTGTTCTGCTTCAGTCTGTCCTGAAGGATTATCAGCAGATTTCCCCTTTACAGGACAATTGAAAGCAAGATTATGATAAGTAGAACTGATGGAATCCTACCTGTCTTTTGCAGTACTGAAGATGTGTGGTGTGAAGAGGTGTATGTTACTCTGAGGTTGTGCAAAATTGTGCTGAAGTTGTTAGAGGAATCATTTGATTGCAGTAACCCTGGGGTTAACTTTGGTTAACCTCTGCCTGCCCCACAGTAAGGTGCAAATGTGTGCCCTGTTTCTAACTCTCTGAGTACCCTTCTGCTCTCCCTGCTTCCCTCCCAATGCCTGTGGTCTCCTTCCAATAGTTTTGTGTCCAAGCAAAGTACTTCCAAACAACATCTTGAATCATCTGGAATGTTACTGAGCATTTGAAAAACACATGGTCCCTCACTGTGCCCTTGAAATGTGCAGTTAGAGGGTTTAGCTGTATGTCTTGTATGTAGCTGAATGAAACGTCCCTGTAGTGATGTCCCTTCTTCCATGTTCTTGTGACTATTCACTTCTCCTAATAAAGCAGTGACACTGGATTCCACCAGGACAAGGACAAGGGTGCCTGTGCAGCATTTTCTATTCCCTTTAACTAATATTCCCATCTGTGGTGAGATGCAGTTATTCTTGGGCTTTAATCACTTTTATTTTCAGGGTTTTTTGTAGTTTGAGGTCCATCTTTCAGAAATATAAATAATAGGGGATCCCTGTCCATGCAGCTCCTTGGAACCATG
The DNA here is from genome assembly GCF_003945725.1 of Corapipo altera. Taxonomy (NCBI): domain Eukaryota; kingdom Metazoa; phylum Chordata; class Aves; order Passeriformes; family Pipridae; genus Corapipo; species Corapipo altera. The sequence continues at coordinate 411,257 of NW_020884900.1, read as the reverse complement.
CTGTGTAGGAGCAAGGAGATGAGAGTAATCTCTCAGGACGTAGAAGAAAGGTAGAATGAAGAGAATTGACTTCTCTTGCTGCCACTATGACTCAGTACATGACTTTTTTTTCTTTTTTTTCTTTTCTTACTTGTTTTCTTTTTTAAATACTCGTAGAGGAGAAGATCCTACTTTCCATTGAACTGTTAATAATGACTCAATCTAGGATAAATCTTTTCATGCTCTAATTTGAGTGAAATGTTTTGTGGCAATGGATTTGCCATATGTAGGATGGAAGGAGTCCTGTCAGAGATGGACCAATGAAGAAAAAGCAGTTTCTGGTGCAAGGAAGAGGTTCCTTACCAGATACATGCTACCCCTGATTCGGTTATTCTTCCAAAAGGAGTCTTTTTAATTTGTGGACTTAGAGTCTGGAATATGATTCCTAGATTAGCTGCTGGAGGCCCCTGTACATTTGGAAAATTAACACTGTACAATCCAGCTACCCTTATGAAATCTTTACCTGTAAGTCCTTCCAAAATGTTTAACATTGTCTTTGCTTCTGCTTAGACCTATGATCTTGCAAGGTGCTTATGATAGCTGTTTTGTAAACTCCTCATCAAACAGGGAAAGTGTGGTTTATGTGTTGTGGGGTTGGGTTGTTAGTTATTTGTTTGGTTTTCTCCTTAAGAGTGTGAGGGCTGTATCAGTCTCCGGTAAGGAAGTAGTGCAAGCAGAAACAATTGTTTCTGATGACAATACTTCAGTATGGAGTCTGAAGTCCATAAATAGGACACTACACAATAGAAATTAGATAATGGGAGGCTAGGGTGTACAAAATACTGAAACTGGAGAGCTCATTGTGTTTTGTAACAACAGCACATGTTTTATGCTCTGTCTTGGTTATACTATCCCGGAGACCCAAGAGTGGCCGACATGCTTCAGACCTTTTTTTTAAAGCTTTCTATGGGAAAATACTGTTGCTTCATGCTTCCAGGGTAATTTCTAGTTCCTGGTAGGCAGCAGTTCTCTCAATGCAGTACAGTGAAGTTGCTCTTCTAAAAAGGTTTGGTTTTCATGTGATGTGAATAGTTGGTGCTATTGCACCCTGTTGAAACCACAGCAACAGACTCCTTAAATAGCAAAATGGAAATTTGCTGAAGTTCGTTATTGGAAACACTTCCATGGAAAAGCCACTTCTCAAAAAGTAGCCTAGATGTGTTGTCAGTTCCTGTTGTGTTTCCTTACAGGCCACATTTTTTTCCATTTTCACTGCTTTAACCTTGGCTGCAGAGCTAAAGGACAACTTGCTGTAAGACATTCTGTGTAGGATGAATGGCATGGAGGCAGACACAGAAACATTTGGTGCAAATTAAAATGTGATCAGCTGAAGATTTTTTTCAAAGGAGGTATCAGACTTGCCCTGGTCACCTGATTCAAGTTAAGAGGCTTGCTGTAAGCTACTCCATCTACAGACACAGACCTTTAAAACACGAACCTTAAAGTTTTTCTGCATGAAACAGTGAAATCTTCTCTTCTATGTTCTTGACTAACTTCTGAACTATGATATTGGTAGCTGTGTTATGTGGTATTTTCTGAGGAATTGCTCTGTGGCTTTAAGGATCTCAGTAAACCTCTGAGAGGTGAGAATAAAGGCTTTTCCAAGTCTAGTTTTATGATGTTGACTGTCTCTGGGCCCGTCTCCTTGTGTTTCATGCCCTCTTTCTGCAGTGGAAAAAATGATGTAGCTGGTCTATTTTAATAAGGAAATGGACTTGAAATCATCTGATGGGTGTGCTGTTGAGGTAACACAGTCAGGAGAAAACAAAGAGCCCTTTTAAACACCCTTCTTGTCCAATTGTGAGTCCTTTCAAAAGTCCTAGAAAACTGTATCCAGACATAGTTTTAATTTCAAGTGGCTAAAGGTTGGCTATTGTGATACATTGGCTGCAGGCAGAGTGTGAAGGATGAGTGTCCTCTCCAAGAGCAGCCCTGCCTCTTAGTATGCTCCTTATGATGGTGTGTTAGGGTAAGCTTGCTAGGCACACCTTCTAATTTAAGTTTTTCTTTTGTGCAATGTTAGAGCTTTGGATTTCTGTCTGCATGATTATACATTACCTCAATGTTTGCTTGGCCTGTGATACACAACTATCACTTAACTTCCCAGCTTTCACAAGATTTACCCAAGTTTATTGTCCTTTGATGTAAGGTCTCTATTTAATTCTTCTCAGATTTCAAAGGCATTGTCCCACTTCAAAGATCTCTTTTGAACCTACATGATATTGTGGGTTATACTTATTGCTTCTTTTAATTATATTCCACCTGTGAGGGTTTTGGGACATGTCTTTGCTACTACAGCGAGTCCCAGAGCCTTCTTATGTAGGAATTATTTTTTTCTCTGTAATGTAACTTTAGAGTCAGTAATATTTTATGAAGGAAAATACAGTTGTATCTAAATCCTATGGGAAAGGACCCAGTACTTTAGTCACATTAGCTTTCAGTTCTCAGCACTGTTCATTTGGAAAAAAAGGTGTCAAAATCTGAATATGTATTTGTCAGAAACAGGCACACTTGTAACTTCTCCATGTATGTGTATGGATTATGGGAGAAGTTAATGGCTGTTTCAAAGTGTCCTGCATTTGTGTGTCCCTTTTTCTCTAATCTGAAGTTGTCCACATGCTAGTTTACCCAGGCTTCTCTCCCAAAAATCTTTTTTGCTACAATCATTGGTCCATCTTCAGCAGTTGTGGTGAGCTTTAATTTGTCTCTGCGTGCAGCCATGGCATCTCTCCCTGTCAGACCTCTCAAAGGGAACTGCCCACCTCTGTAGTGTTTTTAGGTTTCTCCTCGGCATTTGCCACTTCCCATTTGTTCTAATATCTGAAAAGTTATAATATTTTGAGAAGAGGTGTAGGGGAAAAAAAACAACTTCAAAACATAACGTGATGGAGTTGTGATAAATATTTTATGGGAGGCATATGTACTTTCTCCGTGAATTTCATAAAGATGATTGTGATCAATTATTTTCAAAACCTTTAAAAGAACCCTGCACTTTTATTGTAGTATTCTGTATCTTGAGAGTGAAGTTTTATGCTTGTTCTGTGTAAGTGTCAGCAAGCCCTACAGGGTTATGGAATATTGTGCTGGAAGGGAATGCATCCATTGTAATCAGCCCTGGTTACTACAGTGCATTGCTATCCTTTGAAACCAATATTAGTATAAATTGATAGTGGTATAAAGGAGACTACTCTCTAGCCCCATTAGTTTTACCTTTGAGGAAGATAATCAAAATGACGTGCAATACTGAAATCTTAGTATACTGAAATCTTAGTTTCATTATATATGATTTCAAATAAAGATCTGCAAAATCGCTGCTTGATTTGTTTGAATGTTTGTGGATTGTTCTCACCTGGCATCTATTAGTGACACTCAAGAATTCCCAAGCTGTCCTTTATAACCACCACTATATTTTAACTCGTTTTTTCCTTCTCACCTTTCTCAAGCCTACACACTGTACAGTAACACTGTAAAAGGTGCAAAAATTTACATAACAGAGTGGCAAGTGTATTTGTCCTTCTAGAACATACTCTACTGCAGCACAAGTACCTTGTAGTGTAGAAATTGCCATAGTAACTACTCATTTCTTATTGATTAGATAAATAGATAAAAATTCTCATAATATACAAGAAGTGTAACTTGCTGGCATATGGCTTCAGGATACCCCTGTGGCAAATCTTACTTATGCATTCTCTCCTTTTTCTGCATGTAATAGTTTTTTTTAATTAATTAGTATTCCTTGGATTAGGCCACAAAATAATCTTTTCTTTTCTGCCACAATGAAGCTTAAATTTCAAGTTAGACTTGATATGCAGCTCATAAGGCAGAATATTAACTTGTATTGGTTTGTTACGGGATTAAAACAACTAGATTTCACCTCAATGTGAAATCTGGAAGGAGAAGGAAAGAAGAAAGAGTTTTCTTCCCTCACTCAGGGAGAAGGCTAACTGCTTCAGGGCTGACCTCTAATGAGTAAAAGACAGTATTCTAGTTTGGCAGTTGCGATAAATATCTTCGGAAGGTGCTTTTTGAACATTCTGATTGGTTGCCTGAGAAAATGAGTCCTGTTTTTATGTTTCTCTTGTAATACTATAGGTGTAGTGCTGATCTTCAGCAGTGGCACTGTGAGTGCTGACTGAGGCAGGATTAGGGCTGCAGTGAGTTGTAGTGCCTGACAGCTGTCTCGGTTCATGGACTGCCATTGCTGAGCATACTGTTGTCTCTTGCAATCCTGAAAGATGCTCCAACAAGGCCTCTACCAAGTTTGTTGTGAAAGACAAGCTTTTTTGTGAATTCTATCAGGGGACTGAAATTTTGAAGCACTTAGGCAGGATGTCAGGTAAAATTAAGCCCGACACATTCTTCAAATGTGAAGCATCAGTTTATTCAGAATAATATCAAATGAAAGAACGGCAACACTCAACCAGTTTTTTACACTGTAGATCTATTCTAACACTATTCTGGAGTCTTTTGAGGGGCAAGGGTGTTAGTTTTTATTATACCCATTCTGTATGATTATTTCAGGATACTATTAGTTAGAAGTATAGGAGACTGAAGATTTTAGAGCGATTTTTAGTTCAGCTCTTCCAAGCCACTGTTACAGATGATACTCATGCAGACCTGTTTTACTTGGCTTGGAGGCCATTCCCACCACCCAGAGTTAGAAATGCTGGGTTAGGGCATCACTGTTATGTTGTATCACCCTTCAACTCCGTTGTCTTTACAGCCGGACAGTCTTGTTTCAAACTTTGTGTGACCTCATGATAGTTTGAAAGAGATATTATTAACCCATAGGGCTACAGGAAATGATGCTGGTGTTTCAATAAGCTAGTCCTTCACAGACAGACTACCCAGGAAAAGATTCTTCTCCCTCTAGTAGGCTACAAACAAATGGAGGAAACTCTTTGGCAGCTGTAGATAGCTTTCATCTTTAACAGGAAGAGGTAGGCTTGGCTCTTCTTTATCTTTGGCCTGAATTCTTGTGTGCTTTCATAAAGATTTTCACAGGCAGCAGTGGGAAGTGCAGTGTTTAGCATCTTTTGTCTGAGATCTTTTAGCATCTATGTGCTGAGATCTGGAAGGTGGGCCCAGAAAACAAGCGGAAATGTGGTTGAGGAAAGAAGGGCAGTATGAGTGGATGAGGTGAGGATTTGGGTTGACAAATGAAGTTTTTTACAGTTACTTTGCTTTTATTCCTACCCCTTTATCCACCCTTAAGGGAAAAGACCTGACCCAAATGAGCCCAAACTAGGGAAAGTTTGCACAGAGCATTTTAGGGTCACCTTCAAGACAGACTTGGGATAGCTGGAATTCCTGTCCTAGCAGCTTCCTGGAGATCACCGGAGTAGAACTGGCTGTCAAGAACTCTTCCTGTGCTGGCAAAGGGCCAGGGAAGGTTTTCAGAACACAGCTCACATGTGATTCTCTCATTCATGAGTATCTGTTCTCTTAGGGGTCCGTGCTGCTGTATGTCTCTGCTTGTGCAATGAACAATCTTGGGCAAACATCTTTGCTACTTCTGCCACTGTGACCCATTTTTATTGCCTCACTATTACAGATTAGGAATAGTCTGTTTTCTTTCTTCTTACAAGGAAGGAAAGACTTCCTTCCTCATAGAACAGTGTGAAAAAAGTAGAGAACCGAATCCCCAGATAGAGGGCCAAGGACTCTCCAACCTGCTGATTTCAAGACTTGCCTATTTTCTGTTGACACAGAACCAGAGAAACAGCCTTATGCAGTTTTAGATGCTGGTGTTCTGTTCTGATGCTCTTCTAAAAAACTTTATTTTTGAGGGGAAAGTAATAATTGAGTACGTTTCAATCAGCTGAGGAAATCTGCGTGGAAACAATATATTCCAAGGTACTTAAAACAAATTTTTTTTAAAAAATCACTGTTTAGAGCTCTGAGTTTCAAGACATTTGTAACATTTAGGTATTTTTGTAAGTGTTTTAGAGACATCTGCAGAATGTTCTTATGAGCAATCTCGCAGATCATAACAGAAATAAAAGCTGTATGTATTGGGCATTGCCAGGTGTGTGTGGATATCTAAATGCATGTACATAATTGTTTGTGTAAAATGCCTCCTGTATGCAGATATTAAACACATCCTCTGTGGGATTGCACTGTGCATACTTGGAGGCAAAGGTTCTGCATAAAGAACAACGTATCCAGAAACAAATGGAATTAACTGCAGTTGCTGTAGGTTTTCAAAGCAGTGGCTGCAGTCAGAATCTGGCCTAAGTAATTAACTTATGAAGCATGGAAAGGAAAAGCAGCATGTGGAAGATATAATTAATGGGAACATATAACAATCAGCTCTCACATAATAAACTGGCAGCTATGCCTGAGGTAACTGCCTTTTATTTGCAAAGTGCAGTTGGAATTTTTTAAAAGTAATTGCACATTTTCTTCCATTTCCACATGGTCACAGAGAACATCGTACAGTACAAATACCAACAGGAATGCAATAAAATCATCGCTGTTGTTTGTTGTTTTTCCTGCTCAGGGCTACGAGCTTATTTGAGCCAATGTCCAGAGGAAAGGAGGAATACATTTTAGCTCAGGAAAAACAAGTAGTAAAACATTTTAGTGAGGTTTAATATGGAATAATCTAAAAGGACAAGGCAGGAACAACCAGAATAAATAACAGTAAATGGCCAGATATCTATTTGCAGAACAGATTTAGTAATGTAATTCTTCTGACTCAAAAGTGAATAATTGTTAAGATAAATGTTCTGAAATTCTTGCATTTTGAAGGCTTGAATTTTCCCCATCTGAAAGTTTACTGCAGCTTTTCCTACACAGCAAATGTGACATGCTTGGGTGCACCACAGATGCTGGCAGATCTTCAAGGGAACCCATTCTACCACTTGCCTAGTGCAGAATTCTGGAAGGCAGTGGGATGGCACAGTGGCTCTCAAACAGCCAGCTGCAAAATGCACTGCTGCATCCTCCTGCTCAGAACATTTGCAACACGAGGGTGAGGAGGGCTTCCAGCTGCTCGGCCCAAAACATGCGAGCTACTAGACTTCATAATTGCCATTCCCAGGCTTCTCAGTGAAGTAGAGGGAACTGCATGTCATTCCTGCTGCTCTCTGGTATGTGTGATTCCCCTCTGCACAGAGGTGGGGAGGTAGTAGTCTACCCACCACTGAAGTGCTTTGTTTGTCAGTTTGGGTTTTCTTTTGCTTTTAAGCAATCTGATTGCCATCACTGCAATACTGGGGAGGAAAAGGAAAGTCCAAATCCTATTGTAAGCAGGAAGGAGGATCTAGCCTATTTTGTCTGAGTGAATGGGAATGGGATCTAGTAGTAACCACCTGACACTGGAACAGGTTCTTCTTACCATGAATCTGATTAGAAGCTTTCCTGCTGTTTAAAATTGAACAGACTGAAGACCAGGAAATAGAGTTCTCTATAAAATATTCCTGCTATAACCAGTCTCTGTACTGCTGACCCCAGGGGATCTTGCATTTGCTGCAGGCTGAGCCTAGTAGGCAGTTTGTTGCTGAACTAAGCCTTTAAACAGACAGCAAGTTTAAAAAAGAACATCCTGCAATTTTTGTGCTGATGAATTTAGAATGATGTTCTAGCAAGCTCAGTACACTCCAAATTAATTAGCAGTGATCCTTTTAACAGGATAATTACTATATCAGCAAGTGGTAAACTCAAAATGAATGTGAGTAGTCCCAGCTTGCATCCATAAGGAAGAGCTGTGTTGTGGTTCTACCAACTGATTCTAAATTCATCCCAGTGTGAAAGGTTTTAGACAGCACAGCTCATCATCAGAAATGTCACATTTTACCTCTAGACTTGAATTAAAATCCTTAATGAAGTTGCATTCCACTCTCCATATGTCTACATCACAATACCATGGCAAATAATGATGGGCTTTTTTTTAAATTTCTGCTGGAAAAAGGCCCAAAATAAGAAGAGGAGGAGGTATTGCACATTATTACTATTGTATGAATGGTAGAAAGGGCTATGAACTACATGAGACTTCCTTCTTTATGGCTATGCATTTTCTTCTTTCCTAATGGAAGAGTCTGATCCTGCATAAAACAGTAAGAAAAACTCACAAGCATAAACACATATGCACATCTTTGGGGTTTGGAATTTTTAAATAGGTTCACCTTTAAAGAATAAATGTCATTGCTTCTCAGGCTGTAGATAAATAAGTGTATGACTGCTGCAGTGGTGGCAGAAACACTTTTTATTCATTCCTGAAACCAGATTCTGGCTTTAGATGGCTGAGGCTTTAGAAAACAGTGTTTAATTGGGCATATTTCATAAGGGAAATTACCTTAATTAGGTCACTTTATATGCTTTTCTGCTCTCTTTCAGAACGGATGCAGAAATTTGTAAAACCACCTGTCATTTTGTGTGAGAATTTAATTTTTAGGTGGACTTTCAAAAATCACTTCTCTTACTTTTAGCCTCTATAAACCAAGTCCAGCAAAGTCAATGGCCTTACACTGATCTCAAGTGTGCACTTGGGAGAAATTGGGACATATGTAGTTCATTCCGAATGTGAAAAGTGTAAATTAATAATTAGTAGCCATGTCTTAAAAATGGATCACCAGACCAGGCAATGTCTCAAGTTATTTCAGGGGACCTTGTGGTGCTTTATGAAATGTGAAGTGGGTGCCTGAATCCTTTTGCTTAGATTGTCTTGTCAAACTTGAGCAGCATTGCCATCTTCTTTCTAGTGAGATTGTATGCCTGGGTCTGGCCACTTCTAACAAAATCATATAAAATGGAGATTTTTTAAAAACTTGTCTCACCTGTAAGAAAAGTGAAATCAAGAGGGAAAAAAAGTATTTACAAATATTTTGGTGAGGTTTTGTGCGTGTTTGTTCTAACTGTGCGTGTGTTCTAACTGGTAGAAATAGAAAGGCAAGCAACTCTGTAGAAAATGCCTCTAGCAAATGCAGTTGTCTCCTAATGATCTATAAGGCTGCTTTTGGCTTTCTTTTAAGGTTTAGGTTATTTGGACCATGCAGATTGTGTCTTTCATATGCAATTTCATGGTGTTGCATAGTTCTTAACTGAATCCAGCCAAGGATGAGGTAACATCTGAAGAAGGTTTTCTTAAATTTATGGAATGAACAACGTTCAGGTATCACAGTAACAGCAGACATCTGTCATCCCTCTTCACTTGCACAGTTGTTGCTGCTGAAGTTGCTCCCATATACAGTGAACATATTGTTCGTCACACTGGAGTTATAGCCCAACCATTCAAGTAGAGCTAAATGCTTTTGTACTTCCCATATGGATAGGTTTGTCTGTCTATCTGAATACATGCAAGTACATAGGTTAGCACAGTGCCACCAATGGTAATAACCAATTTTGTTAGTGCACCCAACCTTTCTTGGTACAACCTTTCTACTACAAACTACGGCTACAAAATCCTGTGGATAATAATAATATGGAACTAGTCAAAACCCACCATATAAATGGATTAAAAAGGAAGTCCCGTTCCTATGAATTTGCTTGAGAAATTTCCCCTACAATTTAGAAGAAATTAATGTTCTCATGGTGGAGGAGATGGCTTAGGCACTCAAGGTGTGTTTGATCATAGAAACAGGCGAAGCCCTTCTGAAGAAGCTGTGGGAAATGCAACTTCTTTCAAGTCAGTAACTGCTCAGTGATCTTCTGATGGAGCTTGGGATTCCTCTTTTGGAGGAAAAGCAACCAGCTCTTTCAATTCGTTGTCATGGTGACTGGCAGCATGAGCACGAGCCTCATAAGGCTCACATGGGCAGCAACAGACCTCTCCTTTCCTGCTCTTCTGTAGGATGGTGGCACGGAAGTCGAACATTATCACTGCCAAACGATACAACTGTAGAGTCACAACCAAGATATTCTTAGCTGTAAAAAATACCAGCATCTGATTGAATATTCTGAAGTGGCCCATGAGGATTGAACGCACAATGAAGAAGGGCCCATCCTGTATGAAAAGGCTGACCCAGATGTTCCACAGTTCCGCGCTGTACCTGCACAGCAGCAGGCTGGGGATCCGCCTGGATGATGTACTTGGTTTGCAGCCAATATGCTGTACTGGAAGCAAAAAAGTTATGTTAAAACAACTTTGTGAAGCAAAGCCAGGGTTGGTTTAAAGGGCACTTATAAGACAGGGTACCCTGGATTATAAATGCATTCAACTGTGAACTGTGCAACATACAGCATATCAATTTTCTGGAATTTGTTTCGGCAAAACACACTCAGCTCACGTGAGGCACTCATGTGGTCCAGCAAACAGGACCAAAAACCACTTCCCCTTTTCTACCCCACAAAGATAACAGTATTTATACTCTTCTAAAGCAAGAAACAGAAATAGATCACCTAATCTTTCTTCACAACTTTCCCAGACATTTCTTTGGTAAATCAACATGCTGATAACATCATTCATGTATCTTTAAGAAAAAAACTACTATGCTGAATAGGAGCAGGCTGAGCTGTTGCACTTCAGCTTGTTCCAGGTTGTTTAAGACCTTGCTTTTAAAAGATTCACCAGATAACCATTGCCTTTTTCATGTGCCACAGAATGAGTAAGTCCTGTTAGTGCAGAACAGTATTGAGCACTGTGTGGTTTCTGCTTGCCATGCAAGACTTGAGCCACAGTTACTTAGTTTTCTGGGTATCAATTGCACAAAACTGCTGGAATGTGCATACATGGGTTCCCCTTGGCTATAAAGGTGGTGGTGGGCTCAAATGCTTTCTGTGTTGTGGTGCCTAGAGAAGGACCATTGGGAGGGTTTGTATGGGGCCATTTTGGCTGTCTCTTACAAAAATGCATGTAGCTTAACTAACTAACCTCTCTCGGACAGTGAGATCTCATTAGTTTAAAAAACATCACTACTTGTGATACCGTAACAACCACCAAATATTTCAGCTTGCCAAAAGAATTCTATTGTTTGAGTCATTGCTGGGGAGGGGGAAACCAGATGAGACTCAAATGCAAAATGAGCTGTAGAATGTAGAAATATGCTGAATCCATTAGGCAAGGCTTCAGCAGCAGCTAATTTTTTAATATGTTTTTGTGCTATTGCTGTTTAATAGTCCTAACTGCATTGCTGTAGTCTAATCATAAGTGCCTAAAAATTTCTTTTACGTCATCTTGGATGCATGAGTAAACACTCTGATGCTTGAATAATAAGTACTATCTGTGCAACTGTATAGAAGTACCTAAAATAAGCCGTATCCATAATAATTTCAGGGAAAAGTGTGTTCAATAACTTAATTTCTAACTGGTAAATGTAATTAAACAAGTAGAAAAGCAACAGCCAGAGGGAAAAAAATGCACAGATTGTTTAAGTGCTGTTTGAATTTATCTGGATGGTGGTGATGTGTATGGGATGTTTTTTGGTTGGTTGAGGTTTTTTTTTAAACCTGAGTGCTGTGCATCTGTAACAGAATGTATTTTACCATAACAGGAATTTTAGCTGTGATAAATCTGAAATGTGATTGCATCAGATTTTTCAGGAGGCGAGCTGCTGAGCTGAAATACTTTCATAACTTTACTGTTGAAAACAAAGCCTAGTGCTGTCCATGAAGAAAAGGCTAGTGAATAAAATAATAATAAAAAATGGTCAGGAATTTTTAACTTATTTTAGTCATAGTTTCAACCTAGTAACCAATTTTATATAAGATGCCCAGGCTTGGCTCCTCCTCAGAACAGATTAAGGTGAGTGAGGGGTGGGTCAGGCTCGTTAGCAGGTGATAGGGGAGGCTATATAAGAGCCTCCAGGAGCGTGAGTGAGCTTTGCTCACGCACCCCACAGGAGCAGACTAACAGGGGTGTGGCACAGCAATTTCAAGGCATTTCAAGCAGGCAGGGCTCAACCATCTCCCACTTCTCGTAGGTGAGTGTGTTTTTTAAAGCTAGCAATGGTTTCCAGAAAAACAAAAGCCATTATTGCTGTTAATACTAGGAGTGTGTCTGCTCAGACACTCCCCTTGAAGAAGGATGCAGCCACCCAGGTCTCTGGGTGTGCTGAGTGTCTGAGCCTGACGTTGGTACTGGAGGATGGTGTAGGAGGTAGCTGTGTACGATGCGAGCAGGTGAGTGACTTGCTGTGCCTGGTAGCAGAACTTAAGGAGGAGGTAGAGAGATTAAGGTGCATTAGGGAGAGTGAAAAGGAAATTGAGTGGTGGAGTCAAACCCTTTTGAACCCTAAGGAAGTCAAAGAGGAGACGGTGAAGCCCTGACCCTCCTGTTATAAGGCAGATGGAGCAGACCAAATTGATGGGGGGGGATGGAAACAGGTCTCTAATGGGAGAGGTAAAAGAACTCTCTCTTGACCCCCATCATCCCCCAGGGTGCCCTTGAAGAATAGATATGAGTCCCTGGACCCAGACAGTCAGGTAGAGGACAGCCAAGAAGATCTCTCTGGAGAGCCTCCTGGTTTGGCCCTGTCTAATAGACAGATTACAACCACAGGTATAAAGAAAAAAAGAAGGGTAGTTGTAGTCGGTGACTCCCTTCTGAGGGGAACTGAGGGCCCTATTTGTCGCCCAGACCCATCCCAGAGAGAAGTATGCTGCCTTCCTGGGGCCAGAGTGAGGGATATTAGTAAGAGACTTCCTGAGTTAATTCCGCCCTCAGACTATTATCCACTGGTGGTAGTCCAGGCTGGCAGTGAGGACATTAATCAAAGAAGTGCCAGGATAATTAAAAAAGACTTCAAAGCACTGGGTCGGTCAGTTCAGGGGACAGGAGCACAGGTGATATTTGCCTCAGTTCCTGTGCTATCTGGGATGGATGAGGAGTTAGATAAAGAGTGGAGTAAAAAAGCCCAACTCCTCAACAGATGGCTAAAGGACTGGTACCACCATCAAAATTTTGGTTTCTTTGACCATGGGGCAAACTCCATGGTACCTAGTTTCTTAAAATCAGATGGGATTCATCTTTCTAGGAAGAAGAAGAGGACTGTAGCCCATAAGTTAGCGAGGCTGATCAGGAGGGCTTTAAACTAGGTTTGAAGGGGGAAGGGATTGAAACCAGGCTCTCCAGTGATCAGCCTAAGGACAGAAAGCCTGAGTTAAGAACAAAATCAGTAGCCCACCTGAAGCGCATGTCCACCAATGCACGCAGCATGGGCAACAAACAAGAGGAGCTGGAAGCCATCGTGCAGCAGGAAAGCTATGATGTAGTTGCCATCACAGAAACATGGTGGGATGACTCGCATGACTGTAGTGCAGCCATGGATGGCTACAAGCTCTTCAGAAGGGACAGGCAAGGTAGGAGAGGTGGAGGGGTGGCCCTATATGTTAGAGAGTCTCTTGACTCTTTAGAACTTGAAGTCAGTAATGATAAGGTTGAGTGCCTGTGGATCAAAATCAGGGGGAAGGCCAGCAAAGCTGACATCCTGGTGGGAGTCTGTTACAGACCACCCAACCAGGATGATGAGGATGATGAATTTTTCTACAAGCAGCTGGCAGATGTCTCAAAATCGCCAGCCCTTGTTCTTGTGGGTGACTTTAACCTGCCGGATATCTGCTGGGAGCTCAATACTGCAGAGAAGAGGCGGTCTAGGAATTTCCTGGAGTGTATAGAGGACAATTTCCTTCATCAACTGGTAAATGAACCTACCAGGGGTAAGGCCCCGCTAGACCTGCTGTTTACAAACAGAGAGGGGCTGATGGGAGAAGTAGTGGTCGAAGGCCGCCTGGGAAATAGTGACCATGAAATAATAGAATTTTCAATACTCAGAGATTCAAGGCGAAACAACAATAAAACCTCTACACTGGACTTTCGGAGGGCAGATTTTGACCTATTCAGAAGTCTAGTCCAGAGCATACCCTGGGAAACAACCCTTGAAAACAAGGGGGTCCAGGAGGGATGGATGTGCTTCAAGCAGGAAGTTTTGAGTGCACAGGAACAGACCGTACTGGTGTGCCGAAAGGCAAGCCGGTGGGGAAGACAACCAGCTTGGTTAAACAGGGAGATTCTGAAGGAAATCAGGGATAAAAAGAGAGTTTACCAACTGTGGAAGAAAGGGCTGGCTACTTACGAAGAATTCAGGAAGACAGCTAGATCATGCAGAAAGAAAATCAGGGATATAAAAGCGCAATTTGAAGTTAAATTAGCCACTTCTGTTAGGGATAACAAAAAGTCCTTCTATAAATACATTAATAACAAAAGGAGGGGCAAAGAAAACCTCCATTCTTTGAGGGACTTGGAGGGAAACATAGTTAATAGAGATGAGGAGAAGGCTGAGGTACTTAACACCTACTTTGCCTCAGTTTTTACCAGTAGGACAGGTGGCCCTCAAGGCAACTGGCCTCTGGAGCTGGTAAACAGAGATAGGAAACCAAATAGTCCCCTATATAGTCCAGGAGGAAATAGTGACTTACTGAGTCATCTGGATCCTCACAAGTCTATGGGACCAGACGGGATCCATCCTAGGGTAATGAGGGAGCTGGCAGAAGAGCTTGCCAAGCCGCTCTCCATCATCTTCCAACAATCCTGGCTCACTGGGGAGGTCCCATATGACTGGAAGTTGGCAAATATCACCCCAATCCATAAAAAAGGCTGCAAGGCTGACCCTGGTAACTACAGGCCTGTCAGCCTGACCTCGGTGCCTGGCAGAGTTATGGAGCAGATTATCCTGTGTGAAATCACACAGCAGCTACAGGATGGACAAGGGATCAGACCCAGCCAACATGGGTTTAGGAAGGGCAGATTCTGTTTGACCAACCTTATCTCCTTTTACGATCAGGTGACCCACCTGGTGGATGAGGGAAAGGCTGTGGATGTGGTCTATCTGGACTTCAGCAAAGCCTTTGACACTGTCTCCCATAGCATACTCCTGGAAAAGCTGGCAGCCCATGGCTTGGACAGGGGCACTCTGCTGGGTCAGGAACTGGCTCGAGGGCCGGGCCCAGAGAGTCCTGGTGAACGGAGCTGCATCCAGTTGGCGGCTGGTCACCAGTGGTGTTCCCCAGGGGTCAGTGCTGGGCCCAGTCCTTTTTAACATCTTTATCAATGATTTAGATGAGGGGATTGAGTCCATCATCAGCAAATTGGCAGATGACACCAAGTTGGGAGGGAGTGTCGACCTGCTGGAAGGCAGGAGGGTTCTGCAGAGGGATCTGGATAGACTGGAGAGATGGGCTGACTCCAATGGAATGAAGTTCAACAGTGCCAAGTACCGGGTCCTGTACTTTGGCCACAACAACCCCCTGCAGCGCTACAGACTGGGGACAGAGTGGCTGGAGAGCAGGCAGGCAGAAAGGGACCAGGGGGTGCTGATCGACAGGAGGCTGAACATGAGCCAGCAGTGTGCCCAGGTGGCCAAGAAGGCCAATGGCATCCTGGCCTGCATCAGGAACAGTGTGGCCAGCAGGAGCTGGGAAGTGATCCTTCCCCTGTACTCTGCATTGGTGAGGCCTCACCTTGAGTATTGTGTTCAGCTCTGGGCCCCTCAGTTCAGGAGGGATATTGAGGTGCTGGAGCAGGTCCAGAGAAGAGCAACGAGGCTGGTGAAGGAACTTGAGCACAAGTCCTATGAGGAGAGGCTGAGGGAGCTGGGGTTGTTTAGTCTGGAGAAGAGAAGGCTTAGAGGCGACCTCATCACTCTCTTCAACTACCTGAAGGGAGGTTATAGCCAGGTGGGGGTTGGTCTCTTCTCCCAGGCAACCAACAATAGGACAAGGGGACATGGGCTCAAGCTCTGCCAGGGGAGGTTTAGGTTAGATATTAGGAAGAAATTCTTTACAGACAGGGTTATCAGGCATTGGAACGGCCTACCCAGAGAGGTGGTGGATTCACCATCCCTGGAGGTTTTTAAAAAGAGATTGGACGTGGCCCTTAGTGCCATGATATAGTAACTGGAGTTGGATCAGGGGTTGGACTTGATGATCTTGGAGGTCTTTTCCAACCCAATCTATTCTATGATTCTATGAGGATAAGCATCTTTGGACTACTATACCTGTGTTGCAAACTTTTAGTGACTGGAGAACAAAATGGTTGGAACAGATGAGGACTTGGACAGCTTTCATTGTTCTTCTTGGTCATTACAAAGCCTGTTCTGCCCAGGGACAAACACCACCCTGAGCTGGCTGAATAATTGGGCCTTTTAGATTAAGGTAAGGGTGTACAGTCCCAACATCATATGGTCCTTTAGGTTTCCTGTGAATAGGCAATTTCTCCTGGGATAATGTCCCCAGTGCTTTTGGCTGTGCTGCTCTCTGTGGTTAATAATTGCCTGTCTCTCCACAAGGTCTAGAAACCTACCCACATTGGAGACATAATATAATAGACCAGATCTAACTTGAGAGCTCTCATGGTGAAGTTTAAGGCAGCAACAGGCAACTGGAGCAATACAATATTGCAATGCTTTTTCTTCTTTTTTCTGAAAGTAGAGAGTTCTATCAGGCAGATCAGAGGTTACCCAGAAACAAGCATTTCCTTAAAAGAAACCATAATGGGCTTTCTTCAAAAGCTGTCGTTGTCATATAAATTGCTCTCTGCCAGAAGTCCTCAGTATAGCCTGTAGTGTGTGCACAGCCACAAGATGTGCCAGTGAAAACTAAAGAGCGTTTTTTTCTCTTTTCTTGTCTATATGCAAGTACTAACCTGCAAGATCAAGTGGAAACTGTAGCATACTCCAGGTCCATACAGCAAGAATTGCATTTATGAGAGCATAATTCTTCCTGTGGGAGGGGGGAAAAAAGTGATAACAATAAAGATGCGGTTTCCTTATGTGATAATAAAAAATATTTCCTGTTGTGTTTGGAATGTCATTTAGAGTGTTTGAATGAAAGAGTGATTTTATTAATGCATGCTCTTGAGATTAAAGACTAAGGAAAACAGAGGCACCTCTTAGTATGGAATTTTTGCTGTTCAGGCTGCATGTTCCAGCTGTGTAATTACACTAAATATCTGATGCTAACATTATAATGATAAGCATATGGAAATAGACTCTGTGGCTCAAAGAGGAGATATCTTTACCCTTGCAGTGATTACATTCCTTGGAAGCCTTAAGCTTCTCTCCCAAGGGGGAGGGACCTCTTTTCCTGCTCTAAAAACGTTGCTTTGATATTAACAAAAACAAAATAGTATTTCTTTGGGAGGATGAACCTCTTCTGTGACTCTTTTCCTTTATGATAGATGTTCACAGCTCATCTCTCAGCACTGTGAGGGGGAGATGAGCTTACTTTCTCTGGGAGAGGTCACAACAGTTGAAAATTCACACCAGACTGTCACTCCCTTTCTCCTTATCTTTGAACACTTTGTCATTCTATCATGAAGAAAGCACATGTGAGATAACCGAAGAAGCAACTTGGATAATGAATCACTAAAGGAAACTCTAGTTGCTCCCTTGCCAGTTTAAAACAATTCATTAACCTGAAGGAGGCTTACTATGTATCCAGTGTTTCAGCTCCTGTAGCCAAAAGAACTGATGCTGCATCGCAGTTCTGCTACTTGTTTGGCTCTTTGAACCCTTTATTGTGATGGATCTGACATGCTTTTTCTGCTGGCAACAGCGAAAATCTTGTAGGACTAACAAAGCTTGTAGGACTTAAGCCTTTCACAAAGGGAAAGGCAAGAGTAGGAAAACAGAGCCTTTGAATGTAGCCTTCTGTTTTCTATGGGAAATACAGTTCACCAGTCTGAACACTGCACATTACACAAGCATCTTGCACTATGCAAGTTATTTAAATCAGCAAAAAGTCCTTACCGAACATCCTCAATGTCCAAGGTTTCACTGGCAAATTCAAGTATATCTGCTGCTGTTCCCACAAACATGAGAAGCAGCTGAGACAATTGATCCCGGGTGATTTCGACTCCAATGGGGAGAAGCCATCTCCCAACTACTAGAAGCAGTAGAAAAGTCTGGTGGAGTGCCAGTGTCCATACAGTCTCACAGATTGTGGAGAGCTGATTGACAAAGACTTTAGCCTGTTTAAAAGACAACAATGGCATACTATAACTTCAGCAGACTGACACTATAAGTACCTTCAGAGACTATTTGTCCTTGAGCCTGCTTTTTGTTCTCTCTCATATTGTATGAGAGCAAATCATTTCTATCTGGCAGGCCTAATTTGAAAAAGGCATGTTAATACAGACTTTGGATAATGAATAGCAAGTCTTTCTCTGTGTACTACTCCTCCTGTTCTCATTTTTCAGCTGAGCATTATCCTTTGCAGGATCATCACCCTGACACTTTCTAAGTTCAGTTACTGAGATCTGGAAGAGAGTGGTGGGAGAGTCTCCTCTTTACACAGACACTTGTCTTGGCAACAATAGTTAGTATGCAGCATTTTCACAATGTGCTTTTCTGAAATTAGATATATGTATTTAGTTTTACTCACTCTGCAAGAAGCTTTTCTCTCTAATTGCTCTAATTATCGTAAGATCTCTACTAGGAATAGGAAAAGTGTCCCACCGTCTGAATGATGTGGTGATCCGTTCCTTCATTTCCATGACTGCTGTCTCTGGATTGATTGAAGTCTTGGTTGCTGACATTCACCTGAACTGCCCCAGGCTCATTACCACAGTACTGTTGTGAACAAAAACATGACACATGCATAAACATCCCACACAGGGAGCAGGTGTGCTCTGTGGCTGAGTGTGTCCTGTTTTGCCGAACTGTAGAGGATTCATTTGTGAAACACTGTTGATGTTTACAAAGGTGCTCACTCTGAATGTAGTTCCCCTCTTGTTCAGAAAGGAGAAATTCCTCTCGTGAGGGCAAGAGTGATGTGTGTTGGTAGGTCCCTGAGGAAGTGTAGGGTTGTACTGCAGAAGAGGATGTAAATTCAAAGACTGATTCAGTGGGTGACATCTCTATGCTGTCAAGTCTGCACTCTGAATGTGATCTGCTTGCAGCTCTCCTGAACAGGCCACTGGGTTCCTACATGGGCTCTCTTTGGCTAAAACAGTAAAATAAGGTAAAAATTGGTCACGGTCAGTCTGATGTGTTATGTTCATGGTCAGGCTCTATATTCAAACTTGTTCTCAAAATATCTGCTCCTATTCTCTACTATCCAGAAAAAGTTTTCAGAAAATGCCATTGTTTCATTTTTCTGTGAGTTGGGGTAGGATATTTGGGTTGTATTCTATGCCATTTCTGCCCCCGCTGTGCCTTATTTTGTAAGGAAATTCATAAGTGTGTGAGGTGAAATACAGGAATATTTAAGAAAAATGGACCTTTATTGTTGCCTACCCCCCCAGAGTAGAAAAAAGTACTGGATACTTTCTCCAAGTACCCAGTGCTCTGGAAAACTAAATGTTGGCTAAAACATACTGTTATTCCAACTGCAGTAAACCAGTGGCAGGGCTATGTTGCATCTGCAGCACTGCCCTACCCTTCTACCTTCACACCCAAGGCTGGCCCAGGAGTAACTGGGGGGTTATGGTTCCAAAATCTGTCTTCATAACAACACCTTAACATCTCTCTTCATTGTAATAAAAGGAGAGTAATTAGATAATCAGACCATGCTGGTATTAGAGACTTTTATCCTGTCCTATTTGTGCCAGAGAACAGCAGATGATTTGCATTTCTCCATTGGGCCCCCTACCATTTTATTGCACAGGGAGTGATTTTCTGCAACAATTGGAATGTGTTTGAGTGCATACTGAGTAGCTGTGTTCAGCATAATGCCTGCCAATACAAGGGCAACATATCCCAGCAAATTTCAGATTCTACTTTGATACTTCACTTGGCCTCTGATAATGTTGCTCAGTATCTGAATAAATGCTGCCTCTTGCCTGACCTTGTGGTAGATAAACTTCTTGTGACTTGAAAAATCTGGAAAAAATGTCAGTGCTCATTGCTTTTATAATTGGTGGTAAAGACTCCTAAGCTGAATGTTTATCTTATTTAGACGGTGGGTGTGAGAGTGTTGAAAGACTGACACACAGATGTGGGGGAAGATGATATTTCCATTTGGAAGAGGGAAGTCTAAAGCTCTGGCCATGGAAACAGTGAGATGGAGGGGCTGGTACTCTGCCTGGCTACAGCCTTGCGGGGCTAATCTCCCTGGGTTTGCCCTTTAGCCACAGGAGAGAGACAAAACATCTTGTTCAGAGGATATTTTGGAAATCAAATTTAACTAGTGCTCTAGAGAGACATTTATATCGGTTGCCTATAGAAAAAGCCTAAAATCTATGGAGACCAGCCCGAAGTCAGCCTTTCTGGATTACCTGCACAGGCAGTGTGACATAGTTGGCCGAGGAGGCCATGACCTAAATTGCATAACTACCCTAACCACCCCAGAATATTAAGTGAATATCAACAAGTAGCCTGGGTAAGGCAAAGGGATTGCCAACTCATGGAGGAGGAGGAAGGCTGACTCCAACAGCCTTTGTTTTGTCATTGTCTGCATTTGAGCTCACCCTTGCCTGGTCTGGCACGGTAAGAGGACAAGAGCCATGAACCTGTATCAAACTTCACATCCACGTTTGGAGATTTTTTTAATTGGTGTTTTAAAACCCTGTTGCTCAGGGATAAATTTGCTGAACTTGAGGCAGAACCCACATAGGGCAGCCTACTTGCCACACCTGCTGTATGTGCAAGGACAGTGGAAATCCCTTCCCAAACTCTGTGCCAACATCCAGTAAGTCAGTCAGGCGGCTGAAGGACAGGACCGAAACAGGAGCCTGCAGCAGTTACGGTGTGTGGGTAGCAAGGTGTGTGAGTGCTGCTCTGAGCATGTGGTGTGGCTCTCCCTGGGCCACCAGCAAGCACATCCAATTATGGATCATCTCAGGGCTGATCCACATGCCCTCCACACCCGCAGAGGAGCTGCAGGGGTCAGCAGCTCGCACTGCTGGGAGGACGTGGAGGAAAGCATGCCATGGCTTACAGGGGGCTTGCAAGGGACCTCTTTTTATCTTATTCTAGTGGCACAAAGGGGCAGGAAATATCTCTAAGAAAATTAATTTGAGTTATTGGTGTCTGTCACTTTTGTGAGTATTTCCAGCTGAGAAGTGGGTTTCCATTCCAGTGCAAGGCTCCATGAACTTGGACTGAATGGCACTCCCAGGGCCAGTCCATAGCTCTTCTCAACTGTTTGCAGGCAGGAAATGGAAAATTGCATCTGCAAAAGCCAGTTGTTTAAGCAGGCTCCTGGTTTTTTTCATTTAAGTATGTTCATGTCTTATTTCAGTTTGTTCCTCTCTGAATATTTATTAAGTAGTGATTGTGAAGTGATTCACTTGAAAGTTTGGAGAAGAGCCTTTATTTTCAACATGTATATGCACGTAAATAGGGCTGGTGATGCCAGGCATATTTACCTAGCAAGTTATGGATGTGCAGTGACTTAATGGGAACATGACAAAGAAAAACTCAATACTGTGTTTCACAGGCATTTGATAAACATGGTTTACCTTTTTAATACTAGACCCCAGTCACTCCTAGGTATTGAGACTGTATCTAGCTAAATAAAAATGCCTTTTTTTTTTTTTTTTTTCTGTGCAAAGATAGAACAGGAGGAAGTTATACCCATTTTGTATAAATTCTAGCTCTGTTTACTTTCTCTTTCTTCTGAGATGAAGCTTACACACCTCTGATTTACAAAACATCTAATCAAAACAGAAATGCTATTGCATGACATGGCAACATCTCAGTGTATGGCCCACAGAGAGCTCACTGCCAGTGCATGGGGGACATCTGGAACACCAAACTAATTCAGGCAATTTCTGTTTGCATGTTATTCACAATCCATTATTCCCAAATAAAACGGAGGTTAGCTAAAACTCTTCAAGCTGGGTCCAGCATTGGGATGGTAAAATTGGCACTTGAGGGTACTCAACCGTGACATTTAACCTGTTAATGTGCATGGAGGCTGTGCAGGCTGAGGATGTTTTGGTAGAGCCTAGCCCTCTGCCAAGCAACAGGTACCCTGCTTGCTGTCTGTGATTTGCTGCAAACAGTGTGGCCATTACTATGGCAACACGTGTGATGTCAGAAATTCAAAGCACCCCTGATTGCTTCATTTTGCTCATACAGGAAAGCTGAAATGTAAAACAGGGAGAAATGATTGCTTAAGCTATTTTCCAAATTGAGGAATATAATGGGTATGGGAGGGAAGAAATAGTGAAAGATGTAAGATCACTTTGAGGAGATCATTATGCTATAATTTTAGCTGGTAAGAGAATCCCACCTCAGAATGAGGGAATGGACAGTAATATTCACTATTTCTTCAAAATATTCAATTTAAGGTGGTTAAAAATTAGTATGAGGTTTGAAGTATCTGCCTTATTACTGACTGGAAGCCTACACTGACTCCAGCACTGGTAGTCGGGTAAGCCCTGCAAAAGGTGGTCAGTTATTGCTTTCTGTGGCAGTGATACACCTGGCATTTGAAAAGGTAACAGAGGTATTTCTTTTTCTGAGATATTGTACATTATTAAGAAAGAATGTTTGGGAATTTTAATGGATTAAATGGTTTTAATTTTCTTGACACTCTATTTTGCAGACAGCAATGTCTTCTCTCAGTACAGTTCAATTTACTTTAGCATCTCTCCCAAACATGTATTTCATTCCCGAATATGTTACCACAAAGCAGTAGTTTCTATGCAATCAGTATTTCACTGTTGATATATGAATGGTATTACTTATGTCCGGTTCTGCAGTACACAGAGAGGCAGAATTGCCTCTGTCTTAGGGAGGGGGGCTGCCTATTAACACCTGCTTTAAATAACAACACCAACACAAGCACCTGATCTTTCCTGGTAAAGATTCAACACAACATCAAAGTTCTACTGCCTTAAAAACCACAAACTGCTTTCGTGGTGAATAAATTAAAAGTGTTGATCTAGCATAATTACACATTCTGTTAGTATTTAAATAAGGAAAGTCCCAGGAATACTTCAGTATTGAGAGTAGTCCTAATCAGGGTACTGTGTTTGAGGTTAATTGATAGGAGGGCTGTTCACCTTCTGGAGGTATTGTTTTTGAATCTGTTAGATTGTGTTTCCAGAACTCTCTATCCTATCTCTCCAGGTATAAACTAAGCTGTTAACTTGATATACTTCCCCTTTAATTCACAGTAGCAGTATATCAATAAGAACAAAGTATACCATGTTCTAACATCATTTTGGGAAATAAACTGCTGCCTTTGACTACAGAATTAGCCTGTTTCTTGGACCAGGTTTAACTATGACAAATCTTCTCAATATCCACGTTACCTGTCTGTGACTGTTTAAGGAGATTTGGGAAAACAAGAAGACAATAAATTCCTGCTGCTCTATTTAGAAAAAGCCTCAGGCATTTTCAGTGTAAACACAATTTTGAATATTTGATTATGCTTCTGTGGACTCTAACAATGTTTCAAAGGAGAAAATAAGGCACTATGTCTTCTTAGTCTAATTTATGTATTTTCTTCTGTTACTTTTTTTTTTATTGCTTCAATCAGAACCTTTACTGCTGTGGATATAAGGCCTTGCATATGTGCAAATGCTGGGATAGACAAAATCTCCTTTTTACTACATGGAAGTGCTATAGGGACTTGAAAGCAGCCTGCATGAGGAGATGGTTCACTCAATGGGAACTGCTGGGCTAAGTGACTGTTCTGGCCCTAAATGACCCCAGAACAATTGCCTTCAAAAGTGTTACCGCGTGTTTTAGTCCTGAATTGGAATCAGGACACCCCCCTCCGAGTTTACTGTGCAGCACAAAGAAAGAAAGAACATAAACAGTGACAGACAAATTACTGGTCGTGGTAACAACCAGTGAGTGTTTTCCTAGGTTGCAGCAAATATGAGGTAACCTGAGTATAAGACCCCTTTCACTGACATCTGTCTCAGTTTTTACATTTTTGGAGTTGTGTTATCTGCTTTTAAGTGCTGTGAAACTCATACTTTATTTTACAAAGGCCTCCAAAGCAATGAAATTCTTTCATCATATTGAGCAAGATTCATGCTGGTAATCTGGGAGTGAAAGGCTGTGTTTTTCAAACTTCTAGTCCTCAGTTCCCCAGATAAATACAAATAAATGGTCTCATTTTTAGCTAGGAATGAGGCTCATTATCTGATAATTAGGAACTGCACAGTAGTTATAGTATAGCTGGCTTGGGAGACCCACCAATATGAAATAGAGAACTGTAACAAGACTTGGCAGACTTCTGTCTGTATGCCCAAATCCAACCCATCAAATAATGCATCGATTTCAAACTAGTTCATCTTGTCTCATAATAAATACCTGAGTCCCATGATGAATTTCTAGCAGCCATAGTGATGGTACTGTGCAAATCAAATATAAAAATATTGCTGGTGAAAACCTGTGAAGGAAAAGAAAAGATATTTTGGTATTATAACACATCATAAATGCCATATATCCAAATGTTATCTGCACTGAAAAGTTATCTTGTGCCTCTACCATATGAGATATTAAGAAATAGGGTAACTGCAAATAAGAATTGCTATTTTTGCTGTATTACTGATGCTGTGTCAGTACTATAAATCACAGGTTTATTTGTACATGCATCTAGGATCATATATGGAAGTTTATTTAAAATCTCTTTTTAAGAACTAAACAAAGGCAATTTGCTGTTTGGATTTCCAGCACAGCACTCTCTGTACTTAAAAAGCCTCTAGCTAACATGCTCTTTCTGATTTCATGAGGAGTGAATTAACGCATTGAGTCATTTTACTGAGTGATGCTGGGATAAAGGTTGTGGGTCAGAATCCTGTGCATTGACACTGGAAATGTAGAAATAGCATCAGTTTGCCTATAACAAGTATTTCTTCAGTAGCAAGTCCTTCAGTGCAGGCTGTGCACTGAAAATGGGTTTATGAAAATGGGTCTTGGCCTTGTTTCCCCATTCGTGCTGGCAGTTGTATAATTCTTCAGGATTTCTGTCTTTAGTTCTTCTTTCCTTGCCAGTCTTCTGTATCACTTAGGATGATGAAACTTTATTATCTTCAGCTTCTTTAGCTGGGTTTATGCAGAAGTCATGGAGAGGTTTTATGACTCCCTCTGCAAGTACTGATTCTTGTGAGAGTTGATGTTTTCTTGTAAAACAGATGACATTTGTTTGGGGTGGGGTTTTTTTGGCAATTCCGATCCTTTTGGAGTAGGAATGAGGTGTGATGCCATTAATGTTCCATCTGATTCTGCTCTCCAATGAGTGAGCATTGCTGCAACACTGCTGAGATGCTCAGCTGCCTTTGTATCACGTATATGTATGGCCCAGGACAGGGCAGTGGAGTCAAACTCAGGACATTTGCTTGGTTTTCTTCTGTCCTGCCACTGGCACATTCTGCAGTGAATCTGAATTGCTTATAAGTACGCAACTAGAGCAACACTTCGGTCAAATGCTGTTGCATTTATTGTTTGTTCCTATACTGAATGTACCTTTATTTTGATAATCATGACTTTTCCAGTGGGGAGATTAGATATTGAGAAAAGAAAAAAACCCTGCTGCTCAGGGAAATGACTGGGTTGCTGAGCTGCTCTGAAACGTTTCAAACAATCCCCCGTAAAGTAGTCTGGGTTTTCATAGTGGTTTTGTTTTCTTTTTCAAGGTTGGAAGTGTTGTTTGTTTTGACAGTGGAGTTTTTTGTTGTTAGCTCTTTAAAAAAAAAAAAAGAAGTTATGATTCTGTGGGTTTTTAGCATGGTTATTTTGGGAGAGAACACACCTCTCATTTGAATGGAAGAACTAACATATTTTACAGTGTTTCCTGTAGGACTTGAGCACATGAAAAATCTGTCCAGCTGGCAGGTTAGCAGTACTGAGCTAATGATTCCAGATCAGGCCAGGAGACTTCAGGGGCTTTAACCCTGCCTTTCTGTCAGAAGGGGCAATCTAGAGGAAATGTTACATGGCCAGGCTCACAAGAATACTTTTTCTCAACATGTGCCATTTAATGTTTTATGCTGGTGTAATAAGGAACAGTTCTCTGTCAGTAATGAGCAGAGACAATATGAGGCTCTTGGAGGCAGGAGCCTTGCAGCACAGTCTGCCCCTTGCTTGGATCGGTGACTGTCTGTAGAGGTGTTTCTATAAATGCTTCTGATAATTCCTGTTCTAAATGTGTTTCCCACTGGAGTAGAAAATTACCCTGATACAAATAGATACTGACCATTTGTCTACAGTTCTCTACCTGTAAATGTCTTTACTGTGCTGTTTTAGGCACTGGACCACATCCACTTTCAAAATTTCCTTCTAACTAAACATAGCCCAGTCTTTTAGCACATGTATTAATCTAACATGGATCTGCTTTCAGAATCTTTTTTTCTTTGGATTTTCCAAAAGCTGCCATAGCAAGTGTTCCTTCATGAAGACTCTGTTGCTGCCTCCTTTCCCAAGTGAATTGGGTCTGCTCAATCTGCCATAACTGCATCTGGGGCTATGCTGTTGTTAAATTTTCCAGTGTCCCAGACATTATCGCTGCTTTTATTACATTCAAATTTAGGGCATGGAGCACTTGTGTGAATTGTCACACAATACTACTTCTGTTATGATGAGTTTCACAGGTTGCAACGGGCAGGAATTTAAGAACGTGGAAATACTCTAGGGCTCTGGATTTGTCTCAGGGCCTGCCTGCAGTTTGAGTTTTTTAACAATAAAAGGTCCTAGTGAAATATTGACAATTAGGTTGCAGGACCGCTTCCTTTTCACAGCACACTTGTTTTGGCTGCCTGAGTGCTGATGAGCTGTAGATGACAGCAGCAATTCTTTAGATGCACGTAAAAACCCATGTGCTTGGGCAAGCTCTGCGATGACTAACTTTTTTGTTCATTTCTAGGGCAGCATTTCAGGCATGAAAGTTCCCCTCTGGAATAGCCTCTCAAATCCAAATATTTAAGCCACTTTTGCTGTATCAGAAGAGCGGTTGCCACTCATCTTTTATTTGTCACTGAGTTTAGGTTCACGCACTAGCATGGTGTTAGCACTGTTGGAAGGAGGAGGGAATGGGAATACAGCCCTTAGGGAAGGAGGTGCAAACCAGGGCACGACAGGACAGAGTATGAAATGCAGGGAATCTCTGTGGGTGCCCCAGTATCCCTCTGCAGTGTGTAGACCCGACAGGCAGTGGCTCAGGAGGTGCCCCCAGCGTCCCCAGCCCGCAGCTTCACAGCATCCACCTCTTGCCTGCAGCTACATTCCCACACTCTTCATTGTTAGTATGGATACACGCACAACTATACAGAGTGGCTCCCGAGTAGTCTGCTGCAGAACTGCCCCTCCTGAAAGCCCTCTGTTTGGCAATGGACTGGTCGAACTCTACCAGTTTTCCATTCCCGCCGCCCAGGAGCAGTCGGGGAGCAAACGCGACCCCTGAACGCCGGGGCCGGGGCAGCCCCTGCTCTCGGGGGCAGCGTCCCATCTCCAGCAAAGTACATGCAAAGAAGCAAAAGGGGCTCCGCCGGGATATGCTCACCATTTGTAGCCTCTGCCTTGCTTAAACTTGAGGGTGAGCCCTGTCTCCAGGCACAGGAGAAGATTGAGCAGTGCCAGCAGCCAGTACTTGGGTTCTTTCTTCACCGCAGTCACTCTCCAGACCCCGATGAGAGAGTGCAGCACGAAAAGCAGGCGAGTCACCAGGGCATTGAGCAGCACCATCAGCTCCATCCCGGAGCAGCCCCCTCCCTTCGCCCCGCACTGCGGGGGCCCGGCGCCTTTAGGAGCCCTGGGAAGTTACCTTGGGAGACACCGGGAAGCCCGCGCCCCGCAGGCACATAGATCTCTTCTCTTCCATCTCCACAAAGGGGCCCATTATAACAAAAAAGAAACAGCATCGCCCCTCCTCCAGACTTCCTGAAAACTTTTTAAAGGGAAAAAAAAAAGGCACTCTTCCATGCTGCCGTGGTTTGCAGACTCGAAACAGCCCTGGCCGCCCCAAGGCAGGGGTGGGGGAGGGTTGCGTCTATCCCCTCTATCATCGGTTCGGGGACTCAGCAGAGGGAGGTTTCCCTCTCACAGTTACCATCCCTCTGCAGCCCCACTTGCTGCTCTCGCTTGGTAGATTTTCTAACAAAGAGGCAAAGTGTAAGACACGTTATTAATTTGAATCGTTTTTGCTGAAAGCTCCACTGCACTACTGAGAGTGCAAACTAAAAGCCCTCTTTCTGCTCCCCCTGAAAGATATAATTCATACTTGGGAGCTTTTAAAATCATTTGTTTAACACTGCAATACTGGAAAGCAGAAACTGTGTATTTAGCTCAATACTGGAATCCCTTGTGCAATAGAAGCCAGAAAAGCTAGTCAAGCCACTCTATCGTATCATCTACACCCTACTTCAGGACTAAGGAGTGCAGAACTCCAGAAATCAGGATGAAATCTGGGCTAGTACTAGTATTACTGAATTGGCCAATAGAGACATATACAAAAACCACACGAAGTTTTCTGTTAGGTCAGTTACCTCCAGACTGACTTTTAGTATCCTCTGTGGGAACAGTGTGTAAAGTACAGAGTATGTTTTAAAACTGCTTTGATGTTTCTTATAGAGATTATAAATTTTATTTGAATTTACAATTGGGCAACCAAAGAGAAATTTCTTCTTGATCAAAACTGTTACTGTGTTGCTCTAGTTTTGTGTTAATTTACTGCCAACATGCTTAAATTGAGATACACCACTGAAAAATGCAAATCAAGTCCATGTAACATACTATCAAAGGTCCCAGCTTCCTAGCTGATTTAATTTTAAAAAGTCCTTTTTTAACTTTAAACACAAGAAGATATTCTTCTAAGAGTTATGACCTTTCTAAGAAGGTATTTTTCCTCAATTGCTAAGCTCTAAGTTTTCCTTACTGCAAAGCCAAACCTCTTCCTTTATGAAGTGCTGGTGCTGGCCTGCTGATATCCTTGGGGACGGGGGGGGGGGGGCGGATAATGGGGGAGAAGACTACTTTAAAATAACCCTGCCCAGAAAAACAAAAGTCCATTCCACCATATGGATCACTCGCTGGGGAAATGCCTGTGTAAATAAATGGGCTGTGCAACGTGCCTTGTTGAAGCAAAAAAATCAAACTCCTCACGCTCAGAGGAAAATTAATTCAAGTCAAGGACCTACTACTGATAATCCCCTGCCAACAGCCACCCGGCCATATCATGCCTTGAGTGCTGCTGGTTTACAGCTCTTCCACTGGTGTTAAGGTCAAATCTAGTAGAAAAGGAAACTGGGAACAGATAGATTCAAGAGATTGTTTAAACAAGATATTCCTCTGTGGGAGTGCTTAATTGCAAAGAAATGACCTGGGGGAACTGGTATGTCTGACTGGTCATGGAGATCCTAACAGGGCAGATGTCATAAACTTGGAAAGATGATGATCAGTGGGATGTTCCCATGATACTGTGCTCTGGAAGGATGCAGTGAGCTTTGCTGATAGCTAGTAGTTCTGCATATTAAAGACACTTTGGAGCTGACTTGCTTACCAAAGAAGTTTCATCAATGAACAACCCAGACCTCAGTGAAAGTCCCAAACTCAAATAGGAAGAAGATATATAGTATTGACTCAGCCTCCCTCACTGGTGGACCGTGGTGGCAGCACAACAGCCTGAGTAGAGGGAGGAAGTAAGTACTCATGGATGACTTTTATTTGGTCTAGAAGAGGCAAATATTGCATCCAGACTTGGCAGAGTATGTTTTTAGATGTCTCTGGCTAGTTTGTGGAGCAGCTTGTTCAGGAGCCCACGAGGGCAGCACTTGACTTGACTCCTCAGTGGTTTATGGGATATGATGTAGGGACTAACAGCTGAAGAGCTTCCCTGAAAGGGGTATCTTAATGTGCTTAGATTTGGCAGGAGTAAGACAAGCCGGAGTTCTCTACCATTGCTCTGCTCAGCTTGAAAAAGGAAAACTAGATGCAGATCAGCAGGCTTGTTGAAAGTAAGACAGATGGAACACCTAACTCTTTGCAGGGAGTATGGATGTTGCTTCCGTAAATCACATGGGAAGTGCAGAGAAAATAACTGTGTATCAAGAGAAACCTGAGAAAGGGTGAGAAGAAACCAGCATTGGCAGGATTAGTGAGATTGCAGGAGCAAGAAAGCATCCTTCAGAAAGCTGAAGTGCTGTCCAGATGAAGAAAACTGAAAAGATGATAAACTCTGGCATGTACAAACATGATAAGGCTGGCTGAAGGAGTGTGAGGGACAATTGGCAAAAAACATAATAGCTAAAATGTCTGTTATCTGTTCCAACACATCATGAACAGGAAGTCTGCCAGGGAATTGTTCGGTGAGGGGATGGTCAGGTGGCACAGAAGCCCTCAGGGCGCAGCACGGCTGTGCAGGAGGAGCAGATGAACTCTTTGGAGTCCCAGCATGAGTACAGGTGTACACTGTAGAATGGGACAGCACTGACTCCTGCACAAAACCTTATAGAGTTAATTTTTTTTATTTGGTGACATTATATGTATGGGTGTTCCACCAATTCTTTTCTTTTCATAGTTTCTGCTATTTGTAGCTTAGAGTTATCAGGCTAATTGATCACAGGCTAGGGAGAATTACTTTGTTTATCTTGTTCTTGTACTCTTTCCCCGAGGATGGAGTTAGGTCTACTGTTGGATACAGGCAGTGGAACAGATGGACCTTTGCTCTGACCCAGAATGGTTACAATAATAGAGACTTTCTGGTCTCAGAAATTGTCCTGGAATGGGAGCAAGACAGTTTGTGCGTATGAGAGGTTGTAGTGTTGGTTGGATCCAAGCTGAAAGCAAGGTTTGTGTCTGTATAGAGTGCTCTGCTAATGATATACCCTCTCCTCTGTTTTTTGGGTTTGTTTGGTTTTGGGGTTTTTTTTTGCCTGCAAACTGTGTCTGTGTGGATGCTGAAAACTGTCTGTGTCTGAGTTTTGGTGATTATGTGCTGTGGGGTTTTTGGGGAGTTTGGTTTTGTTTTAAGGGAGAGCTCTTGGAAAAAGAAATTGCCTCAGAATTTACTTCTGTTGTTTACAAACTGGGATGTTTTTGGCAGTGAAATTTGAGGGTAGTGGCTGTTTGCCTTCTTCAGTTCAAGACACTTTGAAGATTTGATTTACAGTATTCATAAAGAAATAATTATAGGGTATTAAGCTGGAAGAGACTGGAGATGAGAATGGGTCATAAATTTGCTGTGAGTCAGCAATGTTGTTCTGGTTGTTCTGCTCTGACAGAAACACTGGGATGTATAAACAGATGCGTAACGTGCTGCATTTCAGACCTCAGTCAAATTACACTAATTCAGGTGATGCTTTTCCAAGAGCGAACTGACAAGATAGCAAGGGGGTTCTGTGATTCAGTCTAGAGAAAAGAAAACTTGAGAGATGGAAGTGGCCAAGTGTTGCCAAGAGGCCAGGGATAGCTCCATTTTTCCAGTCCCAAAGTAGAAGGAAGGAAGTAAAAGGCTTAAAAAAAAAATAAAAAAAATTGCAAGTAGGTGTCTGAAGACACCTCTTGCGAGTGAGGCACTGCAATAGATTGTATAGAGAGATGTCCATTGTCACAGGCTTTTAAGCACAGATTAGGGAAACATCTGTCAGGGATGACAGCAGTTTAGTTGATCAGTGTGGGGCAGAGGGCTGACTGGATGATCTCTGGAGTTTTCTCCAAGTCTCATCTCCTAGGGCTCTAAGTTTATTTCTTTATTATCCAGTCATTGCCTTGAGTCTCTAAGGAAGTTTCTTGCTTAAATTAAATCTGTTTAATTTTACTTCCATTGCTTTCTCAATGCTTGGCTGCAAACTGTGAATAATTCTGACAGCCTTATAGAGAGATCACAAGAGGCAGTTAACATACATGTTGACACAGATGGGAATGATTCAGCTGGACATGTGAAACAAAAAAACTTACCCAATTCTGGCATACATGAAAGCCTAACTATTGCCCATCAAATGCAAGAGGGGAAAGCCAAATCTTTCAAAACATGATATGTGAAAGAAGGTACCAGCTAAGCTCAGTAAGGGTGTGAAGGAAATGAATAAAGGAGTGAAAAAACAGAGTATAAAAAGATTAGCTCTCCAGTAAAAAGCCAATATGATTGCAGAAGCATTAAAATCCCTGCAGGAGATTTACTGAGGACTCTGCTCTGGATTAGAATTTGATATAAAATAACTTAACTAAAGTCATACAATTTCTGTGCCATTTGTAGCTGAGTTAATAGCATATGTTCCTGGAGGATTACAGTCAATGATTAAGGAAATTAGGTTTTGTTTGAATTTAATTTAGTTGTATAAAGCTGCTACAATAATTTACAGCTTTGATATTTAATATTTAATAACCCTGATCTTAAAAGAATCCAAGATATAGCAATGTCATTACATATTGAAATATTATCCCCATAAGTCATTAATATTTGCTAGTTGAGAAGAATGTTCATCAACTAGATGGGCTAAACAGGAGCTACTTGATAAAAACCAATGCAGTTTTACAGGTGGTGGTAGTGAAATCTTTCTGTATCTGTTATCCAGTAAATCGTAATTCACTTAAAAAGAACTTCTCAGTCTCAGTTTCAGTCATCAAAGGAATACACCCTTGATAGTTTTCTTTCATCTAATTTCCTAGCTTTTGGCTTAATGAACATTACAAATCTTGTCTGTTCTTTCTTATAACCCTGCTTCTGCTGCTCTCTCCCTTCATTTAAAAAAAAAAAAAAAAAAGCAGAGCACCATGTCTTTGTTCAGAGGAAAGGAGGCAGGTAAAAACACCCTCACCTGAAAATAAAGCCCCCAGTATTTTCAGGCACCTTTCTGTTTGCCACTATGATGTGGTCTAAGTGCCCCCCTGTACCCACACCACCAGCTGCGGGATCAGGTCTCAAAATATGCTTATCATCCAAAGTACAAATATGCACCCCATGAAGGAAGAAGCAAAGGGCTTCCAGTGGCCAGCCTGCTCTTGTTCTTTCTTACATCTCTATAATCTGGACGTAATTTCCACTCAGTGCTTCCCTTCTTGTGCCTGTAGTCATTTCTCTCCTCTATAGCTTTTCCTTGAAGGATAGGACATATCAAATGGGCTATTTTGGATAGCTGGCACTGCCTTCCAAGACACAGATCTGACAGAGGAGAGTGATCTTAGCCCAAATTCCTGTTCCTGTTTTAATGCATTGTGAGTCCAGGTTTTTAGAAAGGAAGGTGAAAGCACTGACTGCCTGGCCCTGCAGTTATGAGTGGATGTGGGTCTGCAATGGGCACCAGGGCCCTGGCCAGAGTGGTAGGTGGTGTGAGCTGGCAGAGCTCCACTGACATCAAAGCTTCTGCAGCCCCAAAATCTGGCACAGAGGGGTATGTTTTCCCCTCTGATTAAAGCTGGGGGAAAGCACACAAGCGCTTTATCGCTCTCTACAGTTATACGACTTTTCTGTTGGTTTTGTAGCTCAGAAAAAAAGCCCTCTGGAAGGACTACTTTTTTCTTTAAGAACTAGAAAGAAAGAAAAAGTTTTTCAGGTATTTTAGTAGGATTTTTAATTCCTCCTCCAGCCAGGGCTCTATTTCTGAGAACACACAGGAGTTCTGCAGCACTGAATATTTCAAAGAAGAAGAAAAGCAACCTTGTTCTACAGTTGCTATTTCAACCATGACTGAAGCAGGAGACCTGAAGTTACTGGGAAAAACTATAGCGTTTGTCATTAGGAAAGAGGAAAATTTTCTATTTTTGGCTTGGAATCCTTTAAATGGTCTTTCTAGTCATTCTCTCTCCTATTCTCCAATGTAAGGATGATGCAATGACCCGACAGGAAAAACATGATTCAGTTTTGGGGCACAATGAAATGGTGGCTAGGCACAGGTTCCTGGTGCAGCTATTACCAGTGAAAAGGCCAGCTCCTCTCACAGAGGAAGCACTGGGCACACAGGCAAAATATCTCAGGCTTCAGATGACAGTTGTCAAGATAAGCTTGTAAGTTTAAAGCTAATGGCACTGGTTTTGTTTACCCTCTGAATACCTCTGCATAGTCTTACAATTAAGTTCTTCCTCCATGCTCAGAACTCACTGGGATTCTTGTGGAAGTATTTATTATGGCACCAAGTCCAAGCTAATGAGTCTGAGATCAAGGTAATTCAATCAGTGCCTCACTACAGCTTGATTTCTTTGGGCATGGTGTTTTGGTAATTACAATCATATGCCTCTGATAAACTCAAAGCATAAGGAAGAGAGATGGCAAAATGTTGACTATACAAAGAAAATCCCCAAACATGTAATGTTTGTACTGGGCACATGAGAAGTCTGACAAAGCCAGGACTCACTGGAGGAGTCATGGAAGGACAGTGGCTTCTGGGCTCATCTGTGCTTGATAAATAGGGTCTTTCTTGATTTTTATTTTTTTTAATTATTATTTTTTTATTTTCCATGATATACAGGTTGTGTGTAGGCCTTTGCCATCATCAGTCAGAACAGTTAAACAATCACACTTGGCTATGGTCCTAGCAAGCCACTTTCCTCTCTGGTGATACTGGGGTCTAGTTATAATCTGCATATATTTTTTATGTATATTTTTATTTTTTTTCAGGCCCCTGACGTGTTCAGAATTTAATAAACAAAATAGTCATGGAGCTGCGTGCAAAACTCCACAATATTTTTACAAGCTAATTTGTTAAGCTGGTTTTTTAATCTCTGTGCTGGAAAAGACTGAAAGAAAGGGCCATGCCACAAAATACAGGTTGGCAGATTGGGAAATTGTTTCATGAATGCAGACAAGGGGAGGAGGAGCTTTGGAAGGAAACAACTTTCCCCTCCACAAAAAAACCCTACTAATCATATTCATCATTGCTGCAGTAGAAATATAATGACCCAGGTCTTTGTCCTAGAGCAAGGCTTCCATAAACCTGTCAAGATGCTTAATTATATTCTGTTGCATTGGACTGCCACAGACCTGCTAAGTAAAAAAATATAGTATGATTAGCAATACTCCTTTTGAACTGCAATACTGCACTGACTTTCCCATCCTCTTGCTATCAGTGAAAACTTCCTAAAGACAAAAATTTCCACATCTTTGTTGGTTGCAAAATATATTCGGTTTTACAAAAAAGCTTCTTCCCAAAGGCTGCGGTTTCTGAACAAACCATCTGCTCAATCATTTTCTTTCCTGGCAAAAAGAGAGGCTGAGTGCCAGAATTATTTTTTTTTCCTGTGATGTTTACCCATAAGTTATTAATACCTATCTGACACCCACAGAGATCTTCATACTTTTTTGTTGAGTAAAACAATATCGTTGAGTTGTCTGACGATATCTAAAAATGAGTTTGCATTGTTTCTGATCACTCATACTGTATGCCTCACAATGCCAGTTTGTTTCTAAATAATGTCATCTGTTGCCTTCTCTTTAGTGCTTTATCCCACTGTCTTATATTTCCCTCATCCTTTATTTGAGACATCTGTCTGTGCTGGTCCTGGTATGCATAATGACTTGAGAGACTTGAACAAAGAGAGCTTATATGGTGTAATAGTCACGCA
The DNA here is from genome assembly GCF_003945725.1 of Corapipo altera. Classification (NCBI taxonomy): domain Eukaryota; kingdom Metazoa; phylum Chordata; class Aves; order Passeriformes; family Pipridae; genus Corapipo; species Corapipo altera. The sequence goes on along the minus strand of NW_020884900.1, from coordinate 375,888 downwards.
CAAATATCTTCTGGAGTTTAGACTCAGCGATGTCACAGTATGTTCCTGATGGCCTTTAAACTGCCTTGAAGTCAAATGTCAATTCTGATACTGCTGATGGGAAAAGTCACACATGGAAAAGCCAATTGAAAAAGAGAAACAAAACAACTGCCACCCAGAAAAAACAACTAATGATCCCAGCAAATGGCTACTAGTTCTCGTGGATTTGCTGAGCCTGAAAAACTGTATTTGAAATAGCAAAATCTTCCTTGACAGGATCTTCAGCATCTGGCAAGAAATAATAAGGAAAGGTTTTAGACTGAGTTTTGTAACTAGCATCTGACTTTTTCATGTTTACTATATACTAGGTAACAGTATTACAAGGTTCAAATGAGAAGTCAAAAGGGTAGGTCTGTGGTCATAGGTCTGGTGTGTGTTTAGGGCAGCTTTAGCCTCAGACACCTTCAGAGAAAAGTTTAGGAGTACATCAGAGTGTTTACCATGCTGAATGACAACCATGGGACAAAACCAATAAAGTCTCATCGGGCTTTAATATCTTGGAGTTTTTTGTTATCTTGCTTTGGTTTTGTTTCTTTTTAAGAGCAAAAATAACTATTTCATCCAAGAGATTCCACTGGAGTATTTCAGTTATGCCAGCTTCTGCAAACAGTTCCAACGGGGGAAGATAATCCTATTGCTCTTGGAAACATCTTGGCTGATTAGTACTTTCCAGTACCTCAACTGACTAGAAGCTGTGAGTCCCTGTTCTGGAAGTTTGATTGGGATTTACTCATCTAGGGTTATAACTTTAGCTTTGTAGGAATCAAAATGTATCCAAATGCATTATATTTTTAGAAATCCTATTTGGAAATACTACTAACTGATTCCTTTTGTCTGTAACTGAATCAGAAAACAAGGGCTCTTCTAGAAGAGGATTTGTAAGATCCTGTCAGTTCTCTACTTTAAAGTCCCTTTTGTGTCTCAAAGACAGACAAGACTGTTTTGATGTGCTTGTTGGAAGATTTGAGGAGAGAGATATCTTGTTCACAGAAGGAACTTTTTTTATTATTTTGACTGCACCAAGTAAACCCAAAATCTCTTAGAATAAGCCCATTACATTGTAGATCTGAGTTTCATCCCAAAGAGAGAGCTGCTGTATTCAGAAGGGCTAAAAAAATGAGCCACAATTACAGTTACATCAGAAGAACCTTGTGTTCCTAGTTGCAGCCAGTCTGTGTGCTTGGAGTTTTGTGGGTTTGTTTTGCATATATGAGAGGGTGTCTTTAGGGCATGTGTTTGTTTTGTGGGGGTAGGAACCAGAGAAAGAGAGGTGAGCAAGCATGATGGGGGACTGATCAAGCTGTCCAGAATACCCTTATTGCACAGAGGTAGTATAAATCATATGGTAAGGTACATTATTTGAAATGTAGCCCAAAATGCCCAGCAAGTCAGGATCCTGATTTACAGCATGCTGAGGTGAAGATATTTTGTCAATTCTTTCATTTCTGTGGTAGGTTAGGAAACATTTAGTACTTTTCTCGAGCATATTTTGAAATCTAAGTCTTTTCTTAAAGTGTGTCTAATATTGGCAGGAGAGAACTTTGCAAGTTTGAAATTCAGAAAGCCTTTATTCTTTGAATTCACGTTTCCTCTGTGACCCTGAATTGCCACAGCTTTTGTAGGAGTCACACAGGTAACACTTCCCCAGCTGGGGCAGATACAGGAGTTCTGAGCCAAGTGACCACTGGGGCTACAGAACTGGAAACTGCCCTCATGTGCCAAACCTGAAGCACCAGTATTAGAGTGAATGGCATGTGAGAATATGATTTATAAATTGTAATTTGGCATACTTGAGGAAACATAATACGTGTAAATCCTGTCTCCATTCTGAGATACTGATGTTGCAATATAGATGGATGGTACAGTAGTTTTCGACTGCTTCAGTTTCTGCATAAACATTGGATATATATTTAACTGATTAACCAATCTTTATGGCTTGACAGGTGTTTTTTTCTCTCTTAACCATCTTATGCATGGCAATAATTAGCTACAAGCCTGTGAGCTGTCACGCACAAATGAAATGGATACTTTCCAAATACGCATTTCTGGAATGGGAAGGTTCTACCAAAAAGAGACAGGTTTTTTTTATTAGTCATTGTTGTGATTATTTATTATTTATGAGCTTGTTTATTACAATGATAGGACAATATGAGGAGGACTATAGAGCTTCTTCTCATTTATGATTCTCTTTTTTTGTCTCTGTATATTAATAGCTTTCTTGTGACACTGTTTTCTTCTGCACAGTATGTTTAAGGAAACCATCCCAAATTGCTTAACTGTAGATCACCCATTCAAAAGACTGAAGGGTAATGGGACTGGGATTGGAAATAAGATGCAAACTTGAATAAACTTCCTGGGTGTTGCTACAGACTGAGAAGCCAGAGGAGAAAGTTGCACTGGATGTAGAAATTAGGTAGTGTGTAATGAGAGGTCAGCTGTAGGTGAATTAGGATCACCCAAACAGGCACAAATTGAGTTCACTGAAAGAGACATCTGTAAAGGAAGAAGTGAGCCTGTACAATGAGAGCTAGACTCTGAAATCATAGAATCATAGAATGGTTAAAGATCATCTAGTTACATCCCCACATGCACACAGGCAGGGACACCTTCTACTACACCAGGTTGCTCCAAGCTCCATCCAACCTGGCTTTGAACACTTCCAGGGCTGGGGCAGCCACAGCTTCCTTGGGCAACCTGTGCCAGGGCCTTACCACCCTCACAGGAAAGAAGTTCTCTTTAATATCTAATCTAAATCTACCCTCCTTCTGTATCAAGCCATTCCCCCTTGTCCTCTCACTGCATGTCCTTGTTAGAAAGTTCCTCTCCAGCCTGACTCATCTGCTGTTGCTACAAGTTCAAGAATCTTCCAGTGTGGTGGCTGGATATGCATTCTTGAACTTGTAATAACAGTCAGTTCATGAGCCTGACAGGGAACCAGAAAGGCAAGATGTGGCTGAGATTTCAGATAAGGTAGAATTGAAGCTGTATTGGAGATGCTGAAGGGCAGATTTACAAGTGCAGCAGGGGGTGAGAGAGGGCAGCATTGTTTGGCGTGATGTCAATAGTAAAGCATGAGTTAATCCAGCTAGTAATAAATACAGCACATTGTGCAGTATCCTAAGGGGATATAGCACATACTCTGGAGGATGTGGATGAACTGTACACCCGGTCTTGGCAAGCTCCACAGTTTTGAAGTCCTACACACCGAGGTTACAAAACTGAACATTTAATAAACGAGGCATTTGGGAACTGAAACCAGAGCTGCATTATGCTGTAGATAAATATGTTTACAATGAGAGTTGAGTAAAATAAAGAATTGGTTTCCTGTAATCTGGAGTCACTGGCTCTTCCTTTTGTATTTTGAGGCAGTTGCCCAAAGGAAATAGAGAAGATTGCTGATTCAGTGGTAGCAGAGATAGCAGAGATGTTTTACAAACTCAGCTGAGCCAGAAGGATTGGTGTTTGGTGGTGGGGTTTTTTTTTTGGTTAGTTGGTTGGTTGTTTTTCGTTAGCAGCTGTACTGCAAATTCATGCAGGCTCTCAAACTCATGCTTTTCCAGCTTCCTTCTCAGTAATATGAATAGATTTTTTAGTACCAGCTAAAAAAAAAAAAAAAAAAAGGTGTTTCTTTCAGTAGTGCACCCGATTTCTTCAGTCTGTCAGTACCAAAAGTTAGTGAGAGGGGAAGGTTATGCCCACACTTACTCTTGATGCCTTTTACCTCTTAATTTGCAGGAATATTGCACTCCAAAAACAGGACTTCTTTTGTTTTAAGAACAAGATATTAAGTCATGTATGAGTAACAATACTGTTACTCATGTATTGTACAGTAATATAACTTGCAAGAGGAGAAATGTGACAGTAAAGTATATTAAGGGACACTTCATGGATTATGGAAAATATCCATAAGTCAAAGTAATTAGCCCTGAAAAACTGGCAACTGCTATTGCTATAAATACAGCTGCACCAAAGAGGTTAAAAAAGATGTCTCCATGGAGGTATTTAAAGGTATTTTAATACTTCTGTCACTACAGTAACTATCACCATCCATAGGTACAACTGTAAAATGTTCATGTGTGAGAAAATAGCTAAATCAAAATTATCAAATAATAGCACAAAAAAACCTTACCTTTGTTTCACAAGGTATTTAATGTATAAAACACCCTTTAAAATATAGGATCTGTGTCCCTGACAAACTTACAGGGACTTAAATTTGTGACTCTGGATGGGTTGATTCCACTTCTTGCACTAGCCTCCAAGAGCAAGGTTTTAATGGAGTTTTGATCTCTCTTGGATTTGCATGTCAGCAGCTGTGAGCCCTTGCAGCAGGGTAGGCAGAGCTGTTCTGTGAGTGTTGCTCAGGGACCTGTTCTAGGCACGATGTGCACATGAGCAAAGCTGCCAGCACAGGGAAGTCAGCTGTGCTCTGAAACTTGGGCAGATAAACCGCTGCTGTGCCGTGACGGTGGGTACTGGATTAAAAGTGGTTTATTGCATTGTCGTGTGCTGGTCTGATGCCACTAAGGAAGGAAGCTAAAGGTCAGACTGAAAATATGTTGATGAATCAAAACAATCTTCTGGCTCATGAGGAGATATGGACCAGGAAATCCCTGCAGCTATCTGGGGAAAAAGGTGAAAAAGCACCTGGACTTGGCTTTTCTCTTTGCCACGGATGATGCTGTATCACCCCAGGTTTTCAAGGACAGTCTTGTAAGCCAATGTTACATGTAGCAAAGTGATTAGTCGCAGGTTGAGTTTGCATTGCTAAACCAGAGACCAGTTTTCAAACATTTCCTTAAATAAAATACTGCTGGTCAAGTTTGAGATAATGTAACTGAAGCCTCGTACTGCAGTCCTAGAAAAATCTGGATTTGGGCCAGGAAGTAAAACTCGACATGCTTTAGTAAAGCTGTGGGAGTGATCGTGTTGGGAATGAATCATCCTGGACTTTGACAAGCACTCTCCAAGCTTAACCAGTTCCACTAGTCTGAGGTGGTCTTGGTGGATACTGGTGAGAGGCTACACTTCCAACTACAGGAAACTCTTTCCATTCCAATCCTTGTCCAGCTGTTTGCCTGCAGAGGACTGGACTGGGTGACACTATGAAGGCAACACACATGTGCTGCTTGTCTTTTCCTACATATGACCAAACATGCTGTCTCAATACCACACCATGCTGCTGCACCATGGCACAGTTAGCTTATGGTTGGACAAGAGGTGGGAAAAAACTAAACCAGAGCAAGGAGGCAGCGACTCCAGTTACCTGGCAAGAGCATTTGCAGATACCATGTGATAAGATCCTTTTCAAGGGGAGCTCAGCAGTACCTCACCATAAAGCCTCGTGAGTCTCAAAAGCTCTGAAGAGCATAGGAGTCTCCTCACCACCAGGAGCTTCTCAAGCACATCAAGCCTATCTTCAGTGACTTACTACTTGGCACTGAATCAAGCTCAGCTCTTCAGTCCTTCCATTCAGAGACCCATGGCTTAGGCCTGCTGAAAGGCAGCTGACAGCTCTGTGGTTGACATCTTTCTCCTCAGACCTGATGGAACGTCCTTATGATCAAGAGATAGATGGTGCCAGAGAGCAGACTTTCCAAAGGGGGCAGTGTAAGACCATGTTATAAACTACTCCAAGAGCCAGGGACCTTCAGAGATATCATACCCTGCTCCAAGTGCAAAATACATCTCTTTGATCTTGGTTCCTCTGAGATAACCATGTAGCTGTGTGCAGTTTTTTCTTTTAATTTCCTACCAAAGCAAAACACTTCACTGCAAATGCTTTTCCCCTTGAGGGATGAGAGTACTAATGACACATGACAGATGTTAGTCATGGCTGCTTCATACACTACTGGAAGGCACTTGGGTACCACAGAGATGTTTATGGCATAAGAAGTTTTAGAATAATGCAACTGGAGCTTATTGGTATTTAAAGTCAATCACTGGCTTTCAGGTTTTTAGTCACTGAGTTGACAATTATTTTCAAGCCATGTGAAGGACAGATCTCAAGCAGGAAAATTAAGTTATTTTTCTGCCTGAGATCAGTGCATTAGTAATAGATGATTTAAGTTCAAGGGAATTTGAAATCCAGTCCTTAATGATGAGGTATGAGAAGTGCATGTGTGTGAAAGGGAGAGAATATTCAATGAGCTACTGAGGGAAGTGAGTCTCTAATGTTTTTCCCTGGCCCACTTGCAGTATTGATAAAGATGCTAATGGACCTCTATTGTGTGCGTATCTATTTTAATAACCATAATGGGGGGGGGGGGGGGGAAAGCATTAAGGTGAAGGACTGCTTCTCCAAAAGAGAAGAATATTTATTGAGCTGTTCTACAAAAGCCAGATCTGGGCTCCCAGCTTAAACATTGGCTTCAGATATTAAATTCTAGATATGGCATGATCCTTGTCAGAGAGGAACTCAGGGCCTCCAATTTTCACCTGTTCCTACAGTCATCAGACAATGTCTAGGTTTTAGTTTTATTTAGTACAGACTGGGTAAATGCAAACACAGGCAAGTTCTTTGGCATCCCAAAGGGAAGTTCCCATCCTAGTCACAAGGTACAGCAATTCTTACCAAGTCTGTACTGCATTTCTCTTTCCCAAAGCCTTGCAAAAGAAGTTAGCTTAGCTACTAGCTAGCGTATTTGGACTGTCATTTTATTTGAAGACATATAGCACACAGTTTTTCAGGCCTCAGCAAGAACATCTGTTTGGCAGCTGCTTCTGGTTCCAAATGAAATCTCCCCATTTCCTAACAACCACAGATGAGAGGAGTCAGCAGTGGCTTGCTTCCACTTGTGTTGTGTGATCAGTTGATGGAACGACCAGTAATGCAGAGAGCACTCATCAAGCTTGGCTTTGTAGCTGTCAGATAATCCACAATGTGAAATTCTGTAAGAAAATTGAGTATATGCAGGAAGCATTTCCAAGTATGTTTGAATTGACCATTCATTTTCATGTTTTGAGGAGATAAGACCTCATTCAGTATTGTGGAAGAGCCCTGAGCATTTCTGAGGTCCAGCAAACATCAAAGTAGTTGTTTAAATGCCCTGTGAAAAATCTACCTGCTCCATATAGAATAATACAGTGTTTGTTGCTATTCTCCATTGTTCTTTATAAGAAGAGTTATGTCTGTAAAGTGGCATTGAAAAAAAAGGACTTGTTGCTGGGAGTATTTTGATTTTACCTTGTTACCACATCTACAAGGGCTTACCACATGATCAAGGGATTTCTCAGATCCTGGCATGTACCATAGTTTGCTTGAAAAGTACAATATTAAATGGTCTGTGGAATAAATTGGGAATAAAGGCTTTCTTTTTATTTTTTTTTTTTTCCTAAGAAGAACAGGAGTCAATTTAGCTGATTTGCTCAAAGACCAACTGGATAACAAATTCCATTGTTCATTTCATTGGCTGTTGTAACGGTGTGCTTGTTTGTCTAGTTGTTTGGTACCAGTTGTTTGCCCAGTAGCTTGAGTTCATTGAACCTTCTGGGTGCACAACAAGTGTAGAAATGGAAAACAGGTAGCTGAATGCAGCTTTTCCCACTGGTTTTCCTCAGCCTTTGAGAGAAGTACTTGCTGTTAAAAGGAAAAGGTTTTTCAGTCCAGAAAAAATGGGGGATATGGATATTGGGATTGGGCTTCAAACTATATGAGATTAGGGTAAATGTTGTCATTAAAAGTCCTTTAAAACAGTTATCTCTGAAACCAATTGGCAAGGGCTTTTAATTGCTGGGGACATTTTTAAGGACCTCTTCTTTAATCTTTTATGGTGATCAGGCTCCCATGTTTCCAGTTCATCAGTGTTCTCCATACAAATAACTAGATAAAATTCTTAATTAGATTATAGTGACTACAGGAAAAAGTAGTTTTAAAAGTAAAATTACAGACTGTTATGACTAATGCTGTACAAATTAGCATAAAGTAGCTCAGACCGAATTATCCCTGAGAGTTTGCAATTAGGAGCACCTGCTATTACTGCACTTGCTAAAGTTTTATCAATTAATCATTGCTTCCTTGAATAACAAGAACAAAACTGAGTGTTGTGAATATTGTGAGAATGATTAATTGCTAGTGGTAAATTGCTGACTAGCTCCATTATTACTTCTTCTTTAAAGACTTTCTGAAATGTGTCTATCAGTTTTATGAATGCATAAATTACGCTAATGTACTCAGTAGCAGTTGGATTTTTGGTCTCCTATTTGGCTGGTAGCATGTTCTCAAATTCAGATAAATCTCGTAGACTTTCGAGCATGAACTACGTAACAGAACGTTATTTTTGCCTTGATTTTTTTCTTTTCTCTTTTCCAAAATGGGCCCTAAACTCAAACTCCTAAATGCCAGGCGACTAAATCAATGACTCTGTTAATTCTTTTGAGTAGTGAGTATAGGGTAATTCCCTCATCTGAAGACACTGACCTTTGACATTTGAAAAAATATTTAGTGTTGTTAACATCATTGCCTGAACTTAGCTGTTTGTTCCAGCTTTGTGGAACAGAATTGTCCTGCTTCTTTTTCAATACATAAATTAACATATGAGGGAGTATTATGACACTAGTGTGTAACTAAAGTAGATGTTGTAGCCTTTTGTTTCTCAAGAAGCCTCTGTTTTCATGGGTCTTAAGCATTCCCAAAGGGCCAGTGACGTAGAATGAAAATTAATGGTTCAATCAATGATGTTACGTGGAGCCTTTTTCTTTACACTAACTGGGGAGTAGATCTTAAAGTAGATCTTAAATTTTGCTAATTCAGGAGTGCTTTTAGTCCTGTTTAATCAGAGGCATTGCGGCTTTAATATAAATTGAAAAAAATCTAAATTGGAGAGTACAACATTACAGCTGACGAGTGAAACAACAGGAGGTTGCCAAAATGCATGATACTATGTTACCAGATTCATAAGAAATATAGGAAAATCTGGAAATGATCAAGAGGTGCATGAAATAGCTATAATTGTTTATCTTGGCTGTTCTGAGATGAAGTCACTATATGGATGGAATAATTCTGAAGTGCAGCTTGTGAAAACTGTCAGAAATTAAGATTTCACAAAGCTGAAAAAAAAGGTTGGAAATCAGCCCACAGGGGAAGAAAAAGTCCAAAAGCTGGATATTTTTGACATGCCTCAGAGATATAAATGGAGAAGGTATGGGTGAAAGACTTCCCTCGTTCCCAGACCATCTGAGCTGTAAGGAAGAACCACATTTTGATAACCCTTTAGCTTCCTAGCAAAAAATGTATTTGTGAATTACATGTAAAGTTTTTATTATCCTGCCATTGAACAGGTAGTGCAGGTAAATATTGCTACGATTACTTAGTCCCTTACGGGAAATGGAGACAATGGAGGAGCAGCAGAACATGTCGCTTAACACTAAACTAGCACCTGAAATGTTCTCAAGCTTTATTAACATGATAAATGAGATAATAATAATAGCTTTTGTCCTAAATGTTGCAGTCATGATCCTTGACAAGGTTCTGTGGAAATTCCTGCTGAGAGCTCTTGGTGAGACAAGCTCAGTGTCTCTCTCCAAAGTGCCCTTTCTTTGGAGCACTGTGCTCCCAAGCAGAGACTGGGCTAATGCAGACAAGGATGGCAGGAATGCAGGCAGGGGAAGTTAGTCTGCAGGGCCTTTCTAGGGAGTAAAAGCAGGACATTCTGGGCTGCTTCTCTCTGGTTGTTTTAGACCTTAACCTGGGTTGAATAGGAAATTAAGAGTAACGAGGCATTTCTGTGCAGTTACTATGAAGGCAGTGATTGAAGTCAGCCTTTAGCAGCTGTGTCATCCAAAGCCAGGTTCCACTTCTCCAATGCTATTCTGTCCAAACATCCATGTATGTTCAGGACACTCTGTATGGGAGTACCTGGCAGAGCAGGTCTGCTGAAGAGAACTCTCCTTTGTGATTTATTCTTATGTTCCATACAGTGATTATTTGAAGGTAAATATGATGCTTACGTGAGGTGTTTAGTGGGTTTTGATAATATATATGCACAAGTTTCAATTATTTCATAATACAGTTATAGAAATTAATCTAAATTCAATTATTTTACTGAGAGTTTAGACTTGAGGCATGTGAACCATGTAGGTGCACACTGGAGCCCTGTGGGGCAAGCCTGGCAATCATCAAAAAAAGAGGTGGACGTGCAATGCAGAAGTGTAGCGGGGGAGCCACTAGCAATACCCTCAGGAAAGGCATGGGAAAAAAATATTGGCATCACAAGATGCAGTATTCATCAGATTGATAATTTCTTCTATAATTGATAAACTGGCCAAAAATATAGTTTTGGTAAACAGCAATGAAAATTACAAAGCACTTAGTAATGGTCATGCTCAAAATTGTGAAGATATTTGCTGTTTCTCTTACTGCTCTTTCCTCACCTCCCACCTTAAAGGCCAGATATGTTGATAGTTTAAAATTTTCTCCTTCCAAACCTTATCAAATGTAAGACAAACTGAATTAGTGGGTTTTAAATGAGCTATTTGTATGAAGTGGTTGTGTGCCTGCCCTCTAATTTTCAGTAGCCTCAGATTCTGTAAACTTGTTTTCTGCTTTTCTCTCCCTGTATTGGCCTCACTCTTTCACTGCACAGCTTTAGCAGATGAAGCTGGTTTACATATGATACAGTGCTGAAGCCTAAGAGAAATCTCCCTGGTTTCTTTGATATACCCTGGATCCCACTCATATTTAGAAAATGGTGCAAATAAGAAATAGCTTTGGTCATGACTGGTGACTGTCACCATAATTCTTACTCACCTGAAGCTGCTTCCACTGTAATAAAAGAAATGGGTGCTAATGGCTTTGCTCAAAAGAAGAAAACAAACCATCAGTGCTTGGGACAGATGCTGAGCATGGCAGCACTGATTTTAAAGAAGCTGCAGTGATGGACACGAGTGGAGTATATAACTACTTAAGAATATATAGGTCACCAGGGAGCTGATGTTTCAAACACTCCTGCCAGGAATTCCCTTTGGCAGCTTGCTTGGCCCAGTTGGTAGCAAGTAATGAAGAAAAATAGTGATTCAAGTGACCACTGCGTAGCACTTTCCTCTCTGCTCCTCTATATTTACACAAATCATCAAATATTTAGTTTTAGTCATTTTAGATCCCTGTTCATTCTTTTCTCTTCCAAACACAAGGCAGTCACAAGAGTAGATGTTTCTCATGAGAGTTTCAATATTTCCCCCTTTGGACTTGGTTGAAAGTTCTGCTACAAATGCTGTTCTTGTAATATTGCTGTTAGATACTTCACCAAACAAATAGGTATCTTAACAAATATTTCCCCAACAACTGTAATCCAGGTTCGGTTTGCTTTAGTTTTTAGACCAAAGAATGCAGCTGCTCTCACTTTCCTACACTAATTCTCACTACCATAGGCTTTTCTTTTTAAGCTGTGCTGCCGTGTGGCTGCATTTGAGTTATGCTCATAGCTCATTTGGAAAATTGTAGTGGAGAGCTGGCCCCAAAATGCGGTACTAGAATGTGAGCTGTGCTTTACTTTGTGTGTGTGAGATTGATATGCAGAGGAAAAATCAACAAAAGTGTTGGTGGGCACATACTCAAAAATCAGCTTTATGTGCCAATGCTTTTCTTGGTCAGTTCTGTTTCTACTGATCTTGCAGCAAGTGTGTGAGATCTTGTGTTCCCCCAGCAGACAAAGGGATCACCTCTCCTGATGCTAAAGCAGCACCTCCATTTCAAGCCCTGATAGGAATGTCAGTGGGATCAGAGGTAGTTCTGGTCCTCAGCTAGAAGGCTGTACATTGAGATTAGAGCTATTGGCAGAGGTTAGAACAGCCCCATCTGTGTGCTAGACAGCTCCAATCCAATCTGCTGAGGTGGATGCATCCAAACCATCAAGGACCAGGAGCAAACTCTTCTGCCTGGTCAGAGAGTATCTGAGTGTGAAGGAAAAATTGTTGTATTTCACTAATTAGCGGAGAATGTTCCTGAGAGCTTGCAAAAAATCATGTATATATCACCTTTCATGTATATATATATATGTGTGTGTGTTAAAATTTTGTAAATCTAACCTTTGGAATTCTTTCAAAAATGGCATTGGTATTTTGATCAGTTTTAAACTTAAACAAGTAAGTCTGTCTGGTTTTTTTTATTGTTCTATACCAAATAACTGTTAGCTGATTTTGCCCTAATTTAATGGTATCATAGAAGTTGGAGAGATCATCAAGTTTCTACGTGTTTTGCCAAGCAGGAGAAAAGCTGCCATGTCACTTGATAGATACTAGGGAAAGTCACAGCTACTGCAGAAGCAGCTACAACCAAAGGTTGCACATACCCTCCCAGATAGTGAGGGCAATCATTTGCAACACACCAACCTTAAAGCAATTAGTCCGTTATGCTGCTAGTGTTCCTTGGGGCTGAATGAATTGGTTTCACAATACTACCCTTTCTGATCTTTTTCCTGTGGTAATTTAATTGTCAAAAAGTTCTTTTTTGCAGAAGGTCTCTTGGAGATTGTCAATTGCTCAGTATCACTTTGTCTAAATTTATGAGAATTTGAGGGGGTCTTTGAAATACTGTTGTTGTCACTTAGGGCACATTTCAAAGTCTTCCATGACACTGCAAGAGACCAAACTACGTGACTTACTGAGTAAATGTAGCTCGTGCTAATTGTCTGGGGACCTTAGTTTTAGCAATATGCTGCATTTCCTGCTCTGGGAGATCGGTTTAGTCAATAAAAGGCTGGTTCCTTTGAATGTAGGAAATAAGTGAAATCCAAACTTGAATATCATTATAATGGACATCTTAGGAACCCCACAGAACAAATGAAATTAGGTTATGGCCACAGCCCTTGTTAGAGGTGACTGACTCTATTCTCTTCCTGAAAAAGTTGTTTTTCCTTGCACACATACAGTGCTAAGTAATTGCCCTACATCGTTAATCCATTTTTCAGTACAAATTGGTCTCATTAAAATTGGCTGGTGAGAGTCAATGTGGTCAGCTCTTCTAGAGAAATGTGTTGCTGTGTGTAAAAAGGCAGTCTCAGATCTGCCTTTGCTGGCTGGCAAGGCAAAAATTCAAGAACTCTGTTCCAGCAGTAACGATTATGCTGCATACCATGCAACAATATGTCATCACTCTTTACTTACAGCAACCTGGTAAGGCTCGCTGATATTGCCAGACCTCTGAAAATACCCTGGAAATGGTTAAATTTCACAAGAACAAACTCTGTTCCACTGTTCCCCTGCAAGTCATAAACAGCAAGAATACTGTAATTTCTCAGGTGAGAGAGTTAAACTGTGGTGTCAGCATGATTTATAGATCTTGATTTGTTTAGGCAAAGGGCAGTGTGTCTTTGTGTCATGTATAGGTTGTGCATATCTGCAGAGACAATCAGTATTTGACTTCACTCTGTGTTCCTGAGTAACTCCGTGCTCAGCACTGTTTGCCTTTAGCAAACATTCTTTGCTGTTCTGCATTAAGTATTTTCAGTGATTGATAGTTTTCTTGTTCAAGGATTGATAAATGTGAATCTGCTTTTCATCTTGGCCTAAAGGGACTCTTGACGGAGTGGAGCTTTTAGGGTTGTTTTTTCTATAAGCTTTGAAAAGAGACTGAAAGACTTGATGTTGAGTCGCTGGGGAATGCGATTTATAATGTGTGGCTTGGTCTATCACTCATTATGTAGCATAATCAACGAAGTGACCAGTTCAGATGGGAATAAAAACACTGTCAGTTTTCTGAGAGAACATCAGTGGATGAATATCCTTTGGCAGACTCCTAGCCAAACTCCAATCTGAGAAACAAACTATGCTGTCTTTATGAGTGAAGAGCAAAATCATGGGCTTGTAGAGAAACTGTGAAAAAAGGAGCAGTGCAGATAGGGCTTCTGTGTGCAGATCAGAGCAACTGTTTTGCCAGGTCTTCAGTGATAGCAGGTTTTGAAGTCTTCAACAAAAACAATGGTTTGAACTGTAGAAAAATGTACCTGCAAGGTTAAATATGTGTGAGATCTACGAGTCAAACCAACGGGGTCTGTCCCAAAAAAACCATGAAATATGCAGACCTTGGAACATCTGAATATAGTTTGGAAACGGTATTCAACATAACAGGAAACACTCAACTTAATAGTTATCAAGGCTTAATGTATAAGATGCTTATTTAAACCAAGATATTAAAAAAATTTTAGCAATAAAAGTGCTAAGTGAAAGTGAACAGAATTTAAAGGCAACAAAAGGAGCATTTAGTGAAGAGCTTTTAAAGGAAAAAAATCCATTATGAAGTTACCTGGATAAAAATAAAAACTTTTTGATGATCATGTAGCTTTTACATCATAAAAATGTAAATGAGGAGTATTTATTGCTAAGCCAATTTAAAGACTCAGGTGAACATTAAGTACACTAACAAAATAAAGTTAGCCATGTCATCAGTGGAGAACAACTGTAATTCTTCACGCTTCAGGTGGCAACTTTGCCTAATTCCTGTAACCTCTTCTTGTGCTCTTGGTGGATTCTTCCTTGGTGGCCTAGGAAATCTCACACCTCTTATTGTGAATCAGGAGGTAAAAAAAGCAACCAGAGAGCTAAAATAGTTGATTACATATACAAAACAAACAGAGAATAACGTAGCTGCTTTGACAGTAGCAAAGTTGGAATATTATGAGAGGTTTAGTTTCAATATCATGCAAATGAGATAAAACATAAACAACAGGGCCTGAAATGAAAACACCATGAAAGGGCAGTAGGCAGGGGTGGGGAGAGAGGGAAAGAAAGTGTCTGGTAGGTGGTTATGTGTGGGAGTAGTGAATTACAGCAGCTGAACCAGAAAACAGCTGTGATTAAAGGGGATTTTTAGGTTAATTGAAAGTACTCCAGTTGCTTGCATACAATGTTGGATATGAATTTGTATCCAAAGGGGTATCTTGCCATCTAATAGATAACAAACTTGTTTGCTGTGGAAGGAGACAGTAGCTTTTGAACCCTTTTTAATGTTAAATCTCACAAGGCAAAACAAATATAACGAGAAAAGTACTAATAGGAGTTATAGAAAAAATTATATGCAAAAGGCATCTCAAAAGATGTTTTTGTTTTGTATAGCAGTGGTATTTGAATTTCTCAAAAAACAATTTGTTTAAAAGATCAGATCTGAAAAGCCTTTGATATGGCATGTTAAAAATACGTATAATTTTTTAAGTTTCACAGTGAATTTTCATTTGGGGGACAGGGCTTATTTAGATAGTTACTTGGCATGAAACTAAGTGATGAGATGTTTTTCATTGCAAGAAGCAAACGTGATCAAGGAAAGGAAAACCACATCTGCATTAGAACTAAGTAGTAGCTGCTGTTATTGACTCTTTAAATCCAACCCAAACAAACAAAATATTTAAATTATTATGTCTTAATCCAACATTGTAGGGGAGCATGTTATATTTGCTGTTATTGGCAAGCTGCAAAATAACATTTATAGAACAATTTACATTACTTAAAGCAAAATATTTCCAACAGAAGCTTTTAAAAATAATTTCATTCCAATGTGCTTCTTTATCCTCTATAGCAGTTTTGGTTTAAATGTTTTTATGCTGGGGTGTGAAGGCAGACTTGGCTAAAAACAGCATTGCTAAGGACAAGCTATCATGCATGGACTCACACACACTGATTATTATCAGAAATAAATTTAATACTACAGAAATCAGGGCAGCTATATAAGATGAAATTGGGAGGTGCCACCCAATCCTTAAGGCTGTGAACAGAATCAAAAAAGTAAAACACACACGTGAAACACTCAGTTGGATTCTCCGCGGTTTTATGGCAAGAATGGCCAATTTTTTTTTTATTTTGTAGTTTTTTTGCACATTTTGTGATACCCTTTGTTCCCACAGGGGTAGCACAGGACTGGACACACTGTGCTGCCTTTGCACATCCCAGCACCTGACCCACTTACCTGATATTTCCTCTCCCTACCCTGACAAGCTGCTCAGTTTTTCACCACACAGTGTGTGGTAGCTGTTTTTAGGGATTTTTTGTTTGTTTCTTTGTGGGTTTTTTGTTGTTTGGTTGGTTAGTTTTGGTTTGGATTTTTGTTGGATGTTTTGTTTGTTTGTTTGTTTTTTGAGGTTTGCTTTCTTTCACTGCTGTCCTACCAACAGCTCAAGCCTGACAGAAGTTTCCATGTCAAATCCACTGCTTCTTGGCCATTCCTGATTTGAACTAGTGAAGTTCCAGTATTTCAACTGACCTGTGACCTGTATCTTCCCATGTGCAGGCAGCACTTCAAGACTCAAACAGGATGAATGTGGGTTACCTAGTATGCCACCATCCCGACTTCTTCTTGAGAGTGAAATTTTACTATATATAACACAGAAAAATGGAATAGAAGTCCTGTTTCAGTATTTCTTTTTTGCTTCTTCTTTTTTTTTTTTTTTTGACTCTAGCCTTTACCGCTTTCCAGAGAAAAGAAGTTAAAATGACCAAAATGAATCTCTTTAAACCTTTAATCAAAGTATTGGAGTGAAAACAGGGAGCTTTAAAAGTCAGAAGTCTTATCTGCAGGAGGCAGCTAATATCATCTATTCTTTTAAAAAAATATTCATATCAAACTGTTGAAGTGAATTTTCTCTGGGAAAGGAATTAAAACAAAGTAATAGCATAGGGCTAAATTCACTCCTTACATACCTTGATTTTACAGAGAGGCAGGGCAGGTGCCAAGATGCTGAATGATTACTGAAGAGCAGCAGTGGTTCAGGTCTGTGACCTGCTATTTCATCTCAAGATCCAGCAAAAGCTTCTTCTCACTCCCTCACCTTTGATTTTTTTTTTTAACAGGAACCAGGGAGCAGAGCTAGGGGTAAGGATACTGAGCTGCCCATTTCTCTGGCAGCCTTTGACTGCACAAGCAGCAGATTCTGCTCCCTCCAAATTCTGTGGGGCTATTGCAGTTCTGTGCCTTGGAAGGGAAATGAGGAGGGGTGGGGGTTGCTGTGGGAGGCCAGGTAGAACACCCTGGACAGTGAAACAAGCTGAGACATACCAAGTCCTACCAAATGAGCAGAGTAAAACTGGGGCTGTGTGTGTGAAGGACAAGAGGTGAAAGTTACTGTAATGATTGTTGCCTCAGGATCATCACTAGCAGATAAAACTGCTCATGGAAATGTAGTATTTAATCAAATACCCCAGTACTGTGGCTCACTTCAGCCTATATTTGGGTAGGGAGGACCATGCTGAACTACTTATCCTAAGCTTGTGTTTCACACACTGCAGCTTAGCCAGGCCAGCAAATAGCTTGGTAATGCCACCTGAAATATCTTGGCGTTTATCTGACAGCTCATTGAGGGAATATCCTGTAAAATTGATCACCTGACTCCATTACTCAAGAATAAAACTGAGTTGGTGTAGTGAGGTAAACATTGGTAAGGCTGTTTGAATGCTGTTACAGGAAATGAAATCCTCTGCATATATGAAAATATTTATTTTACATTTTGTGTGCTTCAATAGGAAATGAGCTCATATTTATCTTCTCTCTATAGCGAGAGGAACTGAGCTCCAGAGAAAGCACAGCATCTGTCTCCAATGGTTTTCATCTTAAAAAGCTGTATCCCTGAATCCCTATTGCCTTGCCTTACAGTTATGCTCCTGCATAGGGTGGAGAGGGCAAAAGCCTTTTGAGATGCCCTTGCTGCTTGCAGGCTCACTTGCTGCAGTATTTTTTGGGGGAAAAGGAGGAAGCAAGAGTGTTCTTGTTGAGTGAGGAGCAAGAGCTCACTCCTCAGTTTTAGCACGGAGGCTCACCCTGCATCTTGGTCTGAGTCCAGATAGCTTCAGAAGGGTTTTCTGCATTTAGCTGGGATAACTTACCCTCCCAACTCTCTTATGTTTGGCCAATAGGATTTTCTGGCTGCATCTTCAATATCATCAGAAATAAAAGTACATAATATATCACTTAGGGACACAGACATCAGGTAAACGTGACAATTCTGGACATCTTTGGATACTTGAATGAAATTGGTGTTAGTTCTATCTCATCAATCTAAATAACACAGTAATACCTAAATAGAAGAAAAAAACCCCCAACGTTTGTAATTTATTTTCTTCTTTCCACCTCAGAATTCTCTTTCAGCATTAGAAATTAATATCTTGATCTGGTCCTACTTAAGTGAACAGGAAATTGTAAGCTGGAATGGAATATAAGACTTATTCTATTTCTTATCTTGGACTCATTCATATACTGCACTTTATTCCTTATTCATATGACCATAGTGCCCAGGACTTGAAATATTTTCCCCAACAAAACACAGTTACCCTGTAGAGCAAAATGTGCTTGAGAAAAGTTTGCAAGTTTAGACCTTATATGAGAAAGAAAACAGTGAAATGAAAAATGTTTCTAGTGGTAATTGAGTGATACATATTTGTCACGTATGTTAAGAGTTGAGTGACTTTTTTCTTTTGTCCTAACTGTAACACTCAAAAATGTGATAGCAGAGAAATTATCTTATCCTGTTTCTTTATTCCTAGCTTAATAGTTGTTTGGGCTCCACAGTTGAAAAAATACTTTCTCACAGAAAGCACTTATCTAACATATGGCCTCATCTCTGCAGTGACTGAATGCTTCATAAGCATAAAGTGACTTTATTTTCCCAATAGCAGCACCCTGAGCTGATAAAATTTTCAACCCTGCTAAATGGGTGGGGAACAGAGAGAGAGAGGAAATGAGGGGCCTTGCTCATTTTTCTCAGCTAACTGATGCTGAGAAGCCTGTCTTTCCTTCCCTTGTCTGTAAAGGGGCTATGATCTTCATGAATGCTAGGAGGATCCTTTTCCTCCTCTCTATATGGTGGGGAAGGCTGGGACAGGCCACTAGTGGCCACAAAGCCACCTGCACATACTTTAGGAAGTGAATATTGAGCCTGGTGATGGTATGGGCAAATGAGGCTGTAAAATATCTGGCATTTGAGGCTCAGAATGAAACCGGGAACATTCCAGTTTAACTAGGTTTAGTGTTACAATCAAGCAGTGAACTAGAGCTAAGGCAGAAGAGATGAAGCTCATATCCTTCCTTCCCAGCAGCACCTGCTGGCCAGTATTTTTCTTCTAACATTTTTTGTTCTTCTACTCGTTGTATTAATAGCATACCTTAGTTAGACTCCACATCAGAAACCTGACCTGGTGGTTTAGCAACCACCATAGTCAGCACGAGAGAGTGAGGTACTTTGTCCTGGCCATATGGGAGTGAGCAGAACTGAGGCGCATGTCCCAGTCACCTTTAGCCAAAATGCTGATGTAGGTGTTGCACCCAAGGACACATCTGCAGAAATGAAATAGCATAAGTGGAACGTGTTCTGCATGCTCTTGAAACTGCTACTGAGCTCCTTTTCCCTTCCAGAGAAAAGAATCTGGCCAACAGACCTCCTGTTACCATTTTAAACAACAGTGAGAGGTGGCTCACCAGCTCGGATTTCTCCTTGAGGCCTGAGGCCCGGATAGTATCTGACCATACAGCCAGTGTTTTTATATGGTATCTTTTCTGTGTAAAAATGTGAGTACTCAGCACCAAATAGCTGTAATTAAGCACTTTGTTTTTTCTCAAAAAATCCTAAGTATATTTATATGTATCCAAAATGTATTATAAGTGAGTTATACATTTTTTTTCTGTTAAGCTAACAAAAAATACTCCATTTCTTTTGGGATCTATTTCTCCTCGACTTTTCTTTCCTCTTCATAGTAGTTCTGAAGCATAATGCAATTGTTTTCCAACCTGTCTGTAACCATGGCTTTAATTTTTTGTTTCCTTTGCTAATGAAAAGAAAAATCAAATCAATTTTATCAAACTACTAGTAAAGTACAGAGAGCATTTACAGTAATTGGGACATTGCATTACTGAAGTGATCTAAAGAATCCTGTTAAATGTCATTGCTCTTAGCGAAGAAACGGCAGAAATTGAAATGGAATTTTGAAAAGGAGAGTTGAGTAATTTGCCTAGCAGTTCAATCACGTTGACTGATGCATTCATGAACTGTGTTTTAATCTAACAAGTTGGATTTTCTTTCTGCAGCAAAAGATTAGGAGAAATCTTTGCTGTAAACCAGGTAATTCCACACTTACCTGTTCTTTGTTTAGCAGCTGTTATGCCACTCTCATTTTGGCAGTTGGTACAATGTGGGTAATGATGAGGTGTGTGATGACAAATACCTTCATTCTCTCATTTCCTACTGATTTCATATGCCAGATTCTTCAAACCACTGCAGAGTAAACCCAGTGCTGATTAGAGTCTAATTCTCGGTCATTTTTCAAGTTTCTTTTTAAGCAATATAGATTTCCTTCAGAGTAAGTTCAGTCCTTCAGTCTTATCTATATGGAGGTAGCCTGTATCATTAATTCATTGGAAGTAAGTGCTTATCCTCCTGGACATAAGAACTGCCACTGTTGGTTGGATTGCAAGATTGGAGCCTAAATAAGAATCTCTGTATTTTCCACTGAGGAAACATCATATGGTGAAGATCTGCTCCCATATAGCACAGTTTGGGAATTAATCTTGCAATCAAATGGAATACAGAATTAGCTCTGAAACCCCTTACTTATGTCTGACACACAATACACTAATCTACATTTCTAAGAGCCAGGCAACTGCTTCAGGAAAGTGCAGCCATTGTTCAATTGCTATGACTTGGCAAACACACTATTAAAGGCTTGGCCCTGGCGCCTCCTTTCCTTGGTCAGAACTGGTGAGAGCAAACCTGGCCTGCACTTGAGACAGAAGTCCATAGTTAATGGACTCATTCAGATGAATTTTATTCTGCTTACTCTTTCACCATGCCTGCTCTAGGCTTACTTGAATTCCTCACACCTTGGCTGCACGTGTGAAACCCCTCGTTCTGCGGAGAGGAATTTAACCTTCTGTTCCTACTTTTCTCCATCAGTGAGATTATATCCTCTTGTTAGCATAACTGTGTAGTCACAGAAGAGCCCCTGAGCAATGTACAATGTGGAGGTGGTGATTTTGTGTAAAGTATGTTATTTTTTTCATCCCTTACAGAAACATTTCCTTAGATGCCGAACTTTCTGAGTTTTATAACAGAAAAATCAAATGCTTGTTGGCTTGTGAAGGAACTTATCCCTGTAGACACAGAGTATAATACTGAAAATATCAGCTCGCTCTCTCCTCAATATGTGCAGAAATTTGAAAAAAAGGGATCAAGCAATTCTTTAAAGTTCAGGTCCTGAAATCGATAAATTTTCATCTGCCTCCATCTGCCCTCCCCCACCTGCTACCTAATGATCTCTAAATATCTTTAGACACAGAAATGCATTTTGGACTGACCTGGTTTGAGGATAAAGTACACTCTGCAGAAGAAACAGGAAAAGAAAGCAAAAAGAATACAAAGGCAAACATTCAGGGGTGATCAAACATGCCATATTTGTAGACAGACAGGATGTCAGGGTGAAATAGATGATGAAAGCATGAAGATCTGGCAATTGAAAGGAAAATAAAGAGTACTCTTGATAGTTAAACATTGAAACTTTATTGAGAAGGGGTTGAGGTTGTAATGAAAACAACATCTGGCTGTGATGGCTAAAACTTGATTGCAAAAGGAAAAACTGAATGATGTTCTATCACACTGATTGACGTTAAAAAAACTTGAAAAAGTGGACATTAAAAAGGAAAGTTAGGCAGATGTAGCAAAGCAACAGCTGCTGGAGATGGACAAGCTTTCCCTGGGGATCCATTGCCAAGGAAAAATAAGAGCCTTATTATGATTGCCTGCTGCTACAAATCACCATTAGCTCTACTGAAGTCAAACTAGTTGTGCCAGTGCAAAAGTGGCATAGGATCATAAATAGGGATGGAAACCAAAGCAAAGTGATAGAATATGGCAAATTTCTATCAAGAATCTGATTAGTTCGGCATTTTTGTCACATGTACCTGAGTGTGTAACCACGTTTATTTTTTATGATTGCTAAACATACTCAAATATTGCAGCATGCTCAGATATTCCACCAGGTGGAATACTCAGAGGACCATTCTAGACACAGAAAGAGGAGAAAAGGGTAGGCACAAGTTCATCCTGTTGTACAGTATCTCAGTGAGAGAAAATCAGTGCTTACCTATTCTCAGGGATACTTGGGGTAAGATGGGGGCTGAAGGAAGATGACTCAAGCCTACTGTGCTCCTCATCTTGTTGAAGGCTCCTCAGCAATAGTTTCCACTGATGGAGGGTGGGTGCTCCCCAAACCAGGAAGCCTGGCTTTGAGACATGCCCAAATCCCCAGCTCTGGAGCTCTCTCCAAGCTCTGCAGCCCAACATGCTCATGCTTCCAGGCTGGAGGTGCCCAGGCTCATGGCAGAGCCATCAGGGTCTAGGTGTGCTGCCTGGACCAGGAAGCAGGGATATCGTCTTCCTGCTGCTGTCAGCAGTTACAGACCTGTCACTAGTATCTGCTTTGCCCAGCTTCCCCCACTGTGAGGAATTCCTCGTGTGTATGAGCTTCATCCCCAGCTGTGGTAAAATAAACAAGTAAATAAAGCGTGCAAACAAGAAAACATGCTTTCCAGCCAGCCTTTCCTATTACATTTTTTCTAAACTATTCTTTCCGTTTATAGGCAGTTTTTATTTTTCACTTTAAACTGTGACTGTGTGTTAAGGGTGAGCAGTTTCTTCACACCTTTCTTAACTTGCAGTAAAGAGCCTGGGTGGGGGCTGCTGTGTTCTGGTGAATAATCCCTTATCCTCTACATCACAGATAAATTCTGGCTGCAAGACAAAGAATTAGAAGTGAGTGTGAGCAGATTTATAAAGCTGTAGTTGGGAAAGGGGGATATGATATAATTAGGGAGAAAATATTGGAAAATCAGAATAGATTTCCAGAATAACTTTTAAGAGGCTGTTGGTAGTGAACATGTTTTAACACAGTGGGTTTTTTCTATGTGAAACAAAAAAGAGAATATGCTCATAGCCCTCTGATGCAGTTCAGAGAAAGTGAGTAGGAATGGAAATGGCTGGGAGAAGGTTGATGTTTAGAGGAGAATTTGCATGGTCTTCTTTACACAACTATCTCAGTGAAACTGAAATCAGGAACACATGCACACACGTGCTGGTTCAGAGAAGCTTACTGTGTCTTCTCCTCTATGTGCTGGGAAACCATAAGGACCCCAGACTCCAGCCCTCCAGCACAAGCACAGAGACATAGCTGCCCCAATCAGTGACAGTTCCCTATTAGTGCTGCCCCATGAGCACGGGACAGAAGCACAGAATATAATTTCATTCCATTTTATCTGCTCTCAGAGAAAACACAAGATTAAATAAGTCTCACCACTGCTAACCACTGGCTAACAGAAGAAAGAATGAATGCTCTGCCTCCCTCTCTCATCAGGCAGTTAGCTGCATGTATCCTTTGCCAACTACATATACTTTGTGCTTCAGTAAATTTCTTTAAACTGACAGGAATAGGAGTAATATGTCTCATCAATCAGGCTTTCATCCTGTTTCATCAAACTTCTTAAGCTTTTTTTCCCCTGGCTTTCTGATTTGTTTTTGAATCTTCTATCTCTTCCTCTCAGACCTCCTCCACAGAGCACGTTGTACAGTGGTTTTCTTCTACAGAAACTAGATTTATGGGATTTCTAGCATAGGGGGATCTGCTTCACAGCGACCGCTAGCCCTTGGGTATGAACAGATGCTTTCTGTGCTGGGGAAAAGGAAAATCTATTCACTTTTTGTATCGTGTGCTAGTGTTCGAAGTCTGGTATTGAGATCAAGAGGGTCACCCAGCTGAAAACTATCACATAGTAGTGCTTTCTTTTTGTATGGGCAGAATAATCTCCAAACAGATTATTGGCCCTGGCAAGAAATACCAAAACTGTGTGCGAACCCTTAGTAAAAGGTTCTTTTCCAGGAAACTTTCAGTATCATCCAAGTAGTTCTGAGGCTTTAGGTGGTAAGGCAAAGGAACAAAATTAATGTCTTCCCAGTTTGGATCCATTCTTGATAATTATCTTAAATATATTTCATAGTATCAGGAGGCCTGGTACTTGGTTAATTCATTGTTTAATGCTGTCTGTAAATCTACCCTTCCTACTTTTCTTAATTCAGGGATTCTCATCTTAAGGTTTATCACCTTCACAGAAATGTGCTGTAATTGGGGATTTTCCAGTGTGGGGTACACACGGAAATCTGTCTACTGGTCATGCCAGTACATATCCAACTGGCCGGGGTAGGTAGCCCACTGTGTGCTCTCCCCACCACCCAAGCCGGTGCTTAGGCAAATGCCAATCTGGAAATCACAGGGAACCTTCTCTCCATGGCTCTGACACCAAGCTGGAGTGACTACTGGAACTGGCTGGCATCCAGCTGACCTGATGTGCAAACAGGGCTGCCTGTTTTACATAGATGTAGCTTTACATGACCTTATATTTATACTATGATGCAAATAAGCCATTTTGCTAGTGAATATTATTCATACAATGATATTTCAAGTGTCCATATTATTTCTGACATTGCATGTTATCTCTTTTTTTTTTTTTTTTTTTTTGCATTTACAGAAAACTCCTTTTCTCTTTAGCCATATACCAAAGGTACCCATTCTCAATGAGTTTGAATTCATGGCTTACTTGGCCTTCATAGGAATCTAAAAAAATGGTATCTGTTCTTGAAGCATAATTTCAATATTTAGTTGCAATTCCAGTTTACTACAGCTGGTGTCACTCATAAATTCTCTTAGAATTCCATCCTTAAGTGGAAGGCTTATCAAATTACTGATTTCCATTCACTATGTTTAGTTTGCATCTAAAATAGTTTAGAAGCTATTAAATAGGTTTTAAGCAAACATTCATCTTCATTTCATCAGGATTGAAACATGGGGATGGGTCTTGCAAGACCTATAATAAATACATCATCACCCAAAGCCTGGAAGTAGTTTATCACTTCTTGTCTTCTGTGTCAGGTACTTGAGGTTTTGTCCCTTTCAGAAAGTTGGAGATTTTCTGTGTGCTGCAGTCATAGGGAGTTCTCTTATATGAGGGCAGCCATGGATATTCTGTCAGATTGCATTTGACAATGTGGATTGCAGGGTTATCACTGGGGAATTCACCTGCGTGACAATCTAATTAATATTTTTAAAAAATGTTCTTAAAACTTGTTTTGTGGTAGGGGTTACCCCTTTTATTCCTGAGCAATGTCTAAAATAATGGATCCTTGAGCCTGGACTGGAGTCTTGCTTGTATTTAAACATTAGCAGATAATAATTTTATGCATCATGTAAATCTTTACATAATGAAGTGCTTTGGCATTCATCTCATGAAGTTATATTTGCTTTTTGATGACAAACTAAACTGCCACCAGTGTGTGTAGCATTTCAAGTGCCCTCTACCCTTCCGGCCCGATTTTCTTTGAACTTGTGTGGTTGTATTTTAAATTAGGAATATAATATTAAAGTATTTATTGGAAATGACAACTTCTGAATGCTTAACCCTTCGCAACTGGAATATCTGTGGGTTAAGTGTGGTTTTGATGTAAAGAAGGGCAATTTTGTCTCTCAAAGGACTTGCCCTCTGTTATTCCACAAGCGGATTTGACCCTCAGTTTGCAAATCCCCACTCTTCTGTACTTCTCATATGCAATATTCTGTGACAATAGAAATATAATGTTCAACCTTGTTTTGTCTTGTTAACAGCATGTGGTTAGAATATTGTACTGCCATTTCAGTAACATTTTTACACTTGTCCCCTACTGTCTTGGCTGGTTGCCAGTACGGTGATTTATGCTTTGTTTGCCTCCAGATGTGATTATTTCTTTTCTTTCCTGGATGGGCTATCTGAAAGGGTTCTTCACACATTTAAATGCTGAAGCTCTCAAATCAGGGACTTGCTTAAAGTAATTTTCAGTGAAATGAGCATAAAATTCCTAAAGGAACAGAAAACACCTGGACAAAATTTTTAGTTCAATAAAAATTTAGAAACTAAATTATTTTGGCTTTAAAATGATGATGTAAGCTATTACAGATTCAAAGTATGTAACCTCATCTTTTTAAGTGCAGCCCTGGGCTATATTTTCTAGTCAAGGGAAACTTTTCTATGCCACTTAATATGTTTAGTAAAAACTCACACTTCTATGGTGAAAAGACAGCTTAAACAGAACATTTTTATAAGCCATTGATTTCTTTCTTCTTTCACTTTAGAAATTACTTTAATGCCTACTTTAATATATGTTGAACTTCAAGGAAGTTAGAATTTTATACTCCTAATCAGTGCTGTATTCAGAGCACTTAACCTTATAAATATATTCTGTTTCATGTCAGACTCCTTTTCCTCCACTTCCCCAAGTATCTGCAGAAAATAGTTCACCTGAACAAGTTATGATTGGGGATGGTGGAGGTGAACACAGAAATAATCATGCTTTAGTGACCAAAGCACATAATTTTGAATAAAAAAAACCATTTATTTTTATCCTTCTCTTCAGCCCCACCTCCCCAATATATATGCTCTTGAGTTTCTTGGGTTTAAGTGTATATTGTCCCTGACTTCAATATCAATGACAGACTAGCATAGTTTTCCATTAGATCTATCAAGAAAATGCATTATTAATTTGGAGTAAATATGAACATTTTTAGAGGAAATGGCTCAGATTCAGACATCTGGAAAATGAAAACATTATGTGTTGACCCACTACAATTTGCTATGATGGCAGTAATTTCATATTCATTTGCCTTGGTACCAGTGAAGAGAGTATTGTATTTAAAAACAGAACTAGTTGCACTGAATTACTTAGAAAAGTACTCTGAAACCAGAGGAGAACCACTGCAGCTACACCTAATCAAGCAAGACACATTCCAGTTCTGTTGCCTTTAAGTATTTAGCGTCACAATGTATTCATTTTTGAAGCCACCTTCCCTTCTGTAGCAACAGGAGGCAGATCCCCTGTGTAACCTTATAGTGCAAAAATGCCCCAGCAGCCACAGGAAATGGGTGCTTTTTCAGGAGTAACTGGACCGGTTAGTCTCTGAAAGTCCCTGGCCCGAGGCAAAAAGGCTTTTTAAAATTAAATAAATAACTGAGGAAAACCGTGGAATAACAAGGTGGATGTCTAGCTTACAGTTCTATTTATTAAGAGCAGAACTGTGCACCGCTGGTTCTTCAGCGTGTGTTTGTGCTGCCTTCAATTACTCACTGCGGGCTGCTCAGATCTGGCCTCCGTGTCATTGTTTGTATTGCACAGGAACATGAATCAAATCTGTCATGCTTTTGATGTGTCTGCCAAGTCAACAGCACAGTCATTGTAAGTACTTATCAAAAACCCCTCCATGTTTTCTACCAATGAAGACAGAAAAATTTTTGCCCCTTTGCTTGTTTTTATCACTCTGTGAAAGGTTCCTTTAAAAGCAACATTTATTTGTCAGCTGGAAAAAAATGATCTTGTCAGGTGTTCTTAATTATAGATTTTGAGATTTATGAAATTTAGTTTTTATGTTTCACTTTAGGACATATTGTCTCAAAAAGCATAAAATAAATATTAGAGCTAGCATTGCATTTTTATGTTTGCTTACTTTGGCAGTTACTTTATAAAATTCCTCTACTTGTAAGGAATCACATCTAGAAATAGTCCTTCCAGAAAGCAGAGGTTTGGTTTACTGAATCCCAAAGTACACTTAAATACAAGCTATCCTAATCTCTTTATGGGAGAATATTAAGCTGACATTGTCAGTTTAATTTCATCATAGGCATAAATGTCCTGTTGCCCCAGGGACTCCAGGAAAAGGTATTTTCAGTTTTGGTCATTATGCCAGGCATAATAGTCTCTTTTCTGAATTGCTGTTATGGTCTTAAAATAGGAAAAGCAGCAGAACGCAGAAAGTAGTATACAGAAAAAATCCATACTTTAATTTGGGTTGTCTGTAATGGACAAATGCTCCAAGACAAGATAAAGTTATGATGAGATTCCAGCCCTGAAAATTAGGTAGTTTTGGTTCTGTATCTAATACTGTTAATCTGGCAGCTTTTGTTAGACCCACAGGTTTGATTCTCTACTCCTCAGAGTCCAAATCAGTACTAATTGAGTAGTTGATGCTGGTGTTACAGTTTAAGACTAAATGACAGTGCAGAGACTAAATAGATTCAGATACCAAAACACTTCAGTCGTAGATTTATGCAGTCTTTGGAATTACATGTCTCCTCTGCTCTGTGGAAGAGATGGCACAGTCCAGGAGAGAAATCAGTGGGGTAGCTTAATCGTTCCAACCCTGCCATGTGTCCTCCTTTAGCTGTGAACTTTTCCTTGTAGGTGTCCCTGGAGACTGAAGACATGATCCCAAGATCTGTTGCAGGTCCATGTGTCCCCTGGCATGCTCCAGGCCCTGTCAGTAGCAGCATCAGGCAGACAGTGCCTGATTTTGGGCTGGCTCCCTCCTGCACTCAGTGCCTGGGAACTGGCTCTGTGCTGCTGGTGCTCACAATCCGCTCCTCTCACAGGTTCTCCTCTGTAAGTGATTTCTGCAGTCTTATAACTAAATTACTCCCTTATGCTGTAGGATTGAGCTGCTGCTGTAGGTTGTTTTCTTTAAAACAGGTCTGCTGTGAATGTCTCAAATATGTTCTCATTCATTTATTAGATGCCAGGCGCTAACCCTGGAATTACTGGATTTAGATTCTCACCTACAGCCCATTTCTCTGATACCTAATAATAACCATCAACAATCAATTTTGTATCCCTTTTATTATGTTAAAAAAAAAAATCAAAAACCTAATTGGATTGCTGCTGGTGACACTGGCCATAAAGCTTCAGCTGCACACTTAGTGCAAAAAAATGAAAAATCAACTGCACCAACAACCACCTCCACATCCTCAGCCCCATTGAAACAACAACGAAATGCCTGTGGCTTTATAGAATGCAAAGATTTCTCAATTGGACCTGATCCACTTTATTTCCAGTAAATTTCATGGTGAGGAGAAAAAAAAAGTTGCTCTGTTTAAAGCATAATAAAAAAATAAAATTTAATGGATTCATTTGCATTTTTCTATCAGTTATCCATGATTCATACTTACATCTTGGAATACAATACATAGATGAGTCATACAGAGAAACGGCCTCTACATAGGAAATTACACTGTCATTTTAAAGTAACGTTGCTTTCCCAAGCTCAAACAAAGATGGGCCACAGTAATCACAGATAAATCTCCACCGTGTTGGAGCACTTGTTTAGAAAACCCACTCCCCTCTGTGTGTGTGGAACCAGATTCTGACTCAGAGCATATGGAGGGCTCAGTTACTCCCATTAGCTCTGGTGGTCCTGGGAACCTCTCAGGCTCACCACTTCAGCTTATCTTTTTTCCTAGGAACAAGATATCTTAAAGGACAGTGTTCTGACTGAGCCTCCTTCCAGGGCTGTTCTTTCCTTTCTTGGGGTGATATGTGCACTCAGTCAGGTAGTCAGGCGTCAGACTCCGTGTCTGCTACATGCAAACTCTAGCAGGGCACACACTCAGTGAGCTTTAGAAGACAGGTGTACATGTTGGGACAAGGTCCCTCGGAATGGAACTGGTGGTGTGACAGCCAGTGTCCCAAATTCAACAGGGAGCTGAGCAGTATCAGCCCAAAGAACTGTGGTCATTGGAGCTCACTGTCCAGGGAGGTGGAATTACTTCTGGTTACTTCTGAGGTCATGTAAGACCTCGGATGAAGAAATGTCTTTCGTACATTAATGTGTCCTCTTAAAATTTCTGGAGGCTTGGGGAACAGCCTTGTTCTCTTCTGTATGAGGTCATCATTCAAGAGAGAAGGAATGAAGCCCAAGAGCTCCCTAGCTTTTCCAAGATTCTCTTGAATGTTCCTGAATGATGGAAACAGGAGAGAGAATTTGAAAATATCACACCAACAGCATGTGCTGTCTGCCAAATATGCTGTAATTCCCTTGCCTTTTAAATAAATGCTATTCATATGCATTGCAAAGCCTGCAAGAGGAGGAACTAAATATACTAAGATTTGAAACTCTGTACTCAAGAGGCTGAATATCATGCAGACTGTGGTTTCTGAGTTCAAATATGTGTAAACCACAAATTTTCCCAAATTCTGGAAACATGAGACAGCACACCTTTAATCACTGGTATATAGTTTACCTGATTAGTGTTTTCAGAGCATTAGTAAAACTCTCAGAGGGGAAACAGATATGAAAACTAGAGTGTATGAATGAAATATCAGTGATGATGTTATATATGAATCTGAAATTTGTACTTCATTCAAGTCAGGGTCTAATCCAGCTCACATTAAGTCAGTGGGAATTTTGCCAATGAAAACAATAGTAACAGGATCTGGCCAAAATAATTTAATCCACCCTCTTCAGCTGCTGTGCTCACAGCAAGAATGCTACCATTAAGAAGTTTATATGGACATAAATATTCACTTTAATTTCCTAGAGTTTGCCTACTTGCTTAAAATTGCATTTGTGATTAAAAAAAGAGCAACACAGTGTACTATGGCTGCATTTTAATCACTCTAGGTTCAGGAATAAATAGAAAAACAGCTTAAATATTTTATACAAATTATATTGCAATCTTGAATTAACAATTAATTTTGGAGTTGTTTATTTCTTTTTCCTTCTTTCTTGGTTTATTTTTCTTCTGTTGGTTCAGGTTTTCAAGCTATTGCGTGAGAGTGATTGTGATGGGTTTGGATTTTTTTCTCCCATAATCACCTTCTGGAGAATTGTCACTATGCATGTTGTATCACTGAACTGCATCTTGCTTTACAATCCTGCGAGTCCGTTCCAGGAGGAGGAAAGGTTTTGGGATGTATCATACTAAGGCTGTGTTTAATAGGCTGCTACAAGCCTTTGGAGGATGTAAGACACTAACATGGGGAAGTCTTCAGCAGTTGAAGCATTTTTGAAAACAGTATTCAAAGGTTTACAACACCAGACCCTGCTCGTCAGTGGTGCCTGTTGCCCGGGAACTTCATCTGGAGCTGCCCAGACTAGGAGTTGCTCAGGTTTAGCTCCGTGGCTTAGAACTTGCTCAGGGAGGACAAGATACCTCGTTTGGAGGCCTGGTGGCTTGTCCCCCTATGCCTAGCATCTGTTCTGAGGTTTTTTCCCTCCCTCTGCAGGTACAGCAATGAGCCCTGAGCTGTGCACACACTGCAGCTGTAGTCAACCCTTCCTGGAGGAGCCAACCATGCTCTAATACAGGCCTCAGGATTTCGGGAAAAACTGAGTTCTGCTATTGGCTGGAGATGGAAGGGAAGAGCTTGGGAATCTGTAGAGGCTGACCTGGAGTGAGAATGGGTGAGTCTGGGGCTGTGGCAGCTGCTTTTGCTGCTCCCAGGACACTGCCTCCCTTTACAACGTGAGCAGTGCTCACCTGCAGACACCTGCATTACACCTCCTGAAATTGCGACTGAAACCGACTGGGGATGGAAACAACTGCCTCTGGTTTGTTTCCCTGACAGCTCAGGAGTGAAAGGGGCAGGAGCAAAGCAGACAGAATGCACAGTGGATGCCTTTTATGAGTAACCATGGGTCTGATAGCACACTGCACTTACAGTGGCAATTTCCTGTTCTAACAAACTTTGGCAAGGAGGATAATCAGATCTCCCATGCCTCCCCTGCCTCTCCTCTCTTTTCTCCCCACAGTCTTGTAATATCATCTTGTCCTTTGTTACTAAAGTTAAAAAGTCACTGAAACTTCAGCTCTTCTTCTGCTTTCTCTCTATTCTTTTTCTCCTGGATGTACTTCCTCCTGTTTCAGAAGCCCTGAAAATCTTTGGAGGTTAAACTAAGGCAAAAACATACCATGCATCCATTTTGACCCCCTTTATGGCCCCACAACAACGTCTAGTACTCTTGTTCTTCTAAGGCAATCTGATTTTCCTATCTTAGATTTAAGTAGCAAGCAAAAGAAAATCTCAGTGCAGCCTGGTCCAGGCAGAGGGGAACGTGGGAGGCAGTGACGTGCCCTGCTGTACATGTGTTCCAGTTGCCTCATGACCCCACTGAGAGAAGATGTATTTAGAGTGTGCATCCAAACTGAGTCTATGTATCTAGACTTCACCTCCTCATAGGATAAACTTTAAATTCACGTCTGGGTTTGCTCTGGTTTTCATTCTTACCAGGCCTTGGGTGTGGTCTCAGTGATGGCATCCAAACCCTTCTCTCTGCCGCCTCTGCTGAATTTGATATTAGGTCTCACTTTTTCTTTCTCCCATTGTCTAGTCTTTGTTCCTATGACTATCTCCATACTGCAGTATAGAGATATGTGCATTAGTTATGTATTTTTTTAAAATTAATATTACAACTGCAGAGGCTGTTACCCAGGAAATATTTGGATCATTTCACAGTGCATATCTGAATCCTATTAGTGGGTAGTGAAGGTTACAAAATTCTCATACTCTCTCCTAAAAAATATTTGTGAGGATTTTATGTCTGTCCCTGCAAAACCATTTAATTCTGCATTCTATCTGGTTATAAAATTGATTGTATATTAGACTTGGTTTATGAAAGAGACAACAAAATTCAATGGATTGAATTAAAATTCTGAATAGGAAATGAGATATAAAAACATTCCTCCTGGATATATTGATTTATGAGTTCTGTGAATGAACATTATTTTATATTTATATTTGATGATTTATTTATTCCAAACAGATTAATTACAATGATGACTCTGAAAACAAAATAGCATCTCTCAATGCACAGTTGCTTGATTTTTGGGGGGTGGGTGGGTTTTTTGATTATCTAATCTGTTGAGAGAATTCATGCATCTTTATTATGGTACTTAATGGCCTGGAAACACATTACAACAGCATAGTAGTTTATTTATAGCTATATAAAGTTGAACTACTTTTAATGAGACATTTGCATACAATTATTGCAATCGCACTGAAATGGAACAGCTACCTCAGCACATTTTTGAGACTTTGGCTGAAGAACTCTGAGGATTTCCCTTTGCAGCTGCTGGGAAAAGGAAATTTTTGACCCGTGCTCCAGGATGCAGTACATGCACTACCAGAGTTTCTGGAGGGAGGGAGCCCATGTTGTTCCAAATTAAACTGTAAACACTGATTCCCCTGAGAAGTCCAATGGACTCGGTGCAAACTATGAGTAACTGGTGTTTTCATGGATGTCAGCTCTTGTAGTAAATCTGTTTTCTATTTCAATTAATATTTTGCATAAATCAGTGTCTCAGTAAAATAAGCAATACCAGACTGAAAAGAACAAAAGGCAACTGTAATTAAGCCATATGTTTAGTAATATGCCGAACAAACAATGGAAAAAATTACTCTTTGGTTACTAAATCAATTGTAATCAACCTCATTCCACCAACTGATCCACCTCTATGAGGGGATAATACAGCTGTAGATATCAGGAACAAATCCAGAAACTAAGTTAATAAACAAAATTGGTGGTTCAGCTACATGTGTTGGCATGAATGTATTGCTCCCTACAGCTTTATCTCTACAAACATCTTTTTACTCCCAGAGGGCACTTTAAACTACATACTGTTAAAATAAATATAAAGAAATCACTCCGCTTAATAATTACAGCATCACTTAAGAGTTTCTCTGCCTGTTGCCAAATAGTCTGAAATACGATGGATTATCACTAACAAGCTATTTATCTCCAATAGTCAAATACAACCTATGGGCTAATATTGCTTTAATTTGTATACAGTGAATAAAGCTATTGGAATATCTGGTGTTTAGTTTGTTGTCAGGTAGCTTGTCAAGCTCGTAATGATCACATAAAATAGGGGATTCATGGCACAGTGATTTCCAGCACATAGTGTGGGGTAACAGGTCAATATGACTGCCACTTTGATGTAAATACAAGACACTGCAGGTCATCTTCCATCAAAACCTCTGTGATAGATTGTGCTGGTTTAAAAGTTAACCAGCAGGGGACAATGAACTCAACTCAAAAAAGAGATTATAAGTTAGAATAACAATTTAATAAAATAATACAATAAGTACGATTATACAGACAAACAATTGGTCTTAACTCACAAAACTCAAACGTATAACCCAGCACCCTGGGACATGAACAAAGTGGTGTTCCTTGGGCCCCCCCGAGTCCAAAGTAAAGGGAGAGAGGAAAAACGTGCTGGTGGGAGAGCTGTTGCAGTCTGGTCAAAAGTAGTGATTGCAGTCCAGTTGAGAGCAGTGAGCTGCAGTCCGGTTGAGAGCGGTGAGCTGCGGTCTGGTTGAGAGCGGTGAGCTGTAGTCTTCCTCTGGATCCCACGAGTGGTAAAAAGGTTCCAAAACTCCAAGTTTATATATTCTCCAGTTCAGGCAGGAATGCTCAGTCCTTCCCTCAGAGCGGGGGTCCAATAGACCCGATTGTCCCTCTCCTCTACCTGGCTAGAGGCAGGGCACCCCTAGTCCTGGTCATGGTACTCATTGTGCTCTTCTTGTGAGTATGACCTGGAGGTCCCTTCAAGAGGATCAGACGTATCATCATTCCTGTACCATCTGGAGTCTTACCTACAAGAGACTGGAGCAGCATTTATCCTTGAAGAGTTCTTTATGGTATTTTTTCCTCTTTTCAATTCACGTACCCGGGCTGCTAAGGAAGAGGTGGGTTTCCCATCCCACTTCCTCATATCTTCTCCGTGCTCATGGAGGTAAAACCATAGATTACCACGTGGAGTGTACCCTCTCTCCTTAGCAGGGGGATGCTGGCTCCTGATAGCAGAGACTCGTTTGTCCTGGCGAGATATGGAAGATCCCTTCCTTAATTTCCTCTCTTAGCTTCTGGTGTCCCTCTTCAATCTTCTCTTCCAGGCTTCGGACATGTTCAGCCAGTTTGGTTTCCACAGATGAGACGTGGGCTCGTACTGGGGCGGTGACAGTGTCTTCATAAATCCTGAGTTTACTAACCAATGCGCCCACCTTATCCTCTCCCTCCCTCCATTGCAGCGTTGCTAAGTAGTGGGAATACATTTCTGGCCCGAGTCATGCAGACTTGAACCATGTCTGGGATGTGCACTGTACACCATCTGGACTTTTAGGGAATCTTTCGTCCTCTGAAAAGATTATCTCCAGTACAGCTAATTCTCTTAAACACCGGATACCTTGTTCCATCATGTTCCACTGTCCTTGCTGTACATGGAGGTCCTCCTTGCAAAGGTATCTCTCCCTCACACTGGACAACAGTCGCCGCCAGAGGCTGAGAGTTTCCTGCCTCCTTCCAATCCCCTGATCAATGACTACATCTCGAGACAGGGATCCCAGCTGTCTGGCTTCACTCCCATCTAGAATTGTATCCTTAGCTGCGGCATCCCAGATTCGGAGCAGCCAGGTCAGAATGGACTCATTCGCCTATCGTGTGAACTCTCTCCGGAGCTCACGTAGCTCACCCAGGGATAGGGACCGAGTGATTATTTCTGGCTCTGTCTCCTCTGGTGGATGTGAAGGTCCTGCCTCTTCGTCATCATTTGCTATACGGACTGATTTAGTCTTTGATTTCCTTTTCTGGACAGGGGCAACTGCTATTGGTTTCAGTTGTTCTTCTGGCTCCTCGATGGTTTGTGTGGACATGGTGCCGGTTGGTTTATTTCTTTCTCCCTCTGACTCAGCTGTGGTTTGGGTGGACGTGGTGCCTGTGGATTTGCTCCTTCTCTCCTCCCCCTGACAGTGCTGTACCATGTCGAATAGTGTCTGGTAGGCAGTGGCCAGGGCCCAGCAGGTTGCTGTGAACTGACCATCTCTGGAGCTGCCAGAGCACTTTTCCTTCGCCAGTCTTATCATGCTAACAGGATCCTGCAGTTGTTCAGGGGTGAATTTCCAGATCATTGGAGGAGAATACTTCTCCAAATACTGGCTGATATCCTCCCACTTCCCATGTCACTCAGCATTATCCATTCCCAGGGCAGGCGTCCAAACAACCTCCCTAGAAGGCCCTGTTCTGACCCTAAACATGGTGTAGACTGTACAGAGCAGACAAAGCAACACTAACAATAACATTATGCTGTCCTTAACATCAAAAGGGAACTCAATATTTTCAAAAACTGTTGTAGCAGCTCTGAAGGGGAAGAAGGAGGTGAGAGGCTGGAAACAACCATTCCCTCCTGTTCCCCCAAAGGGCTGGGTGCGATTTTTAACGAGGCCCCAGAGGTAGCAACCCAAACCAGGACAGGCAAACAAGACTGAATACACATTTACAATGAAACTCATTCCTTCTGATGTTATGATGACATAAACACAGTATACTAATAAAGCAATTTGGATCCCTCTCCCTGGTCTTAAAGAGAGCATCAAAACAGGCAAATAGTTCCCCATCTGTGGAAATATGAACAAGCTCAGATACAACATCCACATGAATGCATCAAACAACATGGTGATCAGGGAGTTTCTATATCCAAATAGACAAATGCTTAAAATGAAATTGTGATTCTGACTTCTCTCTCTCTCTCTCTCTTTCTCTCTCTCTCTCAGCCCCACGTTGGGTGCCAAAAATGTGCTGGTTTAAAAGTTAACCAGCAGGGGACAATGAACTCAACTCAAAAAAGAGATTATAAGTCAGAATAACAATTTAATAAAATAATACAATAAGTACGATTATACAGACAAACAGTTGGTCTTAACCCACAAAACCCAAATGTATAACCTAGCACCCTAGGGCATGAACGAAGTGGTGTTCCTTGGCCCCCCCCCGAGTCCAAAGTAAAGGGAGAGGGGAAAAACGTGCTGGTGGGAGAGCTGTTGCAGTCTGGTCAAAAGTAGTGATTGCAGTCCAATTGAGGGTGGTGGTCTCAGTCCAGTTGAGAGCAGTGAGTTGCAGTCTGGCTGAGAGCGGTGAGCTGCAGCCCGGTTGAGAGCGGTGAGCTGCAGTCCGGTTGAGAGCGGTGAGCTGCAGTCTGGTTGAGAGCAGTGAGCTGTAGTCTTCCTCTGGATCCCACAAGTGGTAAAAAGGTTCCAAAACTCCAAGTTTATATATTCTCCAGTTCAGGCAGGAATACTCAGTCCTTCCCTCAGAGCGGGGAATTCCATAAAAGGGTATGAGGAT
>NW_020884900.1:229731-338915 GCF_003945725.1 Corapipo altera | reverse complement strand
CTCAGTCCTTCCCTCAGAGCGGGGAATTCCATAAAAGGGTATGAGGACAGGAACATCTTCCTATTTTGCAGACACTCTACTGATAACAGTTTCTGGGAAATGGCATGGAGGGCTAAGAATACACAGTTTTGGGCTACACCCATCCAGTGATGAATCGGTCCCAGCTGTTCTAACTAGGACATAGATGTGGCAGAGGAAAGGCATTTCCAGCCTACCAGGGGAAGGGGGAAGATGCGAAGGGGCGGGTTCAAAATCTTCTGAAGCCTGGAGCCAAAACCTGCATTTTTGTTAGCTACATGGAAGGCTTGGCAACTGGTCGTGGCTGCTGGCTGTTCTGCTGTGATGTATTGCTTGCCCCTGCCAAAGAGGAGTGGTGTTGATAACTAGGAAAGCATTAAAAAGGTGACTGCTCCATGTCCATGTGTTTGCAATAAGGAGCAAGGCGGGATCCTGCTGTTTAAGGCACTCCTGGACCCAAGGCAGCCTGTCCAGAAGCCAGTGTGAACAGAACTGCACCACAGACAGAACCTGGTTAATTTTAAAATGTGTTGTAATAACACACAAACACTGGTGGAATACACGCACAAACTTTTATAACCCTTGCGAACTGCAACAAGGGAATGTCAGCTGAGTTCCAGCGACACTGCTTTGGTTTTCCTGCCAGTTGCAGTATTCATGTAGGGTAGGAAGTGTTTGGGAACTCATTTCCAGTGAAGAGCACACAGAAAATGTGTTTTAATGCTTGTATCTTATTAACCTGTAACTATTAGTCAGTGAACTATTTAAAGAGCTAAGTACTATTTAACAATAAAGGACATTCCCTTGCCAGGTATTTGGTAGTCTTCAAAGAGTAGAGATGGCTTCTGGGCATGAAAGAGAATGAAAGGAAGAAGCAGAAGTTTCTAATTCCTGGGTTGAGATTCCCTGGAGGTGTTTGTCCAAAGAAGGAAAATCCAGATCTCAAGAGCCTATTCCTAAAGAGAGTGCAAAACTGCATTACTTTTCTGTATTTCTTATGTAGGATTCCACTAATCAGGATTTCCTGGATAAAGGAATGTCAGCTAAATCTTAATTTTTGCTGGCTTCCTACAGAGTAGTGATTATTAAATCCAATAAATACCTCCCACAAATATATATATGCATAAAAGCATATGATAAAAGCATAATTCTTATTGTAGGAAAAAAAGCTTTACAGTTTTACTTGTAGTTTATAAATATTAATGAAATAATTTTTAGTAGATCCCTGTGAACTTAGAAGATACCTAGAAAGTGTATGCAATTATTACATAATGAAATCAAGAGTTTGAAGGAAGGGGAGACAAATCCTGAAAGAGAATTTAAATTTGCTTGGAAGGTTCAGATACACGCCTTCAGTGATTTTTAAAAACACTCTGAGGTCTAAGTTACATTAATGCCTTAATGCTTTTGAAAATCTTGTATGTCTATTTTTATATTGAAATCATGTTTAAAAACTGTTAGTGGCTTGACCAAAACCACAAAAATGAGTGAGAGGTGAAGAGCTGGAAATTAAAGTCCTTATTTTCATTTTTAAGATAGTTCCACCATCACCAACCTGTGTGCATTGGACTGATTTTGTTCCAACTTTCTTTACACCAATGATATACAAATGTCACCTGTCTTAAGGTCTTAGGTTCAGCTTTGAATATTCAGTGAAATTATGCTTTAAGATCTGTGGGTGATGATGAGACACCAGACACAGACATCACCAGACCTTACAAATATATGCATCCAAGTGAGCTGAAGAGCCAAGTGCAGCAGCAAGCTTGTGTCTCATGCACCTGCTTTGAATGTTTGGGGATAGAAGCTACAGAAACACCTACATAAAGACAACATTAAGCTACAGAGAAATTGGAATAGCTTGGAAGAGTTGTCAGTGGCTGTGTCTGTGTCTGCAGGTCTTCCGTGGGAAGTGGAATAGGACAGGTGTCCTACAAAAGTCCAAGTATTTCTTTCAATATTGTTATCTTATGTAGTTGGAATAATACAGAGTATGCAAATAATCCTGGCATTGGAATGCAATGCTATTCCTTTGCCATACACCTGCACTTCTAAAGAATGAGTTGGGTGCAACAATGTAAATGCTGCTGCACTTAGGAGAGACAGGCTTATGGATGAGAAACAGCCGGAGGAGCCCAGACAAGTAAGTACATCTCTCTGTACTGTATAGGCATTGAAGGCAAGGGTTAATAACAATCCCAACAGTTCTCACCAAACCCAAGGTCATTCCAGAATGAGTAGCAACTTACTGCTTCTTTCATTGCACTTTTATTGGCAAATGGAGAGGATGTGAAATACTGCGACCATATGAAATAAATCCAGGTGAACCAAACTGACCACATGGCAACTTGTTTGAGATGTCAGTTCTGGGGGCTGGTGGCAGTGGTCACATTTGGTCTGGTGTCACCAGCTGGCGCAGGGCCGGATGTGCTGTCAGTGATCATTGGCTGTTACATTTACAGAACCAATGCCAAGAAGTTCATGCAGCTGAAGAATGGGAGCTGAATGGGGTCTGAGTCAGCCCCTGAGTCAGCTGTCCTGCAAATGGCCAAAAGCTGTTTTATCATGTTGCTGCCAATGCACTGGAGAAGTGCAATCTGCTCCAGAGGGACACGAGGGATGGGGATGCTGGAGGAGCTGTTAGACCTTGTCTCCTGACACCCTACTCGCGGGTGGCCATAGGGCTACTGTCCTGCAGCCACAGCTCTGCTGGTCTTTCTCAAACTGTGCTTCAATCCATTTAAATTTATTGTGTCTTACAGTGGTACGGGCACCATGCAGTGAAGGATGCTCAGGGAATGTTGGACTCTCTCCCATCTAGGCCAGCAGACTGAGATCTAGGGCATCAACTTCTTCCTAGGAGTAGAAGTATTGCCCTACTAAAATTACATAAAGCTCTGTGGTCTTACAGTGTGTTTACATACATTTGAAGCAGAGTGAATCAAATGGAAGTAAAAGATAAAGAGAACAAATGTGGACTTCATGAAGGTTTATAACATGTCCAGACTGAGGAGAAAAATTTGCAGTAATGATCTAGCAGATGAAAATAAGTTGCTTTGCATTACTAATGGACAGTTTACATTACAAATCTCTTTCCCATATTGCACAGTATGCATACATTATGTAATGTCCTCCCTATCTCAAGTGGATAAATAACATTAGCACAAGGCCAAGAAGATTTATAGCATGAATGAGTATCTCTCTATTACTCTTTTCTGACTAAGTTTCTGTAACTATTTCTATTGCTTATGAATTACTTCACTGGCCAAGCTAATTCCTGGAGTAACTCCCTTGGCTCCAGTGGAAGTACTCCAAGATGATTTTGAGGTGTACACTAAAACAGGTCATACAGTGAATAGATGGATGTTATAAAACAAACTACTCATGCTAATTGGCAATGGCATCATCTCACCACAAGTTTCTAGCCTCTGTTAAAGCTATCTCCATTACAGACCAGTAATTTCTTTCTTTGCTTTTTCTGTTGTTTGTATTCTAAAGCAATTAGCTCCCCAGAAACTATTTTTCCTTTCATCTGGAGACAGATGCTACTTCTGCTCATGTTTTTATTGTTACTAGAAGCTAATATGACTTTGGTTGTTCTGGTAGAAGTGTATCATCGTACTCAGACTGCCTGCCACCTTGACACTAAAGATCACAAAGTACATTGCCCATCTTATGCCTCCCAACACTCAGAAGGTAAACAGGTACTTCTATAGATATTTAATAGACAAGAGAAGTTAAAATTCCATCTTGCCTGGAAAATTCTAATGGGTTTAGAGTGCTTGCCTTTTGGGAATGGTCCTTGTTCATTCACATACCATCTGTTCCTTCTGGTGGAAATCTGAACGTTGCTTGGTGGACAGTGCATCGAAATGGACTTTATGTTGTGGATGGAGGTTACATCAGTGCCTTGACAGTTTGTGTATGGACCTGGGTCTGCTGCAACAAGCTTTTACATTTCTTCCCAACATGTGTTTCAGATCGCTGCAGAATTATCACATCATCACACAAATGATCAATGCTGGTTTTGAGTCCAGGAGGGAACCAAATTTAAAAGGAAACTGCATGTGTGTAACTTCAGAATTTTAAGTGGGAACTGCTGCTAAAAGGCTCATAGGAAAATTCTGGTATATATTAAGGTAAGAAAAACGTCTTTATAGTTGTAAAATTTCAGATCCAGTTTTTCCAGGGTGCTTAGCGGCATTAATCGAGATGAAAAAAATTGCTGAAGTTGTGTTAATTATGCATGTGTAACAGTCCAGGAAATGTGGACAATCTTAAAATTATGAGAAAAGAGTTTGATGTTCTATTTAATATTTAATTTGATTGACACACTCCCATAATTAACAAAAAGCTAAATTGTGCCTGAACTCCTTAAAATGCATATGGACTGACACAAAGTATGAACACTTTCAGTCTTAAAGGAATAAAATTGAGAAAATGGCAAGCAATCAGAGACAAAAGTTACATTACATGCCTAACTATTGTATCTATAGTGGCCACTACTACTGCTATTATAATACACAAGAGAATTTGAAAGCATTTAGATTTGCCTTTTCAGCTGACAATCTGCCGCAGGTGCTGTGCCATTATAAATAACTATTCAGCTGTTATGTGTTATTGTCTAAATCACCATTTTGAACCTGAAGTATAAGCTGTACAACCCATAGATCAAATCTAAGAAATTGGCTCTTGTTTACAATGTAGTTATTTTAAAGGAAGAAAATACCCAGTAAATCAAACTCACAAAGAATTTTAATTATGCTACTTGTTCCTGGGAGCAGTATTACAGTTTTACATTCCAACAGTGTGTGCATGGGAAATGTGATACACAACACCTGTTAACAATATGTACTCTGATGAATACTTGGCTAAAAATTGGTTTCTGATTTTTTTTTTAATTATATAGGGTGGGGAGAAAGAAGATTGAGTCCATTTTTTTACGTAAGCAGACAAATAGTATCTATTTAGTATAATGATTTACGTTTTACCATCAGATGAAATCATATAGGGAATTTTTTGGGACTGATACAGAAATAATTATGATTACACTATCATTATTACATGAGTGATAATAGGATTCATGAACATCAGCCAAAGGTGTAGGTAGGACTGGAAAAATGGTTTCCATTATAATTCCCTACTTGCAGCCTCTGATTTTCAATTCTAATTTGGCATCAAAAATTTACATGGTTGAGTTCAACTTTTAAAAATGCTTTATTTGGATTGCATTCAATTTCTTTATATTTTCAACAAAACTTTTCACTGCGGCTGTGAGAAAAAAATATTTCTGTGGTATGTATATAAAACATCCAGTTACAGTTTATACTTTAAAACGCAACAGAGGCAGTTAAAATTTAAATTGTCATTTATTAAGAGTAATATCTGGATTGGGTAACATGTAAAAAGTAGTTACCAAGAAGGAATGCATGATCCATGTGGTAGTGTGAAAGCAAGAGGTAGAAGAAAAATTAAG
Source organism: Corapipo altera (assembly GCF_003945725.1). Taxonomy (NCBI): domain Eukaryota; kingdom Metazoa; phylum Chordata; class Aves; order Passeriformes; family Pipridae; genus Corapipo; species Corapipo altera. Next base: position 333,421 of record NW_020884900.1, on the reverse strand, counting down.
CTGTGTTTGATAAACCCAGGAGATAAAACTTTAAGTCAGTTTTGTGTAGGAGAGCCTATAATCATCTTTTGAAGCTAAATATGGTTTTGGAGTTTGATCTGCTTTTCATCAAAGGGAGTTTCAAAACTTACATCAGAGGAAGTAAAGGGGCAGAAACTACAGGTGAAAGAGCATCCCTGATCCTCCATTTTGGGGACTTGTCATTTTTCCTGCAGTCGAGTTCTAATTGATAATTTTATAAATAAGTAATGGCTCAGTCTTCCCACCGTTGCATTGGCTGAACTCCTCTGGATTTGCCTGTGGATTGCTGAGCTGCTGTCCTGCTTGGGTGGCTGCAGCACTGAGTTAAAGGAGCCCTGGTGAGGGATGACAGCGGGTGGGTGCATTGCTGGTTCTGAGTACGCTGAAAGGCTGAAGAGAACAACTGCAAATATTACTCATGCAGCCTAACAAAGCCGTGTGCTTCCCAAGACAAACGCTTTCACTGCAGGGTTCCCAGGGAACAAAGGAAGTCATGGCCTTTACAAAGTACACAAATGGAAGAAATACTTGTATACCAAGTCTGAGTCACAGCTCATGTAAAGAATATGACAAACTTCTTACTCTAATTCATTAACTCTAAATAATGTGCTTTCAAATGCCATCCCCAGAAGCAGTTTCTGTTGGAGCTATTTTTTCTCCTTGTGCCACAGATTGTTTTAAAAGAATTATGGGAAATGACAGCAGTAGAACTAAAGTTCGATTTTTCACAGATGAAACTACAAAATGCATGGAGTAATGTAATCCAGTCAGACAAGTGAGTAAATTATATCTTGGTTGCAACAACGCACCACTTGCTGAATATCAATAAGGATATGTTCTCTTCCTTAGAAGAAAAATAATATTTGCTGTTAATGTAAATGGTTCTGAATGTCCCTGGCAGTATAGGCACAGATGCCAAACAGCATTGAAATTGAGCAGAATTGCATATGTTTCATTTGCGAGGAAGAGGAAGACCGTGTTCACAGATGTTAAAACAAGGAGGATGATTCATTTTATGTTGCTTCACCATAATGAAACTCCATTAACTTCTATCATCTTCTTTCAAATTTCAAGTAAATGAAAAAAAGCATAAGCTCCAGTTCAAGGAACATTGTCAAACAGTGCACTGAGGTTTTCATTCTGCTCCCTGTGGTCTAAAATATACCAGTGTTGCCCATAACTCAACAGTCACAAGTATCAGCTGTGCCCTATCTTTCTTTTCCTTTGCATTTTGGGTTCCAAGACACTAAAGAACTTGAGGATGGATTAATCAGGCTTCCACTCTACAAGAGGCTAATTCTGCCTCAAATAAATCAATAAATTACTTTAATAAATATCTTATGGAAGCATTTGACCCCTGTTCTGGAAGAAACCCATGAATGTTCTGTATGACATCACATGCAGAGCTTGTGTGCAGTTAAAGTGATATTCTTAGCACAAATATATGTGCTGGCCTTGAGTCCTCTGCTCAATCAGTTTTATTTTTACTAGGAGTAATATACTTAAGCTCTCTAGAGCTCTGGAAATTCATTTTTTTCATGCAACTACATAATGTTTTTTGGAGTGAATACGGACATTAACTCCTCCTTGCAGCTCTCTATAGACATATACTTGCACAGCAGATATTTCAAATTCAGAATTCAGGAAGGAAAGTGCTCCCAGGACCGATTACTTAGTTATATACCCTTTTATTTTAATGTACTCTGCCAAGATGAGTCCATAACCTCAAATGGGAAGAAAAGAGGAAGGGCAATAACAAACAGCTTCGTCGTAATTTTAGCCCTATTATCCAGTGATCACAGAATAACCTTTATGCTTAGATATTTAAGGGGACTGCATGGACAAGGTGTTCATCCACTCACTGGGATTTGTACTCTGTGATTCCAAGTACACAAGGACAAGATACATATGACCCCCTAAGCCAATTTATCACTTGGTTCTGGTGTCAGGGACACTTAGAATGTTTTGCTAGACTGCAGAGTGACAAATTTCACTCTCTTGAATAGACCTCACTCTATAAAGTGGAGATACATTTGCTGTCCTGACTCTCCAGGTGTTGCTGCTTGTAATGGTTTGAGATAGCCCCAAAATCCAATTCCCTAGCTCCATTCCCCCTCCCACATCTCAACCCAATGTGAGATGGGTTTTTTCAGACAAAACACACCAGACTCAGAATGGGGGAAAGGGAATATATTACAATGACTGTACAAATAAATATCATAATACATTATACACATGATCACAACTATCTCTACCATGACATATAGTATTTACAATGGATCAGATCTCTTCTCCCCTCCAAATAAAAGTCCAGGAGGGAAAGAAGGACAGATCTCTTCCAGTCTCTGAACAGCAGGAGTATCTTCCAAGGCAGCAGGTTTCTCCTCATCTCATGCATGCAGCAGTAACTGGATTGTTGTAGCTGGATCTCTGTTCAATACACACAAGGGGGTCTCCAAGCCCCTCGGCCCGTCGTCTCCAAAACGAGGGTCTTTCTCTTCCGTGGACTGCGTAGCAGGGACAAGCTCGCGTCACCACGTCATACCACGAAGCTCAGGGGTCTTTGTGGCAGTCCCTTTCCTCAGGGGATTCAAATTCCCCTTTGCAGAGCTCCGTGCTTTGCCTCAAGGCAGCGGGGGGGGCGAAGCCCTCCTCCACATTCCTTTCTGTCCCGGTCCAGCTTCCCAGGACGCTCTGAGCTTCTCAGCTACACTCTCTCTCTCTCTCTCTGGTGCTGCATGTCCAAAACTGCTCTCCAAAATAGGAGTCCATCTCCCTCTTTTTCTCAGAGGGATCAAAGGAGTTTGGGGGGTCTGGTATCAGTTCTTACCCCCAGAACTCTGTAACTCTGCTGCGGGCTCTCTTTTCCTCGGCTCTCCTTCCAGGAGTTCTTTCTCTGGTACTGCATGTCTCTGTTGCTCCGTCTTATCTCTTCTGGCTCTCTGCCACCGTTTCTCTGGTCAGTGCCAGCTGCTGCTTTCTCCAGCCGCTGCCCACGATGGAGAAAACATCTCCCGGCATAACTACAGGCACCTAGCCCAGCTTTATGCTGTTCCAGGTCCCTGCAGCTCCCCCAGCCAGGGGCTGGGAGGCACCAGAGGCCCCGAGGGGCTCCGGGCCCCTTTCCTCGTGGCTCCTACAACATGGCCACCTCACCTACTACCAAAACTACAACTCTTCTCTTCCGTTTGCTTGTGGTATGTTTACATTTTTGCAGGAGTGCCCATTGGACAGAACTTCAAAACTTCCAGGGGTTTCCACCCCTTGGGGGTTACCACTTTTCTTAGCCTCTGGGGGAAAAACAAGATTCAAACCACTACACTGCTATAGTTGGAATCCTGCTCCAAGACATCACTTAAACATGATGTTATGTCTCATTAATTCAGGCTTGCCAGTCCATATTAAATAAGTAAAGAAATATTGAGACACCTTGGAAACTGTTTGTATAGTCCAACAGGCAAACTATTCACAAATATACAAATTAAAAATACAGTCAATTTAAACTGGAAATAGTGACGAGCTTAAAGTTGCACACAGAGCCAGGCTGTCATGAAAGTCACAGAGCATTTTTTGGTAAGTTCCAGTATACAAGATGACTTGTGTCTTGGATAACTATAGTCTCTCTATTGAAAAATCTCCCTGTAATTTCAGCTGGATGTATTTTTTTCACTTACTGCCCTAAATTGCTATATGTTATTCTAAAAGCTGCATAACATCATATGGAGAAGGTGGTAAAAAATCAATAGAGCTTCACAAAAAAGACATGAAAGAAGTAGAATATGAAATCTCTGAAAGAAATGATGTTCCCATTTGGGGGCAAAAGGTCAAGGACAATGGAATCAGTGAATTTTATTTCTTTTGCAGCCTTTGCTATGTTATTAAGTAGAATACTTTACACAGTTGTCATTCTATCTTCCATGGTCTGCCAACAGAATGAAACAATAGTTCAAATCCAAAAGTCAAGTTTTGTCTATCAAAACACAATTTGAAGACAGTTCGCCAAAAAAATTAATGTCTCATCTTTTATATGGAGAAAAATACACTCCAGTTTATGCAAACTTGTCAAAATTAACAGTAGTTTATATTCTTAGGAAAGATACAGAGTAGATGAGAACATGAGTTCAAATGGTAGTCTGAAGACAGAATATATAAATAGGTATTATATAAAAAACCCTTTATGCATATATTTGCAAATGCAAATGTGGTTCTATATACCACATATATTAAATATATACATAAAGGGGTTTTTTGTGGATAGTGCCTTCCCAAATCTTCGTTCGCGAAGCCTAGCCATGATGATGGTATATAGAACATATATTTTATATAGAATAGAACTATATGTAATATCGTGCTTAACAAATGTTACTTCTGTTTGCCATTATAATTTGTTTAATTTGGCTTATTCCTTCTGGTGATTTCCCTTACTACATTAATTGGCAGGCTCTGTAGTGCACAGCTCATCCCCCTGAAGAACACAGCTCTCAGTGTAACAGTGGAACAATGCTTTCCTATGCATTCTCAGCAAATCCAAAAACCTGCACTAAGCTTATCTTAAATTTGTTGTCCATTGTCACAGTGTACTCACAGCTGTATAAGACTTAGGCAGCTTAGAGTTACTCAACAGTCAGTGTTGTTCTTTTTGTCTCCTGTCTTGGATTTGAGAACTCTTAGTGGATTGTTCTGGTTTGAATGATGGCTTAGAGGAGTCCTTGAGATCTACAGAGATTTTGGGGTTTGTTTTAGTATCTGATGACATTAGTGGTGCTCTAAATTATCCATATTGCTTTATCTAATGCATCAGGTCTTGTAGTTTTGGTTCTTGTGCTAAAAGGTACTTAGAGGGGAGAATATCCTAAGCTTTCTTAGCTCACACTGACAGTGCACTGCAATGTTATATGCACATTTACATTATTCCAACAGTGTAATACGTAGTAAGGAACTGTCTTGAACTACTGGGTTAAATAAATTCATATTTCTGCTTGAAGTTCTTGTTGGCAAGAAAAAGTACAGGTCCCCTGGAGATGGAATACATTTCCTTTAAAGTCTTTTCTATCTAATTTTTGGGATTTCTATGAACCTTGATCCAATTTCTTGGCACTAGATATAGCGGTCTTTTGGCTATGATCAAGAAGAGAATCAATCTAAAATTTGCTTTTATCCTCCATTGAGCCATTTCTCTTTATGGGGAGAGGATGATGGATTCATTGATAGACTACATGCTTTACTACTTTCATTTCTCTGTGTGCGTATTGTTTTGAATAATTGAAAAGTTATGATTTGCTAAATTTAACTTGTACTTTCTTATTGCTGGGCCAAGTACTAACATTACAGATCTATCACTATCCCTGTCAAATCACATGGAAATTTTGCCTACCTATTAATTAAATAGACATAGTAAGATACTGTGTTAGACTGTGTTGAAGAATGGTGAGCAAAAAGAAGCAGCATCTCTCCCTAAATAACTCAGGGCTCTGTCCATCCTGCTGCTGACACACCAAAGCACTTATCGTCCTGTACTTGTATCTTATTTTAATTGGATACTGCCTGAGAAGTGGTAGAATTATCTTTTTGTTTTAAAAACAAGTTTCTCTGACAACCTGGGATTTATGTGTTTCTTTTCCTAGCACGTAATCATGCCCAGGATATTTTTTCTGAAGACATATGTATGTAAAACAGAACGTTACCTAGAGGGAATGCTGCTCCCTGGATAGAGTATCTGCAAAGAATGTTATAAAGGAGCCAGGAGGGAATGATTAATTACTGTGTTAATGCACCTATGTACAATAACACAGGGCTCCTTATTTATTAAGAGCCATGTAGCACTAATGTCCTGTTGCTTTCACAAATTACCCATTTGTTACTAGGAGGGTCAAACCCAAATACTGTGTGTGCAAGACCTCCATATGTGCCCATGTTTTCAGGATCTTTATACCACAGGGCACAAGTATAAGCAATTTGTTGTCGTGAGGGCTGGCAGCCAGGGGAGCTATATGTCCATCTGATGTAACAAGCAAGGCTCCGCTAGGAATTTCCATCTGCTTTTCATCCTGAATTTGCCTATGTCTAATTACTGTGCTTGGTGATGCTTAACTAAAAGTGAATGGAAACATGTTTGCAATTTAATATTTTCATAGGATCTCTGTCTATAGGAGGATGTGTGGAGTTTACGAAAACTTGGTTTTGTAAAAGAAGGTTTCTGAAAATTCATCCTTTTTCTTGAATCCATAAATTTCATTTACTCACAAAATGCAAGAACCTCTGCAAATGAGTAACAAAATCAGACTAAATCACCTTGGTTATTAAAACTTTGGAGGACTCAGTGGAATATTCTGGAGCACTTGCAGCTGCTGTTTTTGTTCCAATTGCAGGTGGCCTGCACCAACAAAGCCCTGCTTTGCTTGCAGCTGTGACCTTTATTCCCCTTCTGACATGGACTTGTGTGAGTCCCACAGCTGAACTCGCTCTGTCCCCAAAAGATGTGATATCGTGAGGAAGAGCAAAGTATTTCTAGAAAGACTGTGTGTAGTTCATCGTGCAGGGAGCAGCTTGGAATTGCTATATTTGTGATGCTTCAGTGCATCATTAGCAAAATGGAAATCTGAGGACTTGATGAAAATTAAGGAGAGCAACCAGCTCTTTGCCCAGCCCCTGCCAGGGCTGGGTGTCAGTGGTTATCTTATACAGGCTAGAGGTGGCCCAGGCACCACAAGCTGAAAAACTTTAATAAAAGACAGAAAGAAGAGAAGGGAATATTCTCTCCAAGATCCTCATGCACTGGGTGATACAAGCCTTGGCAAAACATCTCCCAAACCTGAACTCAGACAAGTTTGCTTGCTTCTCAGACAAGTAGAAGAGCACTTACTGTGTAACACTGCGTAAAGTCAGATTTTCAAATATATTCTGTTTAAACTACACATGCTGGAACAGATACTTTCAGGGAACCTTTGCATCTAACACAGCTACACCAGTGGAGAAAGAGCTTGTTCCACTCTTCTAACCTGGAGTGTCTGTGACCATTACAAATCATAGGAAATCTACTGTGGTTACCTGTAGCAGGAAAGGACTAGGTCAGCATTTTTAAACCACTATTTCTGTTTGCACTTAGAAGTTTTGCATTTGAAGGAAATCAAAAAGTCACCTTAAATACTCACATGCACATACAAATGTGGGTGTTGAAAACATGAAGGATTCACATGAAATTAGAAGGAATGGCTTAATGCCACCATTGAATCCTTTCTTTCTGTGTGTATTTTTCCTCCTTTTCTTTAATATCTAAGCCTTCTGACACCGACTGTCCAAAAATCTAAATTGAAAAGTAGGAAGTTTAGGAGCTCACTACTGGAAAAGCGGGTTGAGCTTCAAACAGTGCTCAGCTTCAATCACCTGCTCAGTGCAGGTTTTGTGTAAGAGAGAATTCAGTCCTTTAATATTGAGTAAGAAACAGAATTAGATCCTTTGAAGGGCTTTGAGCCTCCAAGTCTTTTACATTTAAAATGTTCATGGAAGTCGGTGGGCATTTTCAGTACCAGAGGAATGCAGAGTTAAGTCCAGAATCTACTTGTTACCAACTAGGTAACATCAGAATAAGTATACACAATGTTATATTGCATCCAAATATCACACCTAATTCCCCAGTTTTAACACCTTACTACAGGCAGTGCTTGCAGCTCTGAATGCTGTTCTTATTTGGTTAGATTTATATACACAGTAAAAGGGGCAGTAATGCAGCTGTACAGCTGTCAGCTACAGAGCACAGCAAAATTGTAGGCATTCACAGTGTGGGCTCTATTTCTTTAAAATTCACAATGTGGGCTCTATTTCTTTAAAATGCTATGAATAAGTCTCCAAAACACTGCAGGATCCAGTTCTCTGAACCTCATTCAAACAGATTTCTGACTCCTTTTGGAAGCATGATTGGTGTACATGTGTCAGTGAGGGTCAGGGTGTTTGAGCAGGAAGAGGAGCTATGGATGTGTTGAATCTCACACTATAAATCAGAATCTTCGTGGGTAATGGGTATGCTCTTGTCTCTTGTGACCCAGCTAAGACACAGATACTGTACTTAGTGGTTTGCACATTTTAAGAAGCTGATGATGACAACCTTCAGAAAGTGGCAAACTGCTCAGGCAAACTGCTCAGAAGCAGTAGCAGACCTTGAGACAGCTGCAGAAATCCCAGGAGGCTCTTGCTTTATGTGGGGCACCGCAAAGAAATTGTTTTGTCATACCAGCTCCCTCAGCACATCAATAAACTTTGCAAAATAAGTTAGCTCTTTCTTTGTTCTAATTACTGTTCACCGACCAAATGCTTGCATTTTATTTGATCTTGCAGTTAAGTGCTGTTACTCTGAATTGCTGCTGCTGCTGCATGAAACACAAACCTGACAGAGAAAATGTTTCAATATAGTTAGTTCATTAGTCTTCTAAATTAAAAAAAAAAAAAAAAGGACAAAGAGGGGAAACAAGGAGAAACAAGATATGGATTGTAATGGAAATGCAGCTCAGTCTCCAAGTCTTCTTCTATTTACTGTGGTTTGTAAATTATTGTACATAAAACCTGAACATGTAAATTCAGATCTTTAGTTGGAGTAAGTCTGTATCCCTCAACCAGTCCCAACAGATGTGCTGATTTACACTTGCTGACATTGGAGCTATACTAATTGGTGTTGACTTTGTTGGACTTACTTAGCTTATTTAGCTTATTCTGGACTTATTTAGCGTATTTAGCTTTAGATATTTATCTCAGCCATGGTGTTCAAGAGGTTGAAAACATTGGGATGTCGTTCGGGTAACTGGGGGGATAACTGCATGGTGCCATCCGTATAATTGTTATTCAGACAATGCAAACGGTCCTGTTTGGATTAGGAAAGCAGTGAGATCAAAATTCAGAGGGGCCTGGGAGCGTGTTCTCCGTGGGCAGTGCCGATGTGTCGGTGTGTGGGTATGTCAGTCTGCCGTGTGCCGGTGTGTCCGTGTGTCGGTGGTGTGTCGGTGTGTCCGTGTGCCGGTGTGTTGGTGTGTCGGTGGTGCGCCGGTGTGTCGGTGGTGTGTCGGTGTGCCGGTGGTGCGCCGGTGTGTCGGTGGTGTGTCGGTGTGCCGGTGTGTCGGTGGTGTGTCGGTGTGCCGGTGTGTCGGTGGTGTGTCGGTGGTGTGTCGGTGCGCCGGTGTGTAGGTGGTGTGTGGGTGGTGTGTCGGTGTGCCGGTGTGTCGGTGGTGTGTCAGTGGTGTGTCGGTGTGCCGGTGTGTAGGTGGTGTGTCGGTGGTGTGCCGGTGTGCCGGTGTGTCGGTGGTGTGCCGGTGTGCCGGTGTGTAGGTGGTGTGTCGGTGGTGTGCCGGTGTGTCGGTGGTGTGTCGGTGTGCCGGTGGTGTGTCGGTGGTGTGTCGGTATGCCGGTGTGTCGGTGGTGTGCCGGTGTGTCGGTGGTGTGTCGGTGGTGTGTCAGTATGCCGGTGTGTCGGTGGTGTGCCGGTGTGTCGGTGTGTCGGTGGTGTGCCGGTGTGTCGGTGACAGCCCCGGCGGGACCCCGAGGGCTCTGAGGGGTGCGCGCGGGCCCGCCATGACGACGGATCGGGATAGGGGCGGGGCAGACCCCGCCCCCCGTGGCCGGGCCGACGGCGGGCGGCGATGGCGGCGCTCGCGCAGGTACCGCCGGGGAGGGCGGCCGCGCCCCCTCAGGGTCCGTGGGTGTCGTGTTAAAGTGTCTGTGCTGAGCTGCAACGTGGGCAGGGGTCTGCAGCACATCCTTTGCGAGGAGGGACTGTAGGGGCTGGGCTGTTTAGTCTAGACAGGAGAAGGCTGAAAGTACATGTTGCACGCTCTTCGGTGGTGCCCAGCGACAGGACGAGGAGCAACCGCCGAAAACCAAAGCACAAGTTCCACCTCAACACGAGGAAGAACTTCTGTTCCCCTGTGCTGCTGAGGAAAAGAGATAGGGAAAATTGGATGTGAAGCTGAACCTGAAAATAAAGGAGGGGTGGGGAGAAGGTGTTTTGACATTTAGTTTTTATTTCTTATTATCCTACTCTGATTTCATTGGTAATAAATTGAATTTTTTTCTACCCAAGCTGCGTCTGTTTTGCCAGTGATGGTAATTGATGAGTTTCCCTGTCCTTATCTCGACAGCCAACCCTTTTGTTATATTCCCTCTCCTCTGTTCAGCTGAGGAGGGGGCTGACAGAGAGACTTTATTGGGCACCTGACATCTAGCCTGGCTCAAACCACCACACTTGGCTTATTCATGGTATTAGAAGTATCCTAATTTTTGATTGTTGGGGGAAAGGCATATGGTTTCCCTACAGAGAAACTGGGGGAGTGGAAGCAAGCTCACAACTTCTTTCCAGCAATATCACTGTTGTATTTCTCACCTTTCATTGCTTTAGGTAATTGAAGTCATCTAGAGAATTTTGCAAATCCACAATGTTCACATTAATATTTGCCTTTTTTTTTTAGCTAGTCTTCAGCCTCCATTTTTTTTTCCTATTTTCTTTTTTGTCTTGATTGCAGAGGTGTGGTTTCTGACAGGCAGCTCGTCTCATGCTGCATGTCAGGAGATGTCAGAATAAAAGTTATTCCTCTCAAGAATGCATGAGGTGTTGCATCAGCTCAGAATTTCTTTCTCAAGCCTCTCTTTATAGTTGTAGCTACTACAAGATAATTTTCTTCTGGTTGAACTGCTTTGTTGTCTTAGATGGCCAAGAAGTTATTGTGGCTGTTGTGGGAGTGATTAACCACCTTCAGCCAGTGTCATGGTTGTGTCTTTGTCAGTACAAAAGCTTAACATTTAGGTTTCCTTAAATAAATAAATCCTCTTCCATGTGAAATGTGTTTTAAAGTATTCTAAATGCTTTATGAAAAATATATGTATCTTTCACAATGCTCTCTGTTAGTGTTCTCTGTAAATATTTTGGCAGTTGGAACAGCGTAACACTGGGGTAATGCAGTCAGATCACAGTAAAAGGATACAGGGTGTGCTGGATGGGAAACGACAGGCTGTCAAAAATATATTGTACATCTGTTTGAAATGTACCACTGAAATACTTGTCGTTTTTACTTCATGACTTTATAAAAGGAATCTTTAGAGGAATTCAGCGAACATTTTTTTTTTCTTCATGTATTTTCTGTTCCTTACGTATTGAAGTTTGTTCTATGCACAACAGCTTACTTTTGTGATATTTTCTTCTATCCTTTATGATTTGTTTTATTGTAAACTCTGTGGAAGTGTGTGTTTTTATAAATTACATTACATAGTCTCCAGTTTTGGCTGAAGCTAGCTTGGCATGGTCTATATGTAAGCTGTAGGGAGCATCAATTCTGTCACTAATTTTTTTATATTGTTTCTTAGATCTTGAGACAATTCCTTTTGATTTAAATTTAATATTTTTATAATTGTTCTGACTTGTAATGAGTTTCAGCCAAAAGCGGAGTAGAAAAATCTGAGTCCTGATCTTAGCAAGTCTTGCTGCTGCTTTATTTTTAACCACATTTTTTCCAATAAGTGGTCTGCAGCTGTGAAAACATCAGTAAAATTTAATGTCATCATACATTTGGTCAACCATAAATCTTGACGTTTGGACTGTGTGAAATTTCTGAACCATATTTTGTTATTAAAAGGACACTGTCAGAGTCTGTTGTTTATAATGGTCCTCTGAAAGCTTTCCTTGCATATAGGTTTTATCTCTTGCATTTGACCCATCTGCATATTTCCCCTTTTGAAGGTAATTGAAATTAACATTACTATTTTTATTTCCTCATTTGTTTGACAATAAAAGAAATGTTTATGACTAAAAATAGCAACTATTGATTTTAACTTCCCATTGTGGGAGTGGACAAATGGGGCCTTTTTAAAACAAACAGGAACAGGGAATGTGTTTCTGTTTCTACTTTTAACTATTTATGTAGACAGCTTCAAGATTTTCTGCTGCTACTGAAGCACTTGACAGCTTGATAACAAAATGTGTATAATAACACAAATAACAGCCTGTGTTGCTGGTGTGGTTTGGTTGGGTTTTTTTTCATTCCCATTTTGATTAAAGTTGTAGCTGATATACAACACTCTCTCAGGGTACATCTGCACTGCTGTCAGCCGTGTTGCTCAGGCAGAGGTAGCTGAGGCAGCTTTACGTGAACAACTGGAAAGTGCCTTGCTGAGGCAGGAGAGCTCAGTCCAGCCTAATTTTCCCTGGTAGGGTGAGGACAGGAGGATCTTGGGTTCCTCACACTTCAGGTATTTGCTATAATTTAAGAGATTTGGTAAGCTGTTCCTTTGCGTGTGTATTGTTGGAAGTCGTGTTTTTGCAAAGTGTGGTTGTTGTATTGTCAAACACATGCAATTGTTACCTTCATCCGCTGCAGAGGGCTCATCCCAAAGGACAAGCTTATTTTTCTTCAGGAGGTCTGGTGCTCATTTCCATTGCTGTGTTTCAAGGTTTTGCCACTCTGGAAAGGCTCTCACCAAAACTGCAGGTAGTGGGGCATTCTAACTAGGCAGGGATGACTCACTAAGGGTGGGAGTTTGGAGAGTTCTCTCCCACCCTCCTAAACACAGAGGTATTTTTCAATTTGCTGTTTAACTACATCACTCTGCTGATGATATTTTCTACTTCGTGGTGGCTCATGAACATGGGCTGAGAGATTCAAGGATTTTTGTTGTAGAATGTCTGGTTTGGTATTTTGATTTGATGCTGTTGACAAGGGATGCCCAAAGCATTTGTAGTAATGTATTGGACAGCCAGAAACATATTATACATTCAGAACAGCTAAAAAGCCTTCGAAGGAAAATAAAACAGTAACAAATAGTTCTCTAGTAGCAGTCTGTATTTAAATAGGCTAAGTCTACTGCTGGGAATGTGTACTGCTAGGATTGGTTTAGGAGTTTTTCTCCTGACACATGAAGATAGTGTTACCAGAATTAACTCACCTTGAATTACCTCAGCCAGTCACTACAGTTAACAGTAAAATGAACGGTAAATTCTTTGACACCAGTGAATGTGTATAAAAAATAGCTTCTCTTCAGATTTTCAGTGGTGGTTAAAGGCAGCAATCAAAAGACAAAACAGTGGTAAATCAAAATAACTGAAAGCTTTTAGTCATGTGTCTGTGAAGGTTCTGCTCAAACAAACTTTCCACAAGCATGAGATTGTTAAATGATTTATGGACTTTCAATACTTTTTTAAATTACAGAAACATTGATAATTTAAAAAAATTAATTTTCTAAATAATGTGCTTTCTCTCCCATAGTTCCTTATTGGTTGTTTGTAACAGTATTTCTTCTTATCTGATACCTGTGCTGGTTGTAGTGGACAGTGGTGCCCCTACCTCATCCTTATCATGAGTAGTAACAAAGAATATAATGCATTGGTGGGAATGTTGCTGCTGAGAATGTTGTTCCAGGCTCTAGGGAATTAAATGGTTCATGGGAAGCTTCCCCTTGCCCTGTAAACTGTTGGGGTTTGATACGCAGATTACAGAGCCTTATCTACAACACTGAGTTACAACAGCTTGCCTGTCTCTTCAGTTTAAACTGCAAACTTTAGTTGGTCAAAGAGTGTGTTTCTAGTGCTAGAGGACCTTTAAATGTGTAGCAAGAGATTATAGGGGACTGAGTGCAAGGCATGTGGAGTTATTTTTAAATTAATTTTTATAATCATACATAGCTTATATATTGCTGTAATACCACACTACAGACTAAGACTAAAGCAGCTGTTCCAGAGGTCCTTCTTGCCATTTGTAATGCATGGAATGAGATGACCCTCAGCATCAGTCTTTAAGTTGTGTTGGGCCTGTGGATACCACGTGGGTTAGAAAACTGTCTGCTTTAGTAAACCAGGTACATATGGGAGGGGCAGGAGAAAATTTCTCTTTGGACAAGCTTTTCTAGCATGGATGTTGTCTGATACCTGAGGAATTAGTTTGGATAAGATTCTTGGAAGTTGTTTTCCAGAATATTCCATTTTTTAGCTACTAACCTGTTCCTTATGATATGAGATTTAAACAGTGGAAGGGAGAAAAAAGACTTTTGATACACCTCTACAGGGTACTGCTGTGATCTTGAATGGTGGAGAAGCACTGTGCAGGTGGTGGAGAATGTTATGGGAAGGTCTTAGTTGTTATCACACCTGGCTGTAACCACAGAAGGGCTGCTGGAAGATACCTTGATGAGAATAAAAATACTGTGCCTTGAACTTTTTTATGCTTTTCTTTCTGATACAGTGCTAAGTTAATCATTCTATGCTGATAAAGTGAATCTGGGGCAATACTTGTAAAATATTAGCATTTTGCCTTATTAAGTAGGCAACATCAGTAAGCTGTTGACTGACTGACCAGCAGTATGCTATTTATATAGCTGTGGTCCTTATAAATACTAAAGCATCCTATGAGAAATACTTATAAATACTAAAGCATCCTCAGAGAAAGAGATGGATGGATATTAATTCAGTTTCCAAAACATCTATATCAGTTATTCTTTTAATTCAGCTCTCATGGCTTCTAAAAAAAAATCTCATGTTTTACAGGTTTCTAACACACTGGTTGCTTCAGAAAAACATTCATATTTTTTCTAGTTATTAAAAAATGTCTTTCAATAATTGTATAATATTAGCAGGTAGAGCTGTTGTTTTTCCCTCACTAGGGCATTTAGCTTCAATTATGTCAATGTTACGGACTGTAGGAGTACTTTTCATGCTGCATGAATTATTACTAATAAAACAAAAGCAAAATAACGTCATGCTCTTAACTATCTGAAGGAAGCCTTCTTTTATTCCACTCCTGTTGTTCTGATGAGACATTATATCTGAGACTGACTTGTTTACAGTAGGGAACAATAATTTTTCATATTGAAGTACGAGTGAAAGTACTCTAGTACTTAATTAGAAGGGGGAAAACCTTGTCTGTCCACTGAATGTTCTTTGTTGCTCTCACTGTTTCATCAGTTCAAATGTGGTTTTTCAGCTAGTCCCGTGGCTTTCAGTATATCTTGCAATTCGGCAGCAGCAGGGGGAGTAGTGTAGCTTTATTTGGGGGCTCTCCTTGACCAGCACTACAGTGAGTTGATTATTAGCCCAGAGCAGTGCTGGTCAGGCTCAAAATCAGTGCACGTCAGGAAATCATCTCCTTCGCTCTCCCTAGGTGAGCTGGAAGCAGGATTCTGCAAGCTTTCCCTTGTTGCCCATCTCTAAAGCCCAAGTCCTGCAGATGTAGAAGTTTACCTGCTACAAACAAATAGTGATCAGGTGTTCATGTGGCCAGGCCAGTCAGACTCCCATCATGAGGCTGGAAGGGATTTTGGGACATGCACTGGCTCACCTGTTTGCTCAGAGCAGGGCCAGCACCAAGTGCAGACCAGGACTTTGTCCAGTTTTGCCTTGAAAGCCTGCGAGAGTGGAGATTCCCTCACCTTTCCGGCTTACCTGTTCTAATGCTTCATTATTTCCATAGTGAAATATTTTGCCTAACCCTGTGCCATTGTAGGTCCCTTTCAACTAATAGTCCATTCTATGACCGTTGTTGCCTTGTTCCCCTGCCATGCACCTCTCTGGAGGCACTGCCTCATCTCACATTTTATAATGTGCTTTGACACCTCGCTTTGTCACCTACATATTCTATTGAGAAACAGTTTTCATTTTTTTCTGCTGCTTTATGTATTTTGTAGATTTCTTACTGAAATCTCTGCTCAGATTTTTTTGGTCAGTGACCACACGAAATAAAATATCATCAAATATTCTTGTTTTTTGAAAGACCATTGCATTGTTAGTGCTCAGTTTATTATCCCCTGTAACATGTACATCCTCATATTTCCTATAAGGAACTGCCTTCTGTATTACAAATACACTGAGCTTCCCTGTAACAGTAGTGTCAGATCCTTGTGTGGGTATCATTCCATTGCAGCAAATATCTTGGGCTTTTTTTTGGCTAGGGGTGGAGTCAATGCAGTGAGGAAATTTGAAAATGCAATCAAGTACAGAGTGGAGAGCAAATAGCATGGTAATACATGTGTATTTTCATATGTTAAGGAGAAACTAATTTTAAAATTTAATTATTGTGCAATCTAGTATCATGTTGGTCAAATTTAGATTCACGGATTTTTTTTGCACCTTTAGATCTCTGTTGTTTTTACTTGCAAGTTAATTTAATCTTGTGCTGCACATAATATGTCTCTGTGTTCCCATATGAATTTAAGATAAAAATAGTGTTTTCCATGTATCAGCCCAGTTTTTCTCTAGTGAGAACGTGTTAAGGTATTGTGTTACTGCCATATAGTTATAACTGTCTTACATTTTTGGCATTTGTCGAATTAAGCCCTTGCATACTTCCTTACTATAAAAATGTTACTTAGGTAAGTTACCGACATAATAAAATAAACATTTTAAAATTATATTCCTATATACATGTTTATAGGAAGAAGACCAAAATCAGGATGCCATAGGTGAAAAGGCAGAAGACCAAGATCAGGGTGCAGTAGGTGGAAAGGAAGACCAAGATCAAGATGCCATAGGTGGAGAGGAAGAAGACCAAGATCAGGGTGCCATAGGTGGGCAGGAAGAGAAAGAGAATAAGCCGTTTCTTTCTCTTTCCCAAATTACTGCTTTGTTAGAAGAAAATCTAGAAGGAGTTGAAAAGTAAGTAGCAATGACAACAATGCTAGGAGCAGTATAATAATGAAATAAAAATTACGGTCTATTTGTTAGATTTCTCTTGTGATGGTTATTAGTGTTTAATTGTTCACTTAATTCATTAATTTTAATAAGATTCACGAAAGATGGAACAAATACTGCTGATCTCAGATACAGTCTGTTTTACTGTATTTCCTATATCTCTTCATTTTGCTTTGACTCCTTTTTTTTCCACTTGTATTTCACATTGATGTACTTTCTGAATGTACAACAGCTTTAAATATGCTGTAAATGAATTACTAAAGTGTAAATAAGAACAGGCCAATACTGACCTTTTTTTTTTTAATGAGTCTCACTTGGTAACTTTTTTGCTAAAACATTTAAGATTCTGTACTGTAACATGAGTTACTGAAAAATCAAAAAGGTCTTAAAAGTTCAGAAAGGGATGGAAAGCTTAAGAAGGTATTAGTAGGTCCCCATTATGGTGCACTGGGGAAAGAGGAGACAGCCAAAGACTTCTGATGTAAGCCAATCTTGTCTTTCCTGTAGCATCACTCTCCCTTGTTATTAGTGTTTAATAGCAGCTAAATTTAGGAGGCCAGGAGTTTAACCTGAGACTCTGGACTTATATTTAAAGATGGAA
Organism: Corapipo altera; assembly: GCF_003945725.1. NCBI lineage: Eukaryota > Metazoa > Chordata > Aves > Passeriformes > Pipridae > Corapipo > Corapipo altera. The sequence goes on along the minus strand of NW_020884900.1, from coordinate 316,151 downwards.
CTTTCAGAAGTGCCGGAATTATTTAGGAGTGCTTGTGTCTGCTAGCAAATTCTTAGTGCATTGAAAGCCAAAGGGCTGGGCCACTGGTCTAGTTTGGGAAGGAAGGGGTGGAGGGAGATATAAAATCCAACTTTGTTCCTCTTAATAGGTAACCATTTAACAGAGATGAAAATATTATTCCTGAAATATATTCTGTTCCTCCTATTTGTCACTATTCTGAGGAAAAACAAAGGTCTTTTCTGGAATTCTGGTTTTGTTTTTTTTTTTTTAAAGAAAACTGGAAAGAAAATTTGCTACCGTCAAATAATAATAATACAAAAATTCTTTCCTTTCCTGTTTTCTCTTGCACAATAGGTCTCTTTAAATTTAGAGGAGACTGAAGTGTACAACTCACTGGAGACTAAAATGTGCTTAACAACACGATTCATTGTGAAACTTTCTCATTAAGAGTGTAAAGAAAAGCACTAAAAGATCATAGTCTCTTATTCTCAGCTGATCACATATATGTTTACTGTACAAGGGGAATGTAAAGTACATACTGCATCTGAATGAAAAGAGGATAGTTACAGGGTATTTTATGCACTCTAAGCAGTTTAGCAGCAGCATTAAAATTTTGTTCACCGCAGTGCATCGTGTCTATTTGCAATAGCAATTTGAAGGCCTCAGCTAAAGTTAGAAAATCAGAATAGATCCCATTCAGTAGGAGAATTTTGATGGCCTGCATTCCCATCTGTCAGGGAGTTTTATACCACTATCCATCTCTGTACGATTTGAGCACCTTCCTTGAAGAAGGAAAAATCAGTCAGGGTAACTAGGAAATCCAACTGCCCCATCACTTCCCAATCATGTACAGACACTGTTGTCAGTGACATGCCTTACAGAATATTTAAAAGATGAGTTCTGGCGTTGTTAGCAGAATCAGAGAAAATCTAAATCCCTGAGAAGCTCTGATTATGAAAACACAGAGTTGGCAGAAGCTTCAGAAAGAGAGGATATGGACTGTTTCAAACGTTGGAAAGTTCAGCTGGCCACGTTCCACTTCTATTTCAGGACACAGTTAAGTGTTTTTAACTGACTTGCATGTGTGCAGCCGTACAAATTTGTAATGGAGAACAAAGGAATACATGTTTTAAACAAAACTGATTGGATTATATGCTTTACTCTGTTAGCTATTGAGGCTTTAATTAAAAAAAGAAACTCATCTTATTTGACAGTGTATCTGTACTGTCTCCGTGAACCCCCTGAAAATGTAATGGTTCCCTATCAGTAGGTCTGGGATTAATGTCCTTCTTAGGAAGGAATGAGAAGGGGGGGAGGTTGGGAGGACTTTGCTTTTTTACACGGGACTAGAAACCGTGGTCACTGGCACCTGGATTATCAGGTATAGTTAAGAAGCCAGGAATTGCTTTAATGTGAAACTTAACTACCTGAGACATGGCTTAAGTTGTACTGAAAGAACTGCAGAAAGGTCCCAGCCCCAATTCCCCTTCTTCTTGTGGAAAAATGTGTGCTGTTATTATAAAAGACATAACTAATTCTGTGTTTGGATAGAGTAGACATAAATGTGTCAGCAACACATGTGGCCTCCTACATGGGAGCATATTTTTTCATAAATTTTGCATGTTAAAGTAGCTGGAAAAATTTTCATCATGTACCAGTAAAATAGGATGAGGCTCTTTTTAGATGTCTTGACCATTATTAAAGTGCAATTTAATTTCTAAATATTTTAGCTACTTTTGGTATGTATATATTATAGTATATGCATTAATTTTCAAATGTAATTTTTCTTCAGAGGAAAACTAATCTTGAAATGGAAACCTTGAAACGAAAACATGATCTTATTTTTACTGTAAAACTATCTCAAACTGAAAGAATGGTAGTAGAAAGTAGAGACTAATTGTTTCATTTCATCCTACAAACAACTTCCTGATGAAACAGTTTTTTCTCTGAGATTTTCAGTGTATTTCTCTTCGGTTTTGTATTGCTATTATTCTTGTTCTTTCATTAGTCATATCATAACATTTAAATAGTGTCTACTGAAACCTGTAGGTTGCTGTGTTTTGCAACAGATATGCCCTCTGATCATAAGTGTTTGTATCTAGAAATTGATGTAGCTAAGTTCAAGAAATGATGTATGCTATGTACATATAAATAATATAGTAAATATTAATAACAAATATTATGGTTACAATTGCAAGCAGACTAAGTTAAGCTTTGGCACCTATATTTTTTAATTTCATTATGTTGCTTCTTTTTTTTTTTAGAATGTTGGAAGAATTTCTGAATTTTACACAATTAAAGACATCTTGGAGAAAAGCTGTTTTAATAGATTATTACAGTGCGGGATTTTCGTGGGCTAAAGAAATGAACTTCAGTCTTACACAGCTCTCAGAATTCATGGAACTATTAAATTTCATCTTGGAGAACATCAGTGGTAAGTATAATTAAGAACTGTAAAATAAATATCTGAAGTGGAAGGCAAGAATGTTTTCCAGTCATTGTAATAAAGCGATATTTAATTACAAATAATTGTAAAATTATTTATTTTCCTCCTGAATGTTGGCATGCTAGACCTTGTGCCTGAAAATAATACTTATTGGAAGACGTTAAAACTTTCATTAGAGAAAACTGTAGTCTTTTGAGCAGAATATCCCTCATTCTTTGTTTGTACAGTATGTGGTACAAATGGGCCAGGTCCTGAAGAGACCTTTTCTTTGCTAAGGTAAAATAAATAATAATTACAGTAGTGTGAGAGCAAGAAGCTCCTAAATTCCAATTCCAGCTGTCTCAGTGACTGACTCACTGTAGCCTTGGGCACATTTCTCTGCTGTTTGAGATATTCAGTCCATCCTGTAGCATTACAGTGGGTGAATTACATTTATTTTATCCTTGGAGGTCAACTCACAGGCAGCTTTCTATATGGCAAATGCTGCACTTCTGGCACAGAATGTATGTTAACTAAAGAGTGGTGAGGGAAGTAAACTGGCATCACTGCCGAGGATGAAAAATGACAATGAAGGGACTGGAACTCCTGTGACTATGAGGAAATTTGCAACCAGGCTTGTAGCTTGGGTCTAGTGGGAATGAGAGAGCTTGAAAAAAATGGTAGCAGTGTCCTCTAAAACCTTCTTTTTCAGAGATCCTAATGCTTGCTTAACATTCACTTTGAAGGTGATTATGTTGAGAAAAGCCCATCCCAGAGGAAGAATGAAAGGACTCAGCAGTTCCATTCAAAGAGAAGGCAAATATTTAAAATCAAGCTCATAACAGTTATTATACTCTTTCATTGTAATTTAGTTCAAGGGCCTTTCTGACTTGGAATTTTGACAGAACATGTACGTGCTTTATGATCATTGAAATTCCAGTTGTCCTTCCTGTCTCCAATGAGAAAGTATCTTAACATATGCTAACTATATTACTATAACAATGGGGAAGAATGGAAACCTGTCAGAAATTAGTTTTATGAGGCTGTGTAATGCATGTGTACGCGACAGGCTGGTAGCACAACCAATTATTAAAGCTGACTGATGTTTTTCAGGAATGTGATCTTAGCTGCATAAAGCTTTGCCAAACTTCAGCTCTGTAAGATGAAATTTTCCATGGCATTGTCTGCCTCGGATTAATTTTTATACATAAAATTGCAGCTGATCCTGTTCAATGGGCTTGCAGACAGAGGCTGTGGGGAAAAAAAAGTATTTTGTGTCTTTTTTTTTTTTTTAACGGCTCTAATATCCCTGTGCTTTGAGGTAAGAGACATAAGTTTTGGCAAGCAAAGGTTGTGAATTTGCCTTTTGCTATTCCTGTGAAAATCCATTTGGATTTGGCTAAGATACATGGGTTTTAGGGAAAGAAAATGCAGCTTTTAAGTGCTTACAGGAATGTTCTTATATTTTCTTCACAGCTAAATTCCCCGAATAATCCATTTTATAAAATACGCTGTAGCCCAGGGCTGAGATGAATTTTCTTGTATTTACTGTTCTCAGCTGGTGCAAGTTTCAAGACCAAACATTTCAATTAAGAGCAAAACTCTAATGTCTTCTGTATTAATGACCCTTTGCTTTCCCTTCCCTGCACTGGAAACAAGCAGCCTGGAGAATTAAACTGATTTGTCCATAATAGCAAGACTGGCATGGAGCAGGAGGAATGGATTTAGAGGAGGGTAGTGGAAGTGCATTTAAGGCTGGTGAAAGAGAAAGGAAAACTGGAGGCGTTGGTAGATTGGGAGCTAGAATGAGTTACATAATTTGATTCCTCTTCTGTACATTGAGGGTAGAGTGCTCCTTACCTCACATACATAGTGTGAGAGTCTTCCAGAGGGAGATAGTTGGGGTTGAAAATCAGGTATGCAGAGGAAAGAGAAAATTTGGATGAGCTGGCAACAGATTTGGGTCTGGATGATCCTGTTCTGTAGCTTTACTTCCCTACAAAGGGCAGTATTTCTGGTTCTATTGCTCTTGCTTGTTTCCCATGGCTTCTATTTCCTCCACATTCTCTGCATTTCTTTCTTGTCCCTTCCATTATGGTTATTTATATTGTGCTGCTTCTCTTACTAAAAACCGAGGTGAAGTTTTCAGGCCTTTGATTACTGTACCACTAAAGGGCAAAACTAAAAAGAACAAAAGTCTTATAAGTCTTCTAATTTGTTTTCTGTACAAAGAACGAAGGACTGTATCAGTAGAGACTTAAAACAGTAATGAAAATAAATTTATTTAACCACTGGTGGATATTTCCCCATTTTTTGCTGTAGATTTTTTAGATAAAAAATGAAAAAGTAAATTTTGTTCGAAGCTTTGTTTTTTAAATTCCCTGTAGTTTTAGTGATGGCAGACACTGTGTGCAAATCAGAAAGATGAATCCTTTCTTTTTATATGTTCAGCAAACACTGATATATTTCAGATTTTCCTCTTTGTCGAGACAGTTAACAAACAGAATTTAAATTCTAATTCAAAACTGCTTTGGCATTTAGTTTTGATTTCCAGGGTAAAAAAGTAAAGTAAGTATCTATTCTGGAGAGGTGCAAAAATATCTTCAAGTTTGATGATACATGGAGGGTATTATGCATATTCATGTTTAGTTATGACTGTAAGCACTTAAGAAAAAGTTGGTTGCACTTTTTAATATTTGTTTCTGTATTAATGGGTTATGTTGTAAGGGTCATGGTCAGAAGAATAATATTTTACAATACATAAACAGTCGTAAATTTATTTCAAAGATAAAACATACCCTGCACCTCAGATTTTCGTATCATTCTGCCTGTGGTTATCTCTGCATAGGTAAGAGGCCAAGCTGTACTATCTTGAACACCCATTATTATGATCCTTCTGTTATGAAGGCAAGTTGGTGATTTTGTGATGGAATTTTAATGGACACACTGTTGATGAGAATAATGGCAACAGAGAGAGGCGTTTGACTGCTGTTGCTTTTTAAGTTGTCATGGCTCATAACTAAAACTTCAAGAAGTCTTATAATTAAAATGGGCCAAAAAAACCCACCCCACCCTGTCATGTTCACACACAGATTTTATTCTTTGGGATTACTTTGCAGACAAACATATGACCTTAGGAGATAATTTAAAAGAACTGGAAAGAGCAATGGCTGAAATAGGAGAAACTGATTCAGAACAAGGAGGTGACTTGAATTTCTTCAGCATTGAGCAAGGCAAAGCAATCATTGATTACTTCATTAACAGGTATTTATTTCTACAGAATCTGTTATTTCTTATTTAAGTAATATAACGTAGTGCGGAAATTACTGATAAAATTATTGTTGATATTATTAAATATCAAATCATTAAATAATTCACATATTAAAAATTATTATTAAATTGCTGTTATTTAACTGGATATGTTCCTACTGTGCCAACATACTGCACAAATCAAACCTCAAACCATTAAAAAGAAGAGAGAATATACAAGTAGCAGTAAAGATGTAGCCTCAGATGTCAAAGCCCAGAAAATAAATTTAGACTGGAAGTTTATCAAACTGTAAGATTCTGCTGAAAATATTCCTTCTGAGTTTTGTTTTGAGCAATAAAAGGAAACCGTTAAAATGGTATATAGAGAATATTCTTGGTTTGTTTTTAAAGCATGCTGCTTTTAAATTCCATCTGAATAGAATTTTAGGTCTTGTCTGTAGCTTTAAAGTATTTGTCTGGCCTTGACAGCTGTAGTGGACTTCTTAAGTGATTTAAAGTTTTTTACTTTACAGAAGTAAAACTTAAGGCTATAATCATATGAGTCATAAAAATGCTGCATTTCAAAATCAGCAAAAGCCTGGTATCTCCATGAAAATGTTTCTTGACAGAGACACAGAAAGAGATGCAAACAGCAGTAATTCAGTTATTTATCTGAAAAGAATACTAAGAGTCTGATAGCACCTCTCTATGTAAAGTTTTTACTGTATAGTAATGTGTACAGATGAATCTCCACTGAGATTCCACGTTTAAGTCAGTGACTATATTCACACACCACTGTTTCCAGTATATGATGGACAGAGTGGTTCTCCAGCTCTTTTATCACCCATGAATGTCAGGGGGCAAGGACAAGAAAATAAGGAAGTTGCTCTTGTAATATGTGCTCATACCTATCCTGCATCTGTAGCCCTTCAGCCCATTTTTTTACCTGAATGGTGGTTAGGCGGGGATTTGTGGCAGTTGGGCATAAAAACTGAGTAAGATATAACTGATCCATACATAGATTTGTTGGAAATTTTCAGACCGTTCTTTTGCTAGGAAAAGTTTAACATGTCAAAGAGGATTTTTTTTAGAGTGTTTTCCTGAATGCAGAAAAGTATTTCCTCTTGAAGACAGGCAAAAATATTAGGATAGTTGTGAGCCTTTCAGTTTATAGTACTTGGATTCAGACAGGAGATTTAAATCCATCACAGGCGATTTGTCTTACAATTGGCTATAAAGTTTGTCTCTTTCTCCTGCTCTCTGATTTTTTTATTTTGCTTCTTCTTCATGGAAAATACGAAAAAACTTCAGGTTCTTCCCTTATGAAATGGGAACATCTCTTTAAATCTCAAATTTCTGTAGTCAAGGCAAAACCATGTCCTGCCAAGTACTAGCCCTAAACTGAAAGGAAACTTGGCATTTGAGATGTCTCAACTCAACTTCTTTTACTTCTCCCTTCCTGTCTGTGTCTTTTGTGTATTTATATGGAACAAATGTTCTCTCCAAATAGCATGTCTGTAGCTCTTTTGTAAATTATCCATTGAGAGATATCTTGTCCATGAAGTAATTCCTTCACAGTCACAAGAATTTCATCCGAGAGATTAGGTGCTCCATCCTTCTAACACCAAAGTATTAACTGGGCAGGAATACAATCAAGCCACAAGATTTTTGCAGCAGAATGGTATTTTGGCTGCCAGATTTGTGTTTGTATGTTCAAACTGCTCACTTTATTACAAATGTATGCTGTTGCAAGGTCATGGATATACACAAATACGCTGAAATGTGTTGTGTATGTCCAGTTTATGTATTCCATTATTTCAGTCATTGGAATATTTTTTCCCGAATAAGAACGGAATCAGCAAACTTACATGGGTGTACTTTGAACTTTGTGAACTGAAAAATAGGTTGACTGAGTTTTATTACAATTCAAATTAATGTATCACTTCAACATTTTTTCTTGTTTTATTTTAAACGATAGGCCTATAGCTTTTTTTTTTCCAATCAAGACAGTATGACATGTTGTAGTTCCGATCACATTTTTACCTATGAGTTCTAAACCCATGAGATTTATAATGGAAACAGGGACAAATGCTTAACTACATTGGCACAAACTGTGCAGCAACTATAATGACACCTTCAGGTTTGGTGGAAGGTGACAGTTATCATCTTTTTATCTTGTCTCCTTGGGCAAACACACATCAACATAGCTCTTGACATTTTCTTTCAGGAAGCAGTGGAGCTGGGGAAATATGTCATTGTTAATCACCTTCAGATTCTCGTATGACATCATAAAAGGGTCTATTCTTAATCTTACTTACACAAGCAAAATTTTTTTGTGTGTAATTGCTAAAAACACTGGTATGGAATTTTTTAATTCGTGACAGATAGAAACAAAAAAGCATTTTCTATTATGTTGTTAAAAGAAAGAAAACTACAATATTTTTTCAAAACAAACACTGATGTATAATTTACGTGATTTGATGTAAAGAGCGTTAGATGGAGGAATTCTTTCCTTGATACAGGATTAAGGGTGCCAGGTTGAACAGAGTTCTGTTTAAAAATAAAGGTATAAAATTCAGAAATGCCAAATATAATTACTTGTATTTTGGGGGGATATTATAAATTATTTGTACCTGTAACATAATCCATTGAGAATATAATAATACATTTGGAGGAGAAGGGAAAAAGACCTGCTGTAAATCTGACTCATTTCCAAACCACTGGAATAAGTAAAAGAAAAACGTCTGAAAAGCTATTTTCTGTCAATGCAGTTGGAAAGATGTATGTCATATTTCTTGTTTGTCTGTGATGTTCATAAAATATTTTGTTGTCTTTTTTTCAAATAGTCCCAGTTAAAATTTTCCCAAATAATAGCTTTGTATGTGAGAGGACATGTATTTCCATAAATTGGTGTGAGTCATTTCCAGGTTAAGTCCTGAAGTCTGTTTAAACATGATTTCTATATCCACTGAAACATGTCAAGAATTCTTTGGTGAAGTGCTGCAATAAAAAGGTAGTGCAAATGAAATGGCAAATATTGTAAGAACTTAATTAATTGCCTGTGTGTTTTGGGTTTGAGGGAAGGGAGCCTGTAGCTGATGGTAGCCAAACTTCTTATGCAGGCCTTGCAGGTGCCAAGGCAAGAGGCATTGCTGACCCACTGATAGCTCTCTTAAGAGAAGAACCTGTGTCCTGTCCCTAGCCAGAAAGCACAGGAACTACTTAACAGATGTTCCCTGCAAATATTGCTATAGTTTTCATGGATACATCAGGCAGGAGTGTGATAAACTCTTGGAATCATCCTTCAGCCTGGACTTGCTATGAAATCATAGAGCTGTGTTTTAAATTGTATGCCAAAATGATGTGACAGAAGCCAGAAGTTCTCTATCATGATTTTAAGAGGAGAAGTAATTGTAACAGATGGACTGTGACAAACAAAACCTTTGATTAAACAAATGCCATATCATTGATCATTAGAAAAGGAAACAAGGAAAATTATTTAAAACACGTGAAAAGGAAAGCTATACATGTTTTAAGGAAGATAAATACTTTGGGCCATTGAGAAAGTCTATTTAAAGTTACTTCTGTTGTAATACACAAAACTGCTGTGTGTCAATCTAGTTTTGTAGTTTGTCTTTGAGGAAATAGTAAGCTGATTTTGCAAGGTGACCTTGAGAGATTAAATGCTTCCATTCTTTATTGTTTTGGTGTTCTAAGATCAAACTTGCTCCCTGTACTGGCAGCCCATCCCAGAATCTGAAAGTTGATTTGGCTTTGTTTCCCTCTTGTCTGCTATTGCTGATATTAAAGGCATAAGTATCCCGGTGAGAAGTGTTTCAGGAATTACTTTTTTCAGAGTAGAACTTTGTCTTCTCAGAGTTCAATTTTGTAAGGACTAAGTGGATGTATTTTTAAGTATTATACTGCATTTTCTACAGGCATGTGATAGTATATTCTGCAAACTAAATATGCGGCATGTTGTACCTGAAGTTAAACAACGGTTTCTTTTTAGAATTTAGAGTATTACCATGCTGGAGGGTAACCCTTAGTTTAACAAAATTTGTAATATTTTTTTCTTTCCAAAGATTTACAACTGTAATAGTCCGTATTCTCTTGTTTTTCAGCTTATTTAAATACTATAGAGTGTATGAATTCCTCTTCCAGCATCCTAGAGGACTTGAGTTAAGTGATGAGGTGAGTCATTTATATAGATGGAACTCATTATGCAGAGTTATTTAACGAGTGCACCCTGGCATATGTTTTATATTGCTCAAAGCAACTTCACGTCAACATTACTACGTTACTAACGTAAAATGGCTGATTAAAGAACACAAGTTAGATGTTTTGATCCTCGTATTCAAGATTAATTTTGGACTTCAAAAAAGTGTAAATGCACTGCTTGGTTAAGCTGTTAGTTGTGTTAAATCAGGAACACTTTTGTGTATGTATTTATAAGTTGATGCATGTAATTTAAATTAGCAACACATGAGTCTGGTTCTATTTTAAAACCAGCAATCAAAATCAGAAAAGGTTGCATACCAAGCCCAGTCTGACCACAGCCCTAATATTTATGTATGCATGTGTAGTATAGAGTTTGGTTTCTGCTGTAGCCACAACAATTAATTATACTGGCTGTAAAGAAACAAGCGAGCTAGAAATTGAGCATTTTGAAAGCATTCAGTTAATAGCAGTGAGGTGGTTTGACTGTAAACTTTGTCATGTATTCTGACTTGCATGTGAAAAAATACATAGGAAAATGTGTTGAAGCAGGATGTGGCCTTTAATCAAATAGACAGATTCACTTAAATAAACCTTTCTTTAGCCTCACTGTGCCTTTTGAGGATATATGTTACAATACATTGAAAAAGATTTACATTTTAAATTTGTATTAGGAGACAACTGATTGCTCAGAGAGGCACAGTAGTGAAATTTTTTTGATGCCACTTATATTTTAGCTTATCAGTACACAGTGAAGTTAAAATTAATGCACAAAAAAATTTTTTTTACACTTTGAGCTGGTTGAGTGGTTGGACTCCGTAAATGATGTGGGATAATTTCTTTCTGTGTTGCTTTTAAATAGCCATATTATAAAAAAGGACTTTTCTTGACATGGATGCAAATATTTGGAAATTTTTCTTATGATTTCTAAGGTGGGCTAAAATTCCAACTATGATGCAATCGGTGACTAAACTATCAATACACAGGTGGAGCAGGATTTAGGAATTACTATATTAGAGTGGGTGTTTTATATTAGCTAATCAGATCAATGGGTGGTTAGCACTTTCTAACTGGTAAAATTGATTTTAATGAAGCTTTGATTAAGTAATTTTTGTGTAAATTTGGGTAATGTATCATATCAGTTTTAAACTAGTGTAAAAGAAACATCTCTGTGTTTTCTTAAAACCCATTTGTGGTGGGTGAGATCAGCACGGGCTGTCCCAGCCACGGAAGGGTGGTTGCCCTGCACAGGTGCTGGGGAGCACCACCTCTGCTGAGGGTATCACCTCCTCCAGGGAATGGCAGAAATGGATTGCTGGAAATGACTTGGGTGAGGATCCATCAAAGCAAAAAGTGCCATCTACAGTTATAACTGTCACAAAAACCTGCAGGCAGTTTTTAGCCATAACTCCTTTATGGCCATTTTTTACCTATGGTGGCATTTCGGTTTAATCCATTTTGTATTCTGAGTTACATGGCAGAGAGCTTTTAATTTGTCCAACCACACTCCAACACCCAAGAAAATCAATAGTTATATTCTGCTACAGTCTATTTTGATAAGGTGATGCATTGTTCTTCAATAAGTAACAGTTTAAGGCGTTGAAGCTGCACATACAAATTTATGGCATTATTTGTGCTTGCTTTATGTGTTAAAGTGTGATGAGAGGTGAATTCAGCATAGACTTCAAGCTCTTTTGCTACAACTTTGTTATGTTTAGAAATGGTTATGCATAAAGGACAGCATAACTTCTGTATTTCCAGTCCCTTGGAGGAGCAGCTCAGACCCTGAGGAGTTGGTGGGGGAGCTGCCGTGGTTTGGTATGTGTCGCTGTGGCAGGAGCGCACCTGGAGTTGCCTGCTCTGCAGTGGATCTGCTCAGGGAATAGGAGATCCACTGGGATCACACTGTGCTGAAAGTAGCTAGTAAATCTGTGCTGAAAGGCTGACGGCAGTCCTGCCATGTAGACCAATGTCTTACAAAAAAAGAAGGCCACTCCAGACACAGCATGGCCCACAGCTGGATGTTATCCTGACATTAAGTTGAGTGTGATTAATGTCTAAAAAGTTTTCTTTTAGCTCCACCAGTAAAAGCCTGTTCTTTTGGAACAGGGCACTGTAAATCGTAATGGCCAGATTTGTCCAAATAGCAAGAACCACAGTGTTCCAAGAGCTTAATTACAGTATTATCTCCTTTTGCAAATGAACACTTTGAGACAAGTCAGTGAAATGACTTGCTTCAACAGAATTGATTTGCTTCCACTGAAATGGCTTTAGCTCAGTGAAATGTGTGCCGAAAGAGTTACCTACTGAATAAAAGCCCAACAGCCTAACGAGAAGAGCTGCTCCTTTAAAAGAGATACAGCTACAACAAATAAAAGCCATACTCAGTGTTTTAATGGATATCCTTTCAGAGAAACCACAGTGTGTGTTTTTCAGAGAAATCTTATTGCGATGGATTGTAAACTCATTGGAATTTTTTTTTTCTCTAGCACAGGCAATTATACAGTGTTCTCAATCAGGTTTCCTTTTTGATCTTTCACTGCAGTTATTTCCAAATGACCCTGTCATTTCCTGTGTAGAATAAAATCAGACAAGAAAAAGGAAATGACTCAAAAGTCAGGTTATGCACACAATATCTGTGCCCACGCCACTTAACAAAATTTAATTTATTTAAATGTAGCACGTAATTAGTGGAGCTTCACAATCTGATTAATATTCTCCATTTGATGCAGTTAGCATAATGGAGCCACCTTTCTAAAATACAGACAGTATTTAAGTCTTTAAAAAAGTAACAAAGGCCTAGCTAATTTAAATATATTTTTTTCTTGCATTGGCTAAAGCCTTCAAACCCCAAACTGCCTGAGGTGATCATATTGCCTAGGAAAAAAAAGGTTAAAACAGAAAGACATGAATGCTTGGTTAGATGATAAAACACACATCACACTTCTAACCTACTTTGACAGTATTTAAAATTTAAAACTTGCCTTTCCAGTTATCAAATCCCTTACTTCTCCTTCGTTCCAGATCTACAAAGACCTATATATTATGTATGCATGAATACCTGTTAGAAAACATGACAGTACAAGGAACTGCTGAGAAGTGTTAAGATTGCCAAGTAAATTTATTGCTTTTTTTCCTGTTACTGTTATGAGCAGTTCCCCCTATTTAGAATGATTAGAGAAGAAGCTGTACTTTAGCTGTTCTCTGGCTGTGATCCAAAATAAAATGCATGTAGTGCTAACACACCAGGGTTCTTCAGGAATATTGTTGTTAAAGAGACTGTTCTTTTCCTTTTGCCTGTTCTGGAGGTTTTGCTCTCTAGCTGTGATTTAGTGCACCTATATCAGCCTGCAATTTCAAGGAAAGCAAAAGGACTACAGACTAAATCTTGATGTGCAGGGATTCAGTGGAGCAATTCCTATTAACACATGTCAGATCTTATAACAAAGGTTTAAATTGTTAATACATGAGTTGCATAGAAGTTTTTATTCTTTTCTATTTCTATGTTCAGTTAATTTATTTTACTCCGATAGGATGATATATTACAGCATATCTTGTAATTTTTTTTCTCACATTTACAAATTGTACCTTATACTGCAGTTCATGTTTTTTGCTGCTCTCTGTTGTGTATTTTTGGATGGAATGAGGCTGAGGTCTTTTGGGATTATGTCTGCTTTGAAACATTTCCTAATAAAAATAATGTGGTTGGTAAATCTAGTTTTATTCCTAGTTGCTTTAGCCAGCCTGATGGAGTAATCTGCTATTTTATGGCCCAGATGACTAGCTAAGTTTGACTTCTTGAAATAGTAGTGTACAATGTAATTTTCTTTAGAGATGTCATAGTGGGTCAGGTTGCAATAAAAATATCAAAGATTAAGTTTAATGGCAGTGCAGATTCAGTATTATAGCAGTCACTAGATATCATCCTCTGTGCTTAGAGTTCCAAAACAGTTTCCATTAATGCCTTCTTTCCATGTACTCCTTACTTTCTGAAATATTAAGCTTTTGGACTATGTCTCGTTGTTATCCAATTGTGAGTTGGGTTTTTTCTGGTTTTCTTCAAGTTTGAACAAAATCCCTTCTGTGTTTGAATTTAAAGGGGCGAATAGGAAGAATATGCTATTTGAAAGCTAATAAAGGGTGTTTTCTTTTTCTGATGGCAAAAGTCTGGGACTTGACTTTGATATGTAATCGTCATTAGGTGTTGCATATTTGGATTAGTTAATCAATCATTGTTTAAACAAATTTGCTCAATGATTTGTTGAGAACTGCATTTTAAAGGTCTGTGAAAACAGAACATTTCCATAAGCATATCAGTTCACACTAGAGAGACTCATTCCCCAGCTAATGGAGTGCTTTTCAAAGCCTGAGGGTTTCAGATATTTGTAATGCTTAAAAATCAGTGAGTTGATTTTCTGTAGCTTTGTTTTGTAAATATCACCATGGCAAAAGCACCAAGAGGAGTGTAGGACTGGAAGGGCTGTCTTCAATTGTCAGCTCTACTGCCTCTTTCTCGTAGGGAAACACACATAATTCTCTTGAGAAACTTGTCAAACTCCAGTTTAAAAAGTTAACTTTTTTTGTCTTTGCTCTGCCAGTTAGAAAGCTGCCCTGGTGCCTGGTTTCTGTAATGGTTATAAAACTTCAATTTCTAGTCTCTGAATGTATCCATGACGAGCTTATGTGCATTTGTCCTTGTGCCAATTTGTGCCAGTATTGACCTTTAGCTTTCATTCCATCCCCAGTGTTTATTTTTCTGGTGTATAAAGAGGCAGCAATCTTATTGTCAGCCTTCATTTAGCTAGACTAGAAAAGCCAGCCTTCTCTAATCTTTGCTTTCAAGGTAGACTTTTGATACATGTATTCTTCCAAAGGTACCAGCCTCTAGTCATCCTGTTGGCCTTTTTCTATAATTGTTCCACTTTAAATCAGTTTTGTTTGAACATAAGTGACCAAACTGACATAGTATTGTTGCTGAGATAAAAGCAAGGCCTTGTAAAATATCAATAGTGCTTTCTTTTCCTCTGCTGGGAATAGCCTACGTGATAGGTCCTAGAAGCACATTTTATACCTGTGTCATGTGGCTGCCTCGTTGTACATCTGCTATTCTGGTTCTCCTTTATTACTGTATTTTCCAGCTGAGCTACTCCCAGTGCACAGTAGGTTTAAAAAAATTAGGTCCCCACAATGTCACCTCCCAATTTGTCATTGAATACAAGAGTGAATAGTCTTCAAGGCCATTCAGTCCCGTCTGTATGATATTCCTGCCCGCTCGTGAATTGATCATGTCTTTCACATTGCTTTTGTCTAGAAAATTAGTTATTTAATAAACTATGAAATTAGTCTGGCATTGTGTATCTTTGATAAACCGATGTTGTGTTACATTCCATTTGTCTTTCATTTCCGTGCTCCTATTTATTTTTTCCTTCAAAACAAGTTCCTCAAACCTTTACTGCTATGAAGATCAAAACTACAGTTTCAGGAGTAGGTTCATTATTTTGTGATTATGAATGTTTAAAACTGGCAAACTGGTGCTTGGTCTTTTGATGTCTGAGGGGAAATTTTTGATATCCGTTGCAGAAGTGTGTCATACCCAAGACAGGATTACTGAAGTAAGCAGCTGCAGAGCCAGTGGGTTTTGTGACAAAAATCACGGATATCAAGATCCTTTGACCTTGAAGCTTGCTATGACTATAACCAGAGAGATCTTGAAGGACTTGTGATTAGTCTGAATGAAAAACGGAGTCTGTTGGAATTGTATGCAGTGTTACTTCAAATATTTAGGAATATCTTGCACAGTAGAAACTACCTTTGTTTTTCAGAGATTGTTGTTGTTATACTCATTTGCCAGCAGGGGAAATACACTGACCTTTAGCAGTTACATTTCCACATGCTGATGGTCTTCTACAGCAATTTTAATATTCCTGAGTTTTGGTATCTGAACTGCATTGCCCTGAAAGCGTGTGAGAGCTCCAGGGAGCTGGTGGAATTCTTAAGCCAGTGCTGAGTACTTTTACAATGCTTTAGAGAATGATTAACAAAATATTTTTTAAATTATTTTGTTAGGAAACATCAAATACAAAACAAAACCTACTCTTTAACTCAGTAACATGCATGAAGTCACGAAAGAAGAGAATTCAGGTAGGAAAACTGCCACATAGGTGACATAGGCTATGCCTTCAGTTTGCTGAGCATGATGGTTCTGACTCAGCTAGCCTTTAAACAAGCGCCTCTTTTTAAGAGGTTGGGAACTTTAATTTCAATGGACCTATTCACCATACACAGAGTTAAACTGAGAAGTGACTGGGGTCACATTGTTCAGCACCCTGGAGGATGAAAAGCTAAAGATGCTAGAGAAAAAAAAAATCGAAGCCCACCGTAACTTTTTAGTTCATTTGACAAAGCATCACATTTTTTGACTGTATCATGTTAAATAAGAGAGAGAGGGAAAAAACCCCCTTGAATTCTTGGCATGAAGACATTTCTGGAACTGTGCAGGAATTAATATATACACAGATGTGCTCTATGGGTTTTTTCATTATTTATTTAGAAAGTGGCTTTATTTCTGTGTGCGTGTGTTTGGATGCATGTAAACATACGTAGTTGTGATAATGGCCCTAATGACTTGTTTATTTGCTGGAATGCTGGCCAACTAGGAATTGTAGGCTTTGACTGAAGGACAGTCAGTGTGTTAATGACAGCATGTTTCTGCTATTCATCAGAATATTCTACGATCCAAATGATTAAGTGCTATATCAGAAGACTAGAGCACATGTTTAAAAGTAGTTATCAATCAAGATGTAAATTTTAATAGAAGCCATTGAGATTGGCAGAAATGTATTGACTTGGATGAATTTTGAAGTGGTTAAGCAAAGTAACTGAAGGAAGACTATTAGGGTATGAATTTTGTTTTACTTTTCTTGTATTCCTGAATAGCTCACTCTGTTGATGCCCTTTGGGAGTTCTACTTGTTTTACTTGACCAGCATAAAACAAAGTACTTGGAGCTGAGCAAAGATGAGTAATTTTGTTTCATAGAAGATTCTAAGATTTTTGCAGTTTGATTTAATTCCAGTTTAAAACAGAAAAATAAACACTTTTAACAGAATTGCTATTCTGTTCTAAAATTCTATGTCTGTATTTAAACTCCATGACACCAAAGCAGTGCTCTTAAAGACCTTTTCAGAGCCCAGGCTCCATCCTGGTGCCACAGAGTGTAGTTGGCTCTGCAGGAGCAAAGTCTACATGATTCTGGGGTCTGTGGTGTACCCTCAGCTTTCCATAAGGCATGTTACTGGGGAGCCAGGAATCGAGAAAATGGGTTCTAGGTCAGCCAACATGACAAACTGTTGAAAGAGCTTTGTACATAAGCTGGTGAGAGCAGGTAGGCTGCTGCTGGCATGTTGGCAGGAGGTTATTTGCACGAACTCCATCCTCACTTTTAGGTAGTTCAAAGAACATTTGAAAGGAATCTGCCAAAAAAACAAAACAAAACAAGAAAACCCCCGAAAAACAAAGGGACACATTTTATTTTGAACCCAATGCATTGTCTGCTGCAGGACGATGCTGTTTTCGGTGTTAAACTCTTCCATGTAACGTAGCAGGGATCAAGGAGTTATTCAAGAAGGTGCAGCATTCCATTTGTATTTTGCTGGTTCAAATTTAGATGCCTTTTTTTTAAAGTTGTTTGCCAACAGGTACCAAAATGGTACCTGCTGGTCCAGTGTAACTTACTGTAGACTGGTTTTCCAGAGCAATTGCCTTATTTTCAAAATTTCCAGCATAATTTTTGTTAATTGACAAACAGAGATCCATGAACTTATGCTGCAATGAACAACTATTTTTGTACCCCCTACCTTTGTCTGCAGCTTTTCATCATGTCGAAGATTAAATTGTATGCATAAAAGTATCTGTGGAATGGGCAAGTGATGTGATATTTCATAGGAATGTATCCCCATGGCTGAATAGTTATGTATCAAATCAATGTGACCTTATATTATGAATAACATGTTGACCTTATTCATATAAATAAACAGCATGACATTTCTTTACTGTGGTGATTTATAATCAATATACATTTTAATAAATTTTTATTCCTTTAGTTGGTGTTATGAGGACAAATGTAATCCAAGTCTAAATAACAAACAAGTTTTGCAATCCTTTAAAGTTCCTTTTTAAAATGCACTGGAAAGTTTGCATGTCTTCTAATTTCACCTTGAATTTTACAACTTGTCATAAGATACAACATTGAATATGATGTATTTGAATTTTTAATTCATAAAAGTTATTTTGATTTCCCATAAATATGCTAAACTCAGCAAAATGTGGTGTTACTCTTTAGAAAGCTGAGTTTTATAGGATGTCTGATTGGTATGTGAGGTAACTTATATTGCTACTTAGGCTTACATTTAATAAACCTTAGCTAGGAAAATTGTTTAAATTTCAAAGAAAAGATAATGAATAAAACGAGGGCATAGAATATTAATGTGAACTGTGCCTTTATTTTGTTAAAGCATTCAAAGTTAAATAGTGGTGGTCTGTTAACAATCTAGGGCTATTTGGCAAGTCTCTAAACTTACTCAATAATCAAAACATAAAAGGACAATGGGAACTTTTCACAATAAAAGAAAAAGGAGTTGAGTACAGAAACCAAACAAATTATTCTCTGCTTTTTCTTGGTAAGAAGGTGAACTTTATAGGAAGGGCAGCAAGCTCTGAGCTAGGGTTGCCTTTTCCTGTCTTTGTTATAAATTACATCTGTCTGTGAAGAATCCTCTCCAGTTATTTCGTGCTTCATGGCTACGGGGGAGGTGTGCGTGTCTATCCGGAATGGGGCAGAGAGAGACAGACTGTGGGGGAGCCTTCTTTTCATTTTACTGGTTTGTTTTTCACTTAGGAAATGGCAATTCTAAGCATTAATTTGCCTTGCTTACTAAATATACAGATGGATAAAATTCCGAAGATCCCAGCTGTGTAAATAGAATATTAACAAAACAACTGTTTTCTTCCACATCTGTATTATTTGTTCTTTGCAGCTTGCTAGACTTCTGAAAGACTTCGACATCGTTTAGCTTCAGTTTAATAATTCAAACTGTGTTTATTAATGGCTTGAATGAGGAAAACATTTGACAAAGGGATGGACTTTATCCAAAGCATAATGCTTGCTTCTTTCACAAGAGTCTGAATACACTGCAACAATATTGTAAGGCACCAGAAATATGGGAAGGAGCTGCCAAATGGTACTGGAAGCCATGTACATACTTGGGTGTAGCGTGGTCTCCATCTACCTAGTGAGCACCCAAAGTGAACAAGCTGAGGTAGCCCATGTATGACTGTGCAGATAGGAGAGAAAAGGGCCAGAACCAAGTCCCTATACTATTTGTTTGAACCTAAGACTTCATTATGTATTTCCAGCATTGCACTCAGAAAACCAGCATTGAATATGTAGAATATACTGTGTCTCCCTGGGGTGAGCTTGAAAAGACGGCAGCTGGAACCTTTTGGTGTGTTTCATGGTTAAGATTTTTATCTGATGTATTTTATGGTTAGGCTTCCCATTTGCTCTGTTGAAAATTTGGTAGTGAACTCATCCTGAAACTCCTCTTGACCAAGCTAAAGCAGAGAAAAGGAATACTTAATTATTTATACTTAATGTTTGCTTTTTCGTACTTATGAGAGTGGGCAGACTCTTTGGCTGACTTTAAGATGCTAAGGTGGTGAGAGTTTGTCTTTTTTTTTTTTTCAAGCTGATTTCATCCTCCCATTGTCCTTGTCTCAGACTGCAAAGCCTTTGCCAGAGCCTGTGTGGGTTCTGCAGTTACATTGCTGATGGTGCTGAGTCCAGGATAAAACCCAAATAAACCCAGATGTTTCCAGCTTTCTGCTGGAACTGTCAACTTTCTGCTCTCCACTTTTATGACAAGTGGTCCTTCTGACCTTTTTGGTTGGTTCTACAAGAATCCAACAACATTGTAAAAACATATTGCAGAAAATATTCTTACTACTCCCACAGCACAGAACATTCTGCATGAATTACATGCTAATACACCTCTAATTGTTTTCTTAGTGTTATAATTCATGACCTTGATAAAAATTTTGTTGTCTCCATTCTATTCAAATAACACTACTCAAGGAATAATATCTGCTGTGCTGTTGCTCTGTAGTTTATTTTGACTGTGCATCTCAAATTTGACTTGTGAATGCAGTCTAAGGAAATGGCATAGATTCTAAGAGATAAAGACGAATGTTGTGTGCTTCATTTATACGAAGGCCATCCAAATATGGTCTCAGAGTTATGATAACATCCCGTGCTTGAGAAGTCTTGAATTTTGGATTGATTAAGGCTGTGAACACGTTTCAGGCACTAACAGGCTGGAATTCGGGTCTACCTCTTTAAACGTACTGAATGTCGTGTGTTATGAATACATTGCAACCGTTGACAATGTGTGTGGTACTGTGGTTTAATAAAATGGAGGAGGGCTAGGGATGTTCCTTGGAGATTATTCTACTTTGAATATCTGCCTCACATTCTCTCAGAGTTTTTCTTAGCATTCATTTTCTATTCATGACACCCGCTTATCATTTTTGTCTCTATCTGTTATACATTTAGGATCTTAATGATTTTCTTTTGTTCTAAGAAAGATACTCTGCTAGCTTTTTGTATTCCTGAGGAGTTAGGATGTAGTTGAAGATTTACATTTGGAGAAATGTTAAATTGCCTGTCATGATTGTATTCCCAATGAAGTATTGAAAGGTTTTACCCTCACTTAGGCTTGTCATGGTAAGACTATTTTCAAATGTTACCATTACTGTTGTCCCGGCAGGTCTAGATTAAAAGAAAGTGAGGGCTAGAGTCTAAGTTGCTGACTTTTCTCCTTATGTTTTTTTGTTTTGGTTTGGGTTTTGGTTTGGGTTTTTTTTTTTTAATAATCCTACTGGTGGCCCGTTTTGGTGCCCTCTGAGGCCTGCAGTGTCACAATGGCCCCTGGGCACCTGAGGTACCAGCGTCACACAGCCCTGGCAGTTCCTTGGAAACACACCCACCCTGGAGTCTCTTGGCACTGCGTGCATCCTGGTATGTAACTGGGCACTGAACCACTCATTTCTGTTCAATAATCATGTTCTGTTTGAGAAATCAAGCAATTGTCAAGGCGGAAGTAAGGAGCCAAATGTTACTCATTTTGCCATGATTTTGTCTTTTGTCCCTCCTTCTTGCTTGCAAATACAACTCCCTGAATTACTGACTGTAAAATTAATCTCGTTTTCTTTGCAACCCTGGCACAGCCAAACACAATAGGAGAAGGTAAAGACAGGATTTCAGTCTTATCTGTGTATATTTCCAAACTGCTGCTGGTTTGACTTCAGTTCCTACTCTTGTTGTTCATACTGGTTTTATTGCAGTATATTTAATTGTCTTTTTGTTCTGATCAATCCGCAGTTAAATGGATAAATAATAAAAGAAAGAGGGTACATAATCAAATTACCAGGAATAATTTGGTCAGTCCAAGCATTACTGGAACTTGGTAGTGAGAAAGAGCAGGGCTTTGGCATGAGTCAAAAAGGCCAAGTGTTTAAAATCGACAACACAAACACATTGCTACATTGGCACATCTTTGTGAATTTAAATTACAAATTATTGTGTATAATCAGAATCAGAGCAACTGAAAAATCATACAGCATGGATAGACTTTATTAATTTTGGATACAAACGACAGGCATTAGACAAGCTTAGAAATCTGACAGACCAGGAGAATCTTAATATTTGACAAGTGCAAGATAAAATGAGAATTTGTCTTGTGGATTGCTGGGGTTTTTTTTCTTTCATAGTAGCAGGAACATTGCAGAAACTAATAAGCAGCAAACCATATGGATTAGCATAAAATGTAGGAATCTGCAGTAAGGGATCTTGTTTAGGTAACAGGCAAGTTTAAAGACTGCATTAAACGTCATCAGGACATGGTGTATTGCACAGGGACCTGGGGGTTGCTCTGGGGACTGAGAATTAGGCACTAAAGTTTTTCAGAGGTCAGCTGCCATTTTAATACATTTACCACTTTGCAGACTATATTATGAATTGTTCTCATTTCATTTCGTAGCGAACAAATACAATTAAAAAGATAAACCTGCTTTCTTCCCTAACATCTGTTAGCATACTAGCAATTTTAGTAGCAAAATAAATTGCTTGATCAGATGAATATCAATAACTCTAAACTATACAGACATAGAATTTGATTTTTTTTTTTAATTTTCATATTCTCTTTCCACCAAATCAGTTGGGGAAAAATGGATGAAGAGTAAAGAAAAAGTAACATGACTGTTAGCAAACTAAACCCTGCTCAGTGGCATTCAGTTGTATGAAAGATCATTTTTATAGATTTGTGCCACTTACAGGATTCTGTGGGTTGAGTCTGGTAAAATCAGTATGCCAGGGGAAAAATTAAAGGTGCTCAGTAAGAGTACACTAAACTTGACTAATGCTACAATATGCAGTGCTGGTGCAGTAGGGTATTGCAGCTTCATTTTTACCAGGGTGTCAGACTGACTGTGTCAAGTACTTCCCTGTTACGGCCCAATTACTTGGGCTGCATAAAATCTCTAGTGTGACTCTAGTGTTCTGGTGAACTCTTCTCTTGGAACAGTAATTTCTACCTATCAAAACCATCCTGAATTTTAAAATTAAAGAAATTCTTGCAATAGTGACTTTTAGACAAATTTATCATAGTATAACCCAAGAGAAGGCTTTTAATGTCTGTGCTTCTGTTACTTTTGTCAAGTATAAATTTTGAGTGTGCAGTTAAGATTTACGGTCCAATTCAGGTGTCCTCAATCCCCTGTGCCCCAAGTCATTTCAAGGGAACTTCTGGGATTGTATGTAAAATAGACACAACATTACCATGGTGTGTAATGTTTGCAAAATTGCTCCTCAAGATGAAAGCTATTGCATTAAAAAATATTCTCCCTAAAATGCAAACATCTCATATTTACAGTTGTAGAAAATACTGCTACAGCTTTGTGATGTGTGAGTGTATTGTATGTATGTATAAGTAGAATATGAAGTGCTGGATTGGTTGATCTTGTGGGTCATTCCCAAATAAGAATTCATTTGAAAACATTTTAACTAATTGTGCTTTGTATTTTCTGTAGTGAATTAAGGAGCCTAGTTAGTTTTCAACATGAAGAGGAGGTTGCTGCAGTATTTCTGCAATATAACAGGAATTATATTTGTTAATATACTTTGGGAGCATTTAAATTCTAATCACGCAGACGAAAGGAAATTTCAAGTGATGGCAAGTAAATTTAAATTACACAACAGTAAAGACTTTCATACCTTTGAAAATATTTCAGCACTGGCTTTTTTTTCACTTGCTTTGATTATCCATGATCACAGCAGCAGAATTCTATTGCTGTTGCCATAATTTCTAAAGCATAACTGTGCTAACATGAAATATGTATGTATAGGTACATTTGCCAACTTGTTTTAATTTTGTCACTGACTTTCCACCTCATGTATTGGGAGGGGCAGCTGATCAGTACACTGGATGAAGGAGATATGCAGGCAACATTTGCAGAAAAAGTAGGGGTTTTTTTCCTGTGGTTTCCGCATAAAGAAAATTAGGTTTCCATCCCATAAAACGTGTCTCTGTGACCTCTGGGACCCCTCATTTTGCCAGCCAGCATTTGCTGGCTGTGCATATACAAGTGGCTCACAAACACCGTGTGAGGGAGGAATTTTATGCCACATAGATTTGCCAGCTTTGAGCAATGCTCTGTGTCAGGACTCACAAGCTATGTCCAAGTAATCTGATGGACACTGGAGCCCAGTGTATTTAGGATTTGTTTTCTGGCGATGCTTCTAGGTTGGTGTTTGTAATTATTCAAGTGTGTCTTGGCAATTCCAGAAGGGAGAAGTTAGTTCTACCGGGAGTACCAGACCTCTGGGCCTGGTGCTTTCAGTATCACCAAGGATGCCAGAGGCCTTTCCCACCTGACATGGAAGAGCATCTCACAGCCTGTTCTCTGCCATGGAATGCCTGTAATCTTGATGTTCCCTGGGATTGAGGACTGCTACCTCCTCCTCAAATTAAAACCACATCATGAGAATCTGCTATGAAGCATTGGTGTGTTGCCTTGTTATTATCTCTCTTCAAATTGCGGTTATTCCAGTATTTATCCTGGATCCTACTCTCTGTAGGGAGGCCAAAACTCCTAGGCAGTCCTTGCATATGAGTAAGGAGCATAAGGAGTTTAAGACATAACCCTCAGATAGTTAGTGATTCAAGTGTCTTTGGAGAGCAAGGAGCAGGGGTAACACTCGTATTTGAAGATTCTGTCTGAGGAAGCATTTTCCTACCCTTCTCCAGCTTGATGTCCTCCTACTATGAGACTTTCCACATCTTCAGCAGCACCTGCTTATTGTAAAAATGAGAAGAAAGAACTAAGCACAACTGTGACCAAAAATAGAATTCCCCAATTTTTTTTTTTTAGTACAGTGTTTAACCTCTGCTCTTTTAATCATATGCACAGCAGGGAAAAGGGGATGTGCTTTAACAACTCATCAGGTATTAAAGCAGTGCAACTTTTTAGCTAGAAATCATGCTATCAGTCGGAAGTAAACAATAAGGCTATGTATATTTAATTATTTAATAATTTTTGAGTTATGCTATTCTTTTAATTATATTAATCAGTCAGGCTCCAACACTGCAAGCCTTAGGGCTTGAAGTGCAATTTCAATGCTTTGTAATAAATTTGCCAAACTTTGGAAAAAGATGAAATGGCTTAATATTAAACATTTGCTTGATTTAAATTTTACTAACCCATGCACTTTATAATTCATATTCTTTCAGTGCAAGGTATAGCAGAATGATCATAGTAGTAACTGTGAGCAAGCATTCCTTTTGCACACAGGTTTTGCTTATAAACTTGATGACTAAAGGCCTGGAATATCGAGGGAATGCTAAAGATCTACAGAGCCTTTCACTTCAAGGTCACTGGTTCAAGCACACATCATTAAAGACACAAAGTTAACATCTGACTCCTGCTTCATAACATATATTAAATGAGCTAGTGGTGTCGGTGGAGACAAGGAAAGGATACAACCAGTTTAATAACAAGAAAAGAGGTAGGACTAATGGGGAGGTCCAAAAAAGAGGAGGAATCAGGAGACACCCAATGTACCAGGCTCCTGTCCTCCCCTGCCTGCAATCCTTAGGGCTGTATTCATTCCTCAGTCTGGGAAGGTTGTAGCTACCCTGCTTGGTCTCATTTGAGTTGAGCTGGGTAAATGCTAGGATCCAAGTAAGGAAAGGATCCAAGGAAAATTCAGGTAGAAGATGGTTTGATGATGAAGTAATAGTGAACCTGGTTGGATGCTGCGAGAGCCCCACACAACAAGCTCCTTGAAGGGAGCTGCACACTGATATCCTGACCACTGGTCGTTGCCTCAGACATATAAATCACAAGCAGAAAACTGTTGGCCTTGGTATCCTCATGCCTGCCTTCCAAGTGAGTAATTACAGCCTGCCAATGGTAATTTCCCGAAAAAGTTAATTGCGGGTGGTACTCTCTCTTGATCAGTTGTGCAACTTGATTGCTGCTTCAGGCTCCTTTACAGAAGTACTTGCTTTTCAGTGATGTGATTCCTTGATGTGAGACCTTTAAGAACATTAGGTGTGTTTAGAGGAAGGAGTTTGTGTAACAGGGCAGTGATTTTTATTAGCCACTTCATATATAGTTGTCAAAATGAAGTAAATTGCTTTTGTCTGCTCTAAAAAGGGCATTATTTTTCCTGCAACTGTCTTTTTCCTTTTTTTTTTTTTGGTCTTGTTGTTGTCATTGTTTTGAAATCCGGGCTGAGACTCGATCCAGGATGTCTTTATTTAATGTATACACAGGGTTTAGTGAAAAAAGTTATTTTAGCCATCATAAAGGAGCCCCATGACTTCTCCTTTCCATGGTAGATTTAGTTATGATCATAGGCAGAAGGAAAAAAACCCCGAAACTTCACATATGTAGTTACTTTATTAATAAACTCTCTTAAGAACATTTTGTGAGTAAGAATGGAAGTAAGGTAAGAAAGATCAGAGAAGGAGAAACTCAGTCTTCTAGACAAGCGGAGATACAAATGAGTTTCCAGGAAAAAGTGTAGAGATATGGAACCCTGGCTTTGTTTGGTTTGTTTCTTTTGCCCTTTAGCCCTTGTTGCTTGTATAACATAAAGTTTTTATAGCTTTGGAAAAGTTTTTAGTCACAGGCTTTTTATGGTTTTAATATGTGTATGCATTGAAAAATATTTAGTAATATTTTATATTTAATGTGGGATTTTCTTTTTATTCTCAGCACTTCTCTGGAGAAGAAACCGTTTTTGGAAGAACTCTTATCGATCTGAGCCACTGAATTAGTCTAATGTAGAAGTTGTTAATTGATAGGTGGTTTCACTTAATTGTAATGGAGAAAAGCCATTGAAAGATTTTTTTAATGGATTTTTATGAATGAAATTGTGGTTTATTTTAAATAACTATGTGATGCTCAATGAAAGGATCTCTGGAACTTTCCTGAATATTTTATTCAATAACCTTAGCCCACGTTTGTTTTTATGAGGAAAGAGAAGTTCCAAGAATGTCTTTTTTTAATTTAAAATGTCAAAAGCTTCTGTATAAAAATACATTTCAACCTCCAGGTATTCACACATTGCAAGAGTATTATTTCTTTTCATAAAAGAATTCATCTAAATTCACATCATAATGTCTTTTTCAGTAACAGTTTAAAATACAATCAGGGTTGAAAAAAGGAAGGAGTCAGAGGTCAAAAATTAGATATTTTTAAAATAACATAGGGGGAAACATGCATAGGCTATGTCAGTTCTTTCCTGAAAGAAAACATGATAATTAATCCCTCACTTTGCACCTTGTTTTTTTCACCTCCAAACTTGAATACAAAACTTTTTTTGACATAATAGCCAATTGGTATTTAAAATTGTTATTATCTCTGTAAGAAAAAGACACGGACTTGAAGTAATTAAAAAGAAAAGAAAAGAATTCTTCAAACTCAGGTTATGGCAACCTGTGATATTTGGTTGGAGAGTTTTTAGGGTTTAAAAAAAATTGACCCGACAGAACTTTTATATTTCAAAATATTAGTGCATTAGCTTTATTGGAAAAAGCTGAAATTGTGCAAATGACCTCAGTAATACAATTTGGACTACAATTCCCGGAATGCTCATGAAGCTGACATGTCTACATGTTCTTAAAAAGTCATAATCCATCATTCTGAGGCTAGATCAATGGACTATGACTTTCTGATGTCAGATCTGTGAATTAAGGCTTTTTTGAGTACAGCCTACTACCCAATTATTGCCCCTATTCATATATTATAAATCATTATTCCTTCACCAGGTAGTCAGCAGTTTCTATTTCCTAAAGTTTCAGAGCCTTCTTTTTTTAACCGTTGTCGCACTCCCATCGAGCAATCAAAACCAG
This sequence comes from Corapipo altera, assembly GCF_003945725.1. NCBI lineage: Eukaryota > Metazoa > Chordata > Aves > Passeriformes > Pipridae > Corapipo > Corapipo altera. The sequence goes on along the minus strand of NW_020884900.1, from coordinate 288,786 downwards.
AGAGTGCTGACCTGAAAAATAAAGCTTCTATCACAGCAAATTGTTGAGGGAACAACAGTCATTTCTAATTCTTCAAGTTTCTGTTGAAATAAAGGGTATTAGATTAGATTGAAACAAATCTCATCCCCTTCCTGCACAAACAAGCAATATAATAAATTAGTACAAAAGTTGTTGGCAGGCATTGACTTCATTTTTAAGTGCTCATGCCTGACTTTCTTAAAACTGATGCTTTCTTCTGAGAAGTTGACTTTTTTTTTTATATGAAGACTGATCGGCTTCTGATTTAAAGCTGAAATTTGCCAGCGTGCTACCTTGATTGTGTCTATTAGGTGCTGTTAAACTGAAGTTCCTTTGAATGAATTATTTATAGAGTAATAAACGCACCTCTAATGCAATGGAATATATGATAAAAATAAAAAATGCTTTACTGTAACCTGTTTAGGTGTCAAATAAAAACACATCTTGAACAACTTTATTAAAAGATATTCGGAAAAAAGAAGAGCTGTTTTAGGACCTATTGTGTATCCAGAGAAGTCATTAAATGAAATGTAATCATGCTGTGTTGGAGAATTATCTCAACAGATTTCTCAGGCTAAGGGAATTTAGGTCTAGTCCATGTGGATGGAAAAAATCAATAGTATGATCTTGTTTTTTATTTCATTTTGCTGTACTGATATTCTTCAATAGGATGCAGTTTTTACACTAGATGGCTGTGCATAAAATATGTCGAGTCAGTACATTGCTGGTGGAGTAGTTGTCAAAAAGGATGGTGATCGATGGAAGGGAGGGTGGTGTAATGAGTGTGGTATAATTCATCTTTTATTAACTGTTTGTTCTAGTCCTGTGTCTGTCGTGAGAGAGCTGTCACAGTGCTGGCTGGTGCCTCAGTTTCTCCTTTGGGTGAGCACATGGATTCTAAAATCTGTGTCCCAAGGACTATTTCTGTGGCTCTCTCTTGAAAAACAGATTTGTGTTTCTTGTGTTACCCCTGTTGCTCTTCAGTCAAGGATGTTTCTTAGAAACTACGTGAGAAAGTTGACATGGTATTTTCTATGTCCTGCCATTAAGTGGTTGGAGGGGGCAGTTGGTAATGCTTTAATATGCTGTAGTTTAATTCTTCTTGAAGGAAGACATTGTCTTGGCATATTCATCTAATTCCTTATTGTTTATTTCAGGAGTTCTGGGCATTAATGGCATCTTGCTCCCACCTTCCTTATCCTCTTACCTCTTTCACATTTTCAAATTTTGGCCACTGGAACTTCCAGGGTGCTGCAGAGCGCTGGAAACAGCTGGTTTGTTGGGAGAGAACAGGAATAATTGTTTTATGAATGCTTCTGGAGAAAACACAATTTCAAAGACAAGTGCCAGCACAGGGTTGCCAGGAGCTCCAAAGCCTTTCTTGTTTCTGATGGCTTTCCAATGTGACACAGCTTCAGAGCCTGGTTCTGCTGGCGGGGAGTCTAGTGAAGCTCCTTCTGCCACCCACGGAAGTGGCTCCAACCCATTTTCAGATTTCCTGTGAAATGCAGATGCCCACTAGATGGAGACACAATATTTTATACATTAGTGGCTATACAGATGGTAATCAAACCCACCAGCTGCTGCCTGCGCGTTCCGGGCACCTCGCCAATTTACTGGCAGTATGTTGACTGGGAAGCAGACAGTGACACACTTTGATCGAAAAACTTGTATGATGATTTTTTTTGTTGTAATATTATTGTTTTTTTTTTAAAATGATAAAAGAGATCAAGATGTGTATCTTGATCAAAGGGTACTGCTGTCTGCTTCCCCATCAGCAACTTCTAATTTATAGAAATCAGATTGCATGGAAAGCAATCAGTAAAGGTTTGAGGCCTTTCTTGTTCTCGCTGCCAAGACATGCTGACAAGTGAGAAAATTAAAATCAGAGAAGGTAGGGAGAGAACTAGTAAAACAGTGGTTGAAATATAATTATTTAAAGCTCATGATTTTAATAATTTTAGGGCTGTAAAAAAATCCAGTTAAAGTGTTCAAATTGGCTATTGCTTATATTATAAGAGCGCCTTAAGGTGTTTTCTCTGATGGAGAGTGTTACTTTGAGACTAATTTACCACTGAGAGAGAAATATATCTATTATTTGTTGTCTCGGAATAATAACCTGTCTCTGGTCCTGAGGCCAAGTTTTTCAAAGGCACCTCCTATCAGCTCTATTTCCTCCACTTGGAGTTGTGCATCTAGTATGATTTATTAGGGTGTATACATGATACAATGAACACCTGCAAAGAACACTTAAACCAGTCAGTCCTATAAATGTGAAGATAGTGTGTGCAGAGGGACTTTCCTGAAAATTTGTCTATCATACTTGGTAAGGTCTTTTCCCTTCAGGGTCTCTAGTAGAGTCTTTTCTCTTTTCAGCTCTTGGTATTGACTCCTTTAAAAAACTTTGGTGTTTTGTTTTGTTTTTTTTTATCTTTGGTCCTTCCAGGCTTAAACAACAATTACCAGTTACAGATATATGTGTGTGTATATATATATATGTGTGTGTGTATGGACTGTGTCAGCTGGAGAAAGACTGTTTTGGTGCACAAGTGAATATTTCTGGCCAACATAAAAACACAAACCCAGTAACAGGGGTGAGCGTTGCTTCGCATTCTGCCAAATGTTAAAATCAAAATGAAGAATCATATGATAGAAGGACCTGGGATATATGACATTTTGTCTAGCTGGAGCAAGGGATTATAGCCTGCTGTAGGTAAGGAAGTATTTCTGGGCATGGCTCTGCATTCTCAAGAGAAGATGCTGCTCTTTGGTGCTTGCTCCCTCTAAGTACCTATGTCATTGCTATTTAGGAAAGTTGCCAGGAAAAAGGTGCTACTGAAAGGAATAAATAAAACCCTTTGACATCATTGCTTCATTTTTTTTCCATCAAAAGCTGACACATCATCCTTATCTCATCAGGCAAACTGTGTGCAAATTTCATGACCACGTTTTCTTTGCCTATTTTTGTAGAACAGTTTCTCAGAAAGACAAAGCATGAGGGAGGGAGAGGAAAGACTGCAGTGTACAGCTCAATCCAGTACCCTTTGGATTCACTTAGTCTATGGACGACTCAAGATTTTAATTTCAAAGTTTGAAGCATTTGCTCTCGATTCTGATTTGTGTTAGAATTCTGTATGATTGTGGAAGCCTTTGAACAAATGTCAGATTTTTGTTGGATCTGTGACTTGGATGTGTGGTAACTTTCTAGAAGATGCAGTTAACAGAATTTGTAAGGGATAAGGAGTTAAGTGAGTGTTGTTTGTTTGGTTTTTAATTGGAGAGAAATTAGTGGGTAAAAATGTTTGTTTCTTCTCATGCATTGTTTGAACAAATTCTAAAAATCCACAGTGGCTTATACGATTTGTCATGAGCTTCCCAACAAGTCAAAGCAGAATGAGATTTATGCTCTTTTTCAGCAGAAACCATTTCATACCCCAACAGAAATGGAAATGACTGTTCTCAGAAGCCTTCCAAGTCAAAGTGGGAGGAGATATTCTGTAAGGAGATGTTACCTTCTCAAAAACAACCTCACATCATCCAAGGTGTGGTTGGCTTTGGCAGTTTGCCAAGAGGAAACTTTAGTACCAGGTTTCAAATCACCCACCAAGTCAAGCTGTGCCTAGGAGGCAAAGCTTTGATTAACTCTTGCATTCACCGGACTAACCCTGCCCCGACCCACAGCTGCGTTTTTATTTAAGGTGACTGACAGTGTTGTAGGAAGAGCTAAAGCCAACATAGGCACTCAGGCTGAGGGGCAGCATAAACAGATTTATGAACACGGACATTACAAGGAGAGCCTGTTTGCAATGGGTTGTGAAATCCAAGTGTCACATAAGGAAGCAGTGGTTTCTTTTTACTAACAGGCTGTGGTTAGAATGCTGCTTACATCCAAGTTATATAGAAATGGAGTTGTAAAGAAGTACCGGTATCTTAGACTTATGTGGGGGTTTTTTGTGTGCTGATCAAATATACTGGGGTTAAAATTGACTAGTTTCACATAGAGAGGTAACTGAAAACTGTAACTCTGAAATTTCAGAGAAAAACTGGCTTACTTCTGCACTCCCAAATTGGGAAATGTATTTTAATAGCTTAATTTTTATGATAAAAACATGAAAAAAAAATCCCTAAAATAGTGTCAAATCAATTTTCTGATAAAATAAATTTGTTTTCCCATTTGTGATTGAAATGACCTACAGTAAGATTTTTTTTTTTTAACTAGGTACTAGGTGTTAATTAAAAATATGGAAATGGATTTAAAAAACCTTGCAGTTCACAGAAGAAGAATTACCATAACTGATTTGTTTTCAGAGCCATGCCTGTTTTGAGATGTTTTTAAGATGTCTAAGTTACTGGTTGTTTTTCTGCATGATTGTTTCCAAAGCAAAATGTGATTCCAATAAAAACAGTAATTGAATTTACAGTCCACAGGACAAATTGTTGTTTTAACAGAAACTTACACACTCAGGCAAAGACCTTATGTTTTAGGTCTAATAACAAAGAACACAAGCTCCCCATTTTTATGTGGCCATATATTCTGAAAAGTTTTCTAATGTGGCATATTTTTTTAAAAAAAAATCTATATTGTATTTTTTAAATTGCGTGAGCAGTTTTTTCCCCCCTCTTAGCTCTGGATCAATGTTCCTTAGGTTGCGTTGGCTTGGTTTTTGTTTGTTTGTTTGTTTGTTTTTTAATGCAACCTTTTAAATGTTAGTGCAGCTATTTTCTGTAGCATCAGCTGGGGATGGATCAATATAGACCAGCCTATCCACATCTAATGCACCTGATGTCTGAGAGGAGTTTGGAGGGAGCTTGTTCCTCTGGGTTTTGGTACTGAAAGAATGCACAGAGCATGGGGCAGTTGTGTGAGGGGCTTGTCCGTGACCAGTGTTGCATGGAGAAAAGGCTGGTTTCTGAGGAAGTAGGTAGGAAGGGAAGACTGTCCAAGAGCAGTGGCAGACAGAGGCAGGAGGTGGAACCTCTTCCAGCATCAGGCAGTGACTGTACTTTACTGTATCAACAGCAAAATATTAGTTTTCTGCTGTCAGACATTCTCAGCAAGAGCTCCCAGTCATTTCTTGAACCCCTTTTGCTATAAAAGGTGAAGTTTTTCAAGTTTTCCCAGGTTTTTGGAATCTTCTTTGTGCCTTTCCTGTACAGTGTATCCAGTTTGGATAAAGCCTTAAGTCTGTTCTTGCTGAACTTGGAGAAACCTGGTGGAGTAACACACAGCTTCAGGAGCACGTGCTGCTTTTAACTGGTGTGTGCAGAGCATGAGTGACACTGGAGATTCACACGTGCTGGAAACAGGCACATCTGCCTTTTTGGTAGTCTTAGGGCTGACCCTGTGGAACAGTACGAGTTGGTGAGATATTGCTGCATCTTGGATGTAACACCTGGAAAAAAGCAGTCCAGGATAGTCTGGTGCTGGTAATCTTTGCTGAGACCCTACAGTGATGATTTCAATTAAAAACAGGAATATTTCATATTTCCCAGCACCAGGCAAACCAGGGAGCCTGGGTGAGGAAGCCAGCTTTCCTAAGTTCCCCTAGGGGAAAGGGGAGGCAGCAGGCTGTGCCTGCTGTGGTCCAGGGCAGGTACGTTAAGCAACTCTTGGGTTCTTAATTCATCTGACTTGCTCTGACTGTCTCTCAGGAGAGGGAATCATCTTTGCACTTCCTACCAGGAGGAGTTTAGGGGGTTGACAAAGCCCCCAAAGCAGGTGTGATGAATACCAGCCCCCTAAGCAATTTAATTCTTACAGGCCATTTTGTTGCCAAATGCACACGGTCTCATGCAAATTGTTTTTCTGAGAGTATGAAATTGCAGCAAATGTTTATAACATGTTTGAAGCCTGGTCCCAGAAACAGGTACCGAGATGCACCTGGCCAAGTGTGCTTTCACATTTTTTTTCATAACACTTTCAGCATTCATATCAGATCTTTTCTCATTAAATTATTTGGAAAAAGAGATGTACGACAAGGAAATGTAAATCTCCAACCTGATAAGGTGAATGCCACCAAAATATTAGAATGCCTGTTGTTCATTGGGTTCAACAGAACTCGCTTTTATGGTTTCTTCATGTGATCACATGAATAATAAAAGGAGCCTTAATTTTTAAAAAATGTTTGTAGATCTAGATAGGTGGTTGTTGTGGGAAAGGTGTTTGTGGTTTTTGGTTTTTTAAATGGCTTTAGATCCCTGTTGGTTATGACTCTACAGCCAGAATAGGAACTGCCTGCTCTTTCCTTGTTTTCTGGGTGCCCTTGAAGTGGAAAGTGGGGGTTGGTGCTTTGAAGAGCCCTGACATGCAAGAGCTGCGCTTTCAAGAACTAAAAAAAAGGTTTCACTCCTCCCCAAAATATGTATGTATTATTTTTAAAAGGCTTTCATTAACCTTGAGCATTTAAAATGATGAGACAGATCCTCAAAAAATCATGAGTTACTTAAAAATAATTGTTGTTTTGTTCCTTTTCCTTGCAGTCTAGTTTTTGAGCTCTCAAGATTTATGGTTTCAATCTTTACTCTGCAACCATAAGAGCTAGACACTAACTTTATTTTTAAATGAAAGCTGAGATTCTCTTGTAATCCCATAACACCAGGAGATTTGGCAATGCTAAATACAATGTGAATTTAGAGTGACCATTCCAAGGTGAATCATTTAGTGATGTGTTGTCAGCATAAAAGCGAACTGAGGATTTTTTTTTATGCCTTTTATTTTGTCTTTCTAAATAATCTGAAAATTGGCAGTAATAACTGGAAGCTTGGTAAAAGCAGTAGAAGACAACTGCAGCCTAGTAAAATCAGTATTTTTTTTTGTTTCTGGTATGTTAGGATATTCTTACAGAATCTAGGTATTAAGGGCATTCTGCATTTAGATATCTCTAGAGAGGAAGGCTTTGGTTGTTTTTGTAGAAGCACCCTTTTCTACTCAGTCAAGCATTAAAATTGGCAGCAGTTCCTGGAGTAGAAAGAAAATCCTGGTTGTTGCCCTCATATAGTTGCTGAAAACAGTAAGAGGATATGTAAAAGCTTTAACTCCAAGGAAAAATATTTATAACTGTGACAGTGTGTTTCCTTACAATAATTTATGGGCAAAATGTCAGAAAGGAGGAACACAAGCTATAAATAATATTTCTTATGTAAACATAACGGCAGTAGCAAATTCTTTTTATTTAAAAATTAATATTGATGTTCATTAATATAAATTACCACATTTCAGATGACTCTGATGTCCTTGAGGCCAGATGTCACTGACTGATTTACAGCTTCCTGGGGGGAGGAGGAGATCCTGTTTTGTCAATGTAGGCACCAAATTGCTTCAGATAGCTATTTTGGACTAGATTAATTACTAATGTATTGTCAACAAAGTCAATTCACATCTCATCTCAGGAACACGGAAAACTCTCTTTAAAACATATTAACGTAGGTTTTGAAATGCAGGAAAAAGAGCATAATGCCTACTTTTGACTCACTGAACTTCTGTCTCATTTAGGAATAGTATTTTGAAAACTCCTGCCCAGGAACATGCACACAGAATTTCCATGTGCATCATTAGCAACTCGGGAACATACTTCAGAGGCAGAGTTTTAGGCCCTCATTGATCTTAATTCTACTTTTAATATTAATACAATTGCATACAGCAAGGGCATTTAGAAGGAAGCTCTGCCATCTTTGCCACACTACAGCGATAAAATAATCTGGATTAAGTTTTTGAGCACTTCCTAAAATCCTTATGTGTAGTGTTGCTGCAAAATAGGATGGCCAATGTATTTGTGGAGGTACCGGCAGCCTCCCAGGAGCCTCCTGTGGGAACGGCTGGTGGGCAATGCCTCAGCAGGCAGGTGGGGTGGGTTTGTTGTGTTTGCATATGCTGGCAGGTTAAAGAGGAAGGATGAAAAAAGGCTGCCTGGTTTGAGTCAGTGCATCTCTGTCCATTAGGTATTCATTCAAATCCAACCACATGAAATACAGGCACCTAAACAAACCATCTCTTGAAAGCGCCTTTTGTTCCAGCCGCTGAAATTCAGCACATTTGTAGGAGTGTGGCTGGGCAAGCTTAGCATGAATAGCAAACTAATGTAAATCCAGTGTTACAGAGTTTTTTGATAGCAAATCTCACATATATATGAGAGAAATCTGTGGAGGTCCCTGGTAGCACAGGATCCTGTGGCCTACAACTGGAAACTACGGAGGTGATATGAATATAGAGAATAAAACACAAAGAACTCCCTTTTTAAAATGCATCTGTCATTCATATAAAATCAAATCCATATCCATGGAAAGGCTTTGAAAGATGTTACAAGGCTTTAGAAATGGCCCATGCTGAACATGGGATTTTTTTTTTTTTTTTCAGTCCTTATAAATAATTATTTTCCTATGTTTGGTAAGATTAACTGCAGAGAATTTGTGTTAAGACTGTGTGGAAAGGAGTACAGAATTTCAGATAATATTAAGCTTAGAAGGTGGTTTCAAAATGTTTCTGTGATACAAAAGCCATGTATTAGAGGCAAATGCACCACCCCCTCAGTCTCTTTTCTCGTTTATGAAATAAGTAAACATAAACTCTAAATTCTCATTTTCAGCAAGTATGTTAGTAAATCCAAACTGACCTTGACCTTAGCTTTGCTAATTTCCAAACTCTGATATTTATTCCTGAAGTAGATTGTTTCCTTTCATACCATGTGCATAAAAACTGCAAACCTTTCCAATGACTTGAATTAGAGTGTAAGTAAATAGCTGGTTTTAATCTACATAATATTTTGAGAGCAGACGTTCTGTGCTATGACTATTAAGATATACCCAGCAGCCATTTCTATAATACTAAAACCTCTTATATATATTATTAAAAGTAATGCTATCAGCCAGGGCTTGTTTTATGCCACAGAAACTTAAATAATAAAACACAGCGTGGATAAAATCTGCAATAATAGTAACTTAAGCAAAATTAATTTAAGTAACAGATAACATCTGGGGGGAAATGTAATGGTATATTGGTAAGTTATGCAAAGCTAATTTTGTAATAACTACCACATCTGTGGAACTCATCTATTAGAATGCTTTACCAATCTTTTTTTCTGCCATTATCCCATTTTAGAAATTTTCTTGTGTACTATTTTATTATCTTTTCTCTGCCTACATTTGTAAAAAGGCATTTTGCTAGCCATGAACAACAAGAAAAGTATGTGGTTTTATGTACAGAACAACACTACACTTTTTATACTTCAGTCTCTTTATGCACACTTGTGCTAGAAAGAATTCCAGAGTGGAATTGTGACATGGGGCTGTCCATGGAGAGCAGTGCCTGCAGTTCTCAGCTGGCCTGATATAACTGGGGTGGGAAAGTGAAGGTGACGCTGAACCACACTTCCCAACCAACCTCTGCTGGGTGTCAGCTCAGCCTCCAGCCTGCTCCAACTTGTCTGGGTTCAAGTGGCCTTTTGGAACCCCACCACACCCAGGAATTAATAGGAATATTGCACTTAATTCTTCCTCCAGCTCTTTCAGAGCAGCTGGCACTGATATGCCAGCTACATTTGTGCGATTGCTTCACAATTCCTTTATGTCTGAATTCCCATGGACCCACCAGACCACAGTGTGCAGGAAAATATTGCCAATTAATTTTAAGGCATTATCATCTTGCCAAACTGTTTCTCACATTTCGATAGTTATATTGATTCAAGAGGACATTTTGAGTCATACATCTTTGTCACAGTGAATAATGCTCACATAATGACAAATCTTCAGGAATTAAAAAAAGGAGGATGAAGTTTTTAATGTAGGTCAGTGGAAGTAATTCACCATAAATTTACTCGGACTTCAGAAACCAGCAACATTTTTTTAAAACCACTGTAACTGTATAAAACTTACTGTGTCTCCTTCTCTGTTTTTAAATAGATTTTACTACAGAACCATTGGTGCTATTAAACATGAGGTTTTGTTCAAAGGAAACACAAAGACTTAATTGTGTTTTTTAAAGGAAAGTATTGCATCAGAAGGATTCATTTAAATACGTTTGTTGGCTTCGGGCTCTCACCACAATTCATTCATTCTAATTTTCCCCTGGACTTGTTAAGGACACAATGTATAGGAAGCAGCAATGCAGAATGGCATTTTTAGGTCACTATATTTTGGCTGTAAACTGTAGAGCTGCTCATAAACTTCTTATTACTAAACAAAATGCTTCATATTCTACATTGAAGTTGCACAGTCTTTTAAAAAAAACTTTTGGCTGAATGTTGGGACTATTATGGCTCATTAAAGAGACTAGTTCTGCTGTAATTTAGTTATTTCTTAATGATCCAAGGGTTATTATTAGACATGGAACAGATGACTAAAGAATGGCTCTCTGTAAAAAGACGCAGTGAAGTAAAAATATTATTCTAAAAAAACAGAACCTCTGAAAATCTTATCCATGCTACAAAAAAGTGTTTGATCAGCTTGGAACTGATTCTAAAAACCAGGTCTTTTTTTTTTTTTTTTTTTTTTTTAATTTGGACCAGAGGGAATAAATGTAATAATGATTTAGTCTAAATAAAGAAAATTTTGAGTGAATAGGTAACTAACTAACCAAAAAATACTGCTTTAAGGAAGCAGAAAGTAATTGTGAATTCTCATCTAGTTCAGCTAATATTTTAATAAGAAAATATAAGGTAAGAAATCAGAGAAAATGGATATAGCTGCTAAATCAAAAAGCTCTAGTTTAAAAAAATAGAATTTGAAAACAAAGAATCTTTTTATTTTAGCAAAAATACAGTTTAGCTCAGCTTTTTAATTTTGTTGCAAAACCCAAACTTTCTAGCTATTCCTTTTGTGAGTCCGTAGGCACTAACACAGTGCTGAAAATTTGAATTACAAGCAATAGAGGAAAATGCTTCTATAAACCTGTTTTCCTCCCCACTTATTGTCTGCAAATATTTCTGTCAGCCTTTTGGGTTCTTATAAACATGGGCTGATACTGTCTGCCTTTTTTTTTAGCGAGCTCACACATGACAACGAATCTTGAAGATAGTGACAATGTCCAAACAGAAGTTCTGAAAAGCTTTTAGGACTACAAAAGAGATTTTTAATGTAATAAAGTGGCTAGGTCTCACTTTTTGTTTTCAATTTTTGCTATCACTTCTGTAGATGCATAGAATCTTTGATATTTTCAGCATGTGTAACTGTAACAAGTAACTAAATAAACCAAATATCAACCTAGCCATGATTTCAAAAGCATGGGGAAATTAATTTATGGGAGCTGCAATTACCCTGATGTGAATTAATGTCGTTTACTTACACCATCCAAGCAAAATCCTGTTTGTAATCGCTGACTCAGAACTGGAACATCTGCCTTGTATTCTCGATGGGCACTTCCCCTTTCAGAGGCCCCAAACATACAATTTTGGTGTTATTCCCTGTTCCTTGCATGTTCAGATATGCCTTTTTTCGCCCTGTTTGGCACATATGTTCTCTGTCATCCTTTTTTTTTTTTTTAATAGGACACAAAACCTTGTCCCTTTAGAGGACGTGGGGCTGCCTTCTGCATCATTTCTTAGAACCTGAGCACTAGGTTCTTCATCCAGCTGCTCTGAGGGGGAAAAGCCATTCCCTCCGAGCATTCCTGGAGCTGCAGCTCACACACCAGCACAATACCAGTGAGGTTCCCATATTCTCAGCAAAGGAGCGAGTCGATGTGAAGCAGCAAAACTCAGACCATTAGCAGCTCTTAAATTATAGTCACATATTAAAATATTTTTCTTAGGGCCTTACTTGATGCAGTGTCACTACAACTTTAGTCCAGCTGACTCCTTTGGTAGAGCCCTGCAATTCCAAATTGCAAAAAGATCCCTGTTCAGAGGTGACAAATTTGCACTGGGAAGACAGCACGTTATCTAAGCACCGTGTTTTCTGAACGTAATTATCCACATGAGTAAGAAGCTGTAGTGTTATGAAATTATGAAAATCATCTGTTCTTTCCAACTATTATAAAGAGGGCCCCTTGAGAGGCAGCTAGAAATTAAAGCTGATCTATAATCATTTTCAGAATGCATTCCAGTTCTGAGCACCTGGATAGTAACAGAAAAGGTATTGTTTTTTGTTGCTTGCCAGGCATTTCATTTCCATTTTAAAAAAACTGCAAGAAACCTCTGAGTAATGATTAAACCTGAATTACTCTTTTTCTTTTTTCTTTTTTTTTTTTTTTTCTAGCACCAGGAGTATGGGATTGGACTTGACCAACCTGCAGTTCCCTCCTCAGCTGCAGCAACAGAATCTCAGGTGTAGGGTTTTGTTCCTTTTAATTTATTTTGGGGTTTTTGTGAGCTATTTTCCTATGAATTCCCATTGGAGCCCAGTCACTGATGACATTTATTCTCCAGAATATAACATACATTCTCTTCTAAGATTGAATGAAATTACTTTTAATGCATTAATCAGTCAGCAGAGGACATTTATTTGAGACATCACCTCTGGGCTCTCCCCCCTTGTAACTTCATCACCTCAGGACCTCTCTGCCAGCCTGGGCAGCGCAGGGACTGCTGGTCCCTTTCAGAGCAGCACTTCCCGAAAGCAACTCCATGTATTGTTGCATGTCTTTGGCTGGTGCTGTTTGGTCTTGTGGAGGGCAGGATGATGTTCTAACTCACGTGTTTCCTGTGGGTGGTCGCTGCCAGGGGTCTGCTCAGGAGGATTACCTGGAAGAGCCCTGTCCAGAGGCAGAGTCCTCCAAGGCAGATGCTGTGGCTGGTGTCACTGCTGAAGATCAGAAGTCTGCAGAGTGTGAAATCCCAAATGAAATTATTGGCAACCTTGAGGTACTATTACTAGAAAGCTATTCACTAATTCTGTCTATGGTTAATTCCAGAACAAGTGGTGGATCGATCTAGCTGAAAAAACCAATTATGCGCAGATACAGGTGATCACAAAGGTTTCTACGAGGCCTTGAAAACAGCATACAGGCCTACATACCAGGTACAAAGCCCTCTACTCAGCGCTGATGGTCAAACCCTTCTAACAGATAAAACCTCCATTCTGAATCGATGGTCTGAACACTTTCAGACTCTTTTTAGTACCAACCGTGTAGTCCAAGATTCAGCAATTCAGTCCATCACACAACAACCAGTAAAGTATGAACTGGATACTGCCCCCACTTTAGGAGAAACCCTCAAGGCCAAACAGCAGGTGAAAATCGGCAAGGCAGCTGGGGTTGATGGAATTCCACCTGAAGTCTGGAAACATGGGGGCCTTGCACTCCACACCAAACTCCACGAGTTTGTGGTGCGCTGTTGGGAGCTCGGTGAACTACCATCAGACCTTCGTGATGCTGTCATCATCACTATATATAAGAAGAAAGGTATTAAATCAGATTGCTCAAACTATCGTGGTATTACTCTGCTCTCCATTGCTGGCAAAATCCTGGCAAGAATACTCTTGAACAGACTAATACCCACTATAGCAGAAGGAATTCTACCTGAAAGTCAGTGTGGTTTCAGAGCCAACAGGAGCACCGCAGACATGGTATTTGTCCTCAGACAACTGCAAGAGAAGTGTAGGGAACAGAACAAAGGTCTCTATGTAACCTTTGTTGACCTCACCAAGGCTTTTGATACTGTGAGCAGAAAAGGTCTGTGGCAGATTTTGGAATGTTTAGGTTGTCCCCCCAAGTTCCTTAAAATGATCATCTCACTCCATGAGGATCAGCACGGCCAAGTCAGATATGGCAACACACTTTCTGAGCCCTTCTTAATTAAGAATGGTGTGAAACAAGGCTGCGTTCTCGCTCCTACCCTATTCACCATCTTCTTTAGCATGATGCTCCAAAGGGCCACAGCAGACCTTGATGATCAGGACGGTATCTACATTTGATACCGTACTGATGGAAGTCTATTCAATCTAAGGCGACTGAAGGCCCACACCAAGACATTAAACTACCTTGTCCGGGAACTGCTCTATGCTGATGACGCCGCCCTTGTTGCCCACACAGAAGCAGCCCTGCAGCGTTTAACATCCTGCTTTGCAGATGCTGCTGAGCTCTTTGGGCTGGAAGTCAGCTTAAAGAAAACAGAGGTCCTCCATCAACCTGCACCTCAGGAAGTCCCCCATCATCCCCACATCACCATTGGCCAATCAGAGCTCAAATCAGTCCAGCAGTTTAATTACCTTGGTAGCCTCATCTCCTCAGATGGTAAGATCGACGGAGAGATAGACAACAGGTTAGCTAAGGCATATAGTACTTTTGGAAAACTCCACAAAAGAGTATGGCGTAATAAACACTTGAAGAAAAACACCAAGATCAGTGTTTACAAAGCCATAGTGCTGTCTACTCTCTTATATGGTTCCGAATCATGGGTCATCTACCGCCACCACCTGCGTCTTCCATCAACGCTGCCTCCATACAATTAACATCCGCTGGTCAGATTATGTGACCAATACATCTGTACTAGAGCAAGCTGCTGTCACAAGTATTGAGGCCATGTTACTGAGAACGCAGCTGCGATGGGCCGGGCACGTCTCAAGGATGAAGGACCACCACCTCCCTAAGATCCTGCTCTATGGTGAACTTGCCACTGGCTACCGCATGAGAGGAGCCCCGAAGAAAAGATACAAGGACTCCCTGAAACAACATCTCAGCCTTGGCCATATTGATCACCATAACTGGTCTACTCTGGCCTCAAATCGGGAGGCCTGGAGACACGCCATCTATAACGCAGATGTCTCCTTCGAGAACACACGCAGGATCACTCTCGAGGAAAAAAGGCAACACAGAAAGAACCGTGCCTTGCAGAATACACCATCTAAGGAGTCTTTCTGCTGTGCCTTTTGCAATCAGATATGTCTGTCACGTATTGGCCTCATAAGCCTGTAGCAAATGTGGATAGTGCCTTCCCAAATCTTTGTTCGCGAAGCCTAGCCATGATGAACTACGGTTAATTAGCTAGCTCAGCCTTAATTAATATAAACTGTATTCGTGCTAAAGCTGGCAAAAAGCACATCCATATGCTGTAAAAATGTGAATTAGCCTCTATAAATAACTCCTAGTTTAGTCAGCTTACATGAGATAAGATAAAAAATATTCAGTAATATAACAACATATATCTTCAGCATTACTATGTGTTAAGAAACACAGGCCAAATCCCACTCTCGGTGATGTCAGTGATAAAATTCCTTCTCAGAGGTTCAGGACCAGCTGCTGTGATGGAGTACATGAAATCTGTGCTTAATATAAATTGTTTGATGCATCTGTGTTACACATCCTTCAATCTGTGTAAGAAAAAACAGATTTAGGCCAATTCTAAGCTTTGTTTGGTCAACGCGTGACTGTACAAGAGCTGCCTCAATGGAACAGATCAGGTGTCAGTATGGGGGCTAGAGACCCTGAGGGGTCCATGATTTCTTTCTGTGGGGTTCATGAAAGGGAAGGAAGCTATTGACACTGAACTTAAATAAGAAATTACTGAAAACAAACCGACTAGAACAGAGTTCCACCAAGGAACTGCTGGAATTTGGTCTTATTTGCAACAACCAGGTGGCACTTTGAACTTCAGATACAACACATTAGACACTATTGACCAAGCAGCAGTTTAAGAAATAGCTAATATTATCTGAAAATATTATGATGTTGATAAGTTCTTTTACATAGACTACACATGAATGGAGAATATAGATAAGAATAATGATGCCATCATTAGATCTATCTGTTTGATTTCATACTCCATTTCAACATGTCTATAGAAACAGGAGGGAACCTCTGGCCTGTGTTGTCTTATTCCTGTCCCTACCTGTAGAAAAAAAATAAAATTCCTGGTTTTCACTTGACTTTGATGCCATCAGTGTCAGTGCTAAGAGTTTTTTCTTTACAAAAACTGCACAGATGAGAAAAAGGCTTTATTTTTTTCTTATTTTGCAACTCTGGGTGTATACACAGAGAATAATTTCCCTTCAGTTTTTAAGTCTTTCACAAGTGTATCTTTTTCACCTGTTTTCTCAGTTTCTTGACCTCTGAAGTCATCTTATAATGAGATTTTTACCTGATACATGATCAAACTCATACCATTTTTTTGTTATGTGTGAACTGTGATTTCACAGTCTGCATTGTGTCTTTACATACGCATTAACAATGCAGCTGTTGCTCTAACTGAGTCTAGAAAATAACTTTTATTCTGATATCACTCAGTGGTCTCAGCAGCAGCCATAGTGAAGGAGGGTAAAAGAGGATTAGCCTAAGGATCAGTGTTCCACAGCAGAACAACTAAATATACACACATAATGTAAAGGGGTGAAGACATATTTGGTGATATTTGAGGTTGGATTGACTGTAGTGAAGGTCATCTGCAAAGGTACAAAATTGACAGGGAAATTCCAGCCTTTTGGTTCCAGTCTGAGCTACTGAGAACTTTGAAAGCGTTTTAACTGTCGTCATCTGTTGATAGATTGCAGAACAGCGCTGGTAGGGACTTCTGGGACTGACAAGACACAAAGTCCCTAAAATGTTGCATGTTTCTGGGACAAATCCATTTGCTTTATCAAAATTGCCTGAATTCCATTAAGAATGCAACTCTTAAGTTTTGGAATAGTTTATGCAGAGTTTGTAAAGGACCTCTGAGCCTGTTCCACTTGTCTGAGCAAAACTTTGTGACTCTTAAAGTCATTGCACTCCTTCTGTCTCTCTTGTATTTTTGGAGTAATGAATGCTGATATTGAGAAATATATGTAAATTGCCTATAAACCTCCAGTATTTGTGGCCCTTTATCCAGTGATCCCACATTTCCCAATGCCATAGATTGCTAAACATTATCACTGCCAAAGATTTCGCTAAAATATGTCCCAACACTTGTACCTTCCCCACAAATGCTACATTCCAAATTAAATGCTCCATGTCTACAGCAGTCTGAATTTCCAGAACGAGATACACATTCATAATTTTGCTTGTAATTCAGTCAGACAAGCAGCATCACAGAAGTATGTTTTTTATTGTTCTAATTCCAGCAATGTATCAATAAAACACATTACACTAGAGAACAAACATCTGCAGCAATGGAAAACAGTGGCAACAACCAAATCCCAAAGCAATCTTTCTGGTTTGGTGTCTGTTGGTAAAGGCTGTCTGAGAATACAGGCAAATTATCCTATCTCCCAAGGCAAGGTTACGTGAGGAATGGCTGTCCCAGATCACTTCCTGCTGATGGCAGCCATGCCATACATCGGCAATGTGATAATGTGTTATCACATAAGTCCAGGCTGGAACACCGTTATGTCTGCAAAACAGGAAGGTGTGTAGGATAATGTCTGCCTTGCTGCACTACAGTGTGTCAAAACCACAAAGACAATGTGCAGCCCAAGATAGCTCCATCATAACCACTTCTTTCTTTTGATTTTCTTTACAGGCAGATGTAAATGAAAAGCTGCAAACACAGGAAGAAGCTTAGACTCGGAGAACAGAAAAATTAAAAACTCCTAAATAGCCAGATAAGAAAGGCAATGCTGGGTTTCACAGGAATGGGGCAGTAGGGGATGGCACGCACAGAGCTGGCTCCCTGCCTGAACATAATTATTTCTGTATAAAGGAAAGTGGTTCTGTTAACATTTACCTAGAAGTAGTTCATCTCAGTTCCTCAAATTTACTGTGTTCTGCCAGCGTTGTTGTTTAGTTTAGGCTTAAGTTGAAGATTATAAACAGAAGGATACAGAATCAAAACATGTCAAAGTTCAGTTTATTTCTGAATAGAAAATCTAACATAAAAAAAAAAACTGTTGAAGTTTCATTCTCTTTCATTCTTCCAGTTGTGAAATATTTAACAGTTTCTGCTTTACACCAATGGCTTTTTTTCAGGAAATGTTGCTACAAGGAGAATACATAGAGAGGAAACATCATTTTGAGTCACTGCAGATATAAGGAGAGAATTTAATTAACATGTAATTACACACTTTTCACTGTAGCTATTCGTTAATAATATGTATGTTATTTCATTTTAATTTGCTTCCTAAGCTTTAAAACACACTTAATAGCTTACACTTCTTTCTTTCCACCATATTAAAATTCCATAAATGAAAAGTTTGCACTTCAGCATTCCCAAGAAGAGTTCCTTTAGATTTCAGGAGAATTTTTTCTGGAATGCATGTAACCTTTCATCTGAGAATGTTTCCATATTTTTTCCAGACATTAGAGAATGTTTCATACTCAAAAGGAATTCAACCAAATAAATGACCTCAGAAGAACCGGTTTAACATCTACATTTCAGAACTGTGGCCTGTATTTATTGTGTCACAGAACTCTGTGCCCTAGAAAGCATGTGAAGTACAAGTCATGCTTTGAAGCGTAAAGGCTGGATTGGATTACATGTTTAGTGGAATATTTGAGAAATAGAGTGTTCTATTCATTACATTTTCATATTTGTCTCCCACTCAGTAAAAAGTTTGTTTCATTTCATCCCCGTTTTTTGATGGTGGTAAATGAAAAAAATTGGCAAGCCTGACTCAGTCCAATCAAAAAAAAAAAATAAAATGGCTTGTACCGTTTTTCCTAAAAGGTCTGATTTGGTGATGCCTGCCTTGCAGGGGCTGCTCCCAGTGGGCATGGGTCCAAGTGTGCAGCTGGAAGGGTCGTTCCCATGTGCTGGTCAGTGGGAAGTGGTCCCACAGCTAAAGACCACATCCAGTACTGTGCCTGGGCACCAGCAGCCTGGGTGTGCTCTACAGAGTTCGAGTCACATGTGGACTCTGAGCTCCTGTAAAGAAATGGTTCAGTGTTTGAAGTGGACGGAGTCTTTTACTGGGTCTCTGGGCACTGAGAAAGATTGTTCCCCTGGTGGGTCATAAGGAGAAGTGAGCTCTGTAATGATTCACTTCCAAGTTTTCTTGGTTGCTCTTTCCAGTGCTGACCAGGAAATTACTGTGAGCTTCCTTTCAGCTATTAACAGCTTATTCTGCTTTGAACACTGAAGGAATTCCTGAAACATTATTAGTTTTACATTTAAAAAAATAAAAATTTTGTTCCTGGTTGTGTTCTTTTGTTGTTTTATTGCTATGAAATAAAACTTTTTTTGTTATCAAAACTTTGTGAAATCAAAATGTCCTTTACTTTAAAACATAAATCCATCTCCCAGCACACTATGCTAATGTCACCATTTCCCTGGTTTTGAACTCAAAGATGAGAACAGAACTTTTGAAGAGAGCTGTCCATATGACAAAGAGTATTTTAAATACTTTTTAGTGAAAATGTGTTATTGGCAATTTAGCATTGTTTAACACTTCAGACCTAGGACCGAGGACTGCAGCATTCCTGCTGTAGAGCTAAGCAGAAAGGACTAGCTGTGATTTATGTTAAGACCAATGCTAAACAAAGGCTTTTGCCCATAGCTCTTTCTCTCTCTCTCTCCCAGATTTTGTGGAACCTCTGGGAAATTTTAAAGTGCTTTGAAGATGAGAAATTGTATATGAACATCAAGTAATACTGTGATGATTTGTTAGCAGTCACTACATATGCATAACAGCTGAGGTAGTGCAGAAATCCAAAGTGAAGTCCAAATCCCACAAACTATATTTGTAACCATCTTTCTGCTGAACTAAATAATGCTACCAATAAAAAATAGCCCCTGGGATTTTTGGGGAGTGGGAAGGAGGATGGTGAGGAGGCTGAAGGGGGGAGGATGAGTAGAAGGTAGACGTAGCATCTCTCTAAGCAGTCAGAGTGCATGTTCTGACACAGCGTATGAACATGGAATTGAAGAATCCTTTAATGTCTTCAGAATGTTAATATGAAATGCAAAACGTCATGCTTTGGATAGATGGATAGGAACAAAATGTTCAGATGCAATATGGTGCATTAAGAACAGTCTCCATTCTGCATTCCTGGCTTTTCCATTGGTTTAAATCAGGCTTGCTGTTTCTCCAGCCTCTTGTGTCATGTTGAGTTACTGCTATAGTCATCTCTAAAAATAATTATGCTGTCATTCCTTGAATCTACAGTTGAGGCTTTGGTGTAACAATCTCTGGTTATTATTTTTTTGCCACACTGTTGGTGTAACAAAGTTCGTTACAATGCACATAGTTCTTAACGGGTTCCAACCCTGCAGAGCTCTCAATTTAAATCAGATCTTGTAGAAATGAAGGGAAGAGGTGTCATGTTCTACCTTCTTTGGTGGTTTTCCAGGGGTCAGAGGACAGACGAAACAGTATATTTTCTCCTATATAAAGTATAAAAAGTATATATAAAGTATATAAAGCATTTTCATGGCAAAATACTGGTCTTTACTAACATTTTATAATGAGAGAGTGAACAACTAGTAATTATCCTCTAGTAAAAGAAAAGCTCTATTTTCAGGCAGTGCTTTCCTGCATTATACTGACAGAGTGATGGAAGCTTAGATGGAAAGCAGATTTTCTAGTAAGCAGCTGGCTTGAAGGTGTTGGGTACGGAGACAAAAAGAGAAAACAGTTTTTACCTGTTTCATAGTGTTTTGTCACGACCTTTTCTTCTCAAGCCTTGCTTCCCTTCTTCTGTGCCAAAACTTGATTTGAATTTGAAAATTACCCCATTGTTTCCTTCCTAAAATTGTAACTGGCATTTCTAGAAAATTTGCTTTCCCAGAAAAGCCACTGTGCATAGGCTTCAAATTCAGCTTTTCTCAAGTGAGAAAAAGACATTTTCTTCAATAACCTCCACTGCCAACCTGACCACAAAACATGGGCAAAGTCAGCATTGACCTGTTTAAATCAGGCTCCTCAGCAACGATTTGGCTGAATTCAGCATCACCCAAATGCATCCCTCCAGGTGTACCTGTTGTACTTACCTGAACAACCTCTGGAGCACCTCCGCTCCTCCACCACCCCTCACAAGGAGGTGACAGCAGTGACCAAGCACGAGCAACTCAAAACTGAATGTAGCATTTCAGCCCATTTTGTTGTACCCTTTGAGTGTGCAGAGCAAGCTCTGGGCTCCAGCAGTTGAGGATTCAGATCACATTTACCAAAAAAAAAAAAAAAATCAAAGGATAGTTGCAGTGACTCATGTAATTGAGAGTCCCATTCAGATGCAGAGCATTAAACAGGACATAGAATTAGTAATGCTGCAGAAAGAACGGAATGTAGTATATTTCCAGGGTAGAAACAACCTGACATTTTGCATAGTGGACTGCTTTACAGCATAGTGGTGCTGCTTTAAAGCCTGTGCTGTCGCTGACTCAAAAGAGGGTGCATTTAATGGGAGGTTTGTTCTTGCAGAATTCTGCACTCACAGGGTTGCCTGGGCCTGCTGGGAGTTGTGTGTATTTTGAATATATTTTTGAGTGTTTCCACAGTTGATTCAAAGAATGAAAAAGGAAAAGGTGAGTTGCTACAAGCACCCCAGCCAGGTGGGGTAGGAGGAACAAGAGGAGAGACCTGTGGCCTGACAGCAGGAGGCTGTGAGGAAGAATGGTCCAAAAAAGTTATTCACCTAAATATGGTACTTCTGTTTCTGGAAGAAGGCTGGTGGAGCTGTATCAGTTTGGGATGCTGATGTGGGTGTAGATATTCATGGCAGGAGTCTCTGCAGGTTGGTTGAAGCACCTTTTAGGTGAGTCTGTTCCTTCAGTAGCTGCAAAGATGGCCTCAGGATTTTGCCTCTCTTCACTGAGGTTGGTCTACGTGAATATTTCAAGTTTTACTTTATCTCTTTTTAGCCCTTTCAGAAGAGGTCTCATGCAACATTTTCTTGACATTTTAATATCACGTCTTTAAAACTCCGATCAAGACAATTTTCCTGTCTAGTTTTATGATTGCATTGATTGTAGCATAAGAAATGTCATATTGCGACAGAGCAGGATCCAAGGGTCCTTCTTTTGGCACTGGCTATGGGAGAAGCTTAGGGAAGAGTATAGGAGCAGGGCATCCTGTTCCACTGGATGAAGACACACCCTTCCATGGATTGGTGCTTTAGAAACTTGTGGAGCCAAAGTATGCACCCAGACTCTGTGGTGAGTTGAAATCAAAGGACATGATCTCTGTGAGTTTTTCTAGTCCTTTCTTGACCTCAGTTGTGCTCCTGCCCACCCCACTATTCAATGGCAAGAAGTTCCACACTGTAATTTTGTGTCATTGATTAACCCCAGCTGCAGTGGATACCGGAGGCTCAAGTTTCCTCATCTCAGAGGCTTTCAAGATCCTCAGCTTTGCTGGTCGCTTGTGTGTGTTGAGATGGAGTGAGTGGGTAACCACGAAGACACTGAGTTTTCACATACAGCAAGAGCAGCTGAGATCCAGGTAAGAGAGAGCACGTGTCAGTCTCTGCAAGACTGAGCCGCAATTTTTGCCACCTGCATTGTTACTGTTTGTCGTTTCATTTCATGCCGTATCTAACGTGGATTAATCCTCCGTAGCAGAGATGCATCCTTCAATCTTTATCTGTGTGTCAAGGGACACACACATGGCCCTGCCTGAACAGAAAGATACTGACAAAGGGAGGAAAAATGACCATCTTTGGTCTGTCAAGCAGACAGCGAATAGTTTACTATTCTAATCATCAGAGCAAATTTCTTTGGAGCATGTAAGTCATGAATTACCACGCAACTCCAAGAGGAAAACTTTGCCCTTTGATTGTTTTCCAAAGAAATGTTCTCAATTTCTTTTCTGCCAAATTCATATTACAGATCATGCTAACAAATTTTCCCAAGCCTTCTTGACCTCCTCCCTTCTTCCCAATATTAAAAGAAATTTCACTCATTGCAGAGACATGCTGAAGATTGCTAAATTTTGCTGATTTAGGAACTGAGTGAATGAAACAAGTTTAAAAATATGTAGATAGGCACATTGCAGAATGTGGTTGGCTCCACTAATGAGGAAAATGGAACTTGTGATGTTTCTGCTGTTTGGCAGCACGTTAGTAATTTCCTGAGAGTGCAGTAGTAGGTGGGGTGTTACAGGCAGTCCCTTGTGTTGAGGGCAGAAGTGTGTATATGGCACTGGGGAGGATAATGGTTTTGGTTTGGTATATTTTTCTCCTCGTTTCTCCCAGTAAATCTGTCCCTGGTCTTGCCAAAGACAGACAAAGTAACAGCGATGCTCACTGCATTGCTTTGAATGACATGTTTTATATTGATGGGAGTTTGGGGTGCTCAGTGTTTAGTAGGACCAGTTCCTCTATTACTGACTTCATTTGTAAACAGCTGACTGGGCGTGCCAAGCCCCTAGCCTGAGGTAGGATTTTGGATTGTTTTCCTGAATGAGCAAGATGAGAGAAAGCCACCTCTTTCCTGTACTTCCCTGCTGTTCACAATTACAGTTGTGTGTAATTGTCACCAGGCAGTTTTGCCACTAACACCAACTTTTCACTAGAGTTTCCTTACCAGGCGGCTGTTTAGATAAAAGAGGGATTCAGATTTTTGTGTTGGTTTTGCTCTGAGATCATTCCAGCCTTTTTTTGAAATGTCACATTTCAACTTAACAAATGGCTGGATCATGCAGCTCCAATGCCCTAGAAACCATTTGCAGTGACATACTATAAAAGCAGGACTGATACAGATCTCTTGACTGCATTTCAAAGACATACCTTTGGATTACAGGCTTGCAGATGAAACTTTAATTCTGTAGAACTCAGTGGAGAGATGTTCATTCGCTACCAAAGACTCTCACTTTAATTTTTTTATTTTCTGCTCTAATTTTCTGAGTAATATAGATATAGGGGCTGATCTTCTATTGAAGTAGTCAAATCAATTATTCATGTGAATTCAGTTACTATGAATGCCAATATTTCTGTGAAATTATTACTGTGTAGGGCTACATGAAGATATGTCTTTGTTATATATGTCATCTTTCAATATTGTCTCCCAAATATAAATTACGGGGATGGTTTTTAGGCCCTTAATCTCGGTTTTGCTAACTCCCTACTCAGACAAAATGCTTCTTGATCTCAGCAGGCATGTTTACCTTGGCATAACTCAGATATGACAGAGGTGTGCCTGAGCTGGAGTAGCAGGAGGAGCGTATGATGAGCTGGGGGAGCTGGGTATGTGCTCAGGAGCCAGGAGACCCAGGCTGAGCCCCCTGCTCCTCCCACCACACGCTGAAAGGTGGATGCAGGTGCTTCCACTCTGCAGGGGACTCACATCCACTGGTGGTTTTCTCTGAGTACATACAGAGCTTTAAACACAAGTCCATCAGGCTCAAGGCAAGAATTAGGATCTGTTTGCACATCCCTGCGTTATGTTCCAAATGGGTTAAACACGTATGTGTGTGATGTTATTGAGAAACAGAGTGATTTAGGTGGATGCACATTATTCCTCAGCTCTGTGTCAACAATCAAAAATGAGCTTTTGGATTTATTAGTTCCCAGTCCTGCACCTATCTTAAATCATTACCATATAATAAGGACTCTATATGGTGCATTGTCAATAGAACCTAATATTGAGAAGATTACCGATCGTCTAGTGCAAATGGAGAGCACTGTAAATGATTTAGAGAATACGTGTCAAATGTTAAAGCTATCTAATACCTTCTAAAGTAGGTTGATACTCATAAATCTAAGATAAACGACCTGTAAAACCACTTAAGAAGAAATAATACTCATTTAATCAGACTTCCAGTGGAAAGACTAGGTAGGAGAGCAATTCATAAGGAATTATGAAATCTCTTCTAATTCAGGACTTTGTTGATAGAGAATGCAAACCTACATTTGATAAGCAGTTTTAGTTACTTGAAACTACTGTTGTGGTAGCACTAAATTATGACCCCACTGAAAAAAAGAAAAGATCAAAGGGCATCTCTTTTATGGTTTATTGAGCTCTCACTCTTCCAGATTCAGCACTGTGTGTATCAGATGGAGATATAAGGGGTATTTATTGGAGTTACTGTTTTGCTTGATCATAGAGATGGGATGTTGGATTGGCTTGTGTTGGTGTGGCTGTCCCTGTTCACTGATAACTGTAGATTCCTTAATGCATCCCCCTGGGAGAAGCAAGTCATTATTTACTGAGACAAGCCTGGTAAAAATTATAGTGAAACTAACTCTGTGCACTAACGTAGTTGAGTGCTAATTTGTACAGACTTTGTTGAGATTGGTAGTATTTCCAGTGCTTCAATTCTGATGAAAATTCTGTTTCCTTTTCTACTTTTTTTGTTCCCCAGACCCATCTGAAAGGTGGCTAAATTTGGGTGGCAGAAAAATTAGGTCATGATTTTCACTACCAAAGTTCTCATTCTTCAGTTCTTGCACAGACAAAATTCCCATTCTCTTCAATATGTTTTTAAGGTCACTTGTTAATTCCTGTTCATCCTTTTGGCTTTATGGTTGCTCAGAGCTCAGCGTCACTGCCAGCATTTATTAGAACTTGACGCAGAACTTTTCTTGAAGCGACTGTAATGGTATATTTAGCCATGGAGCAATCTTTCCAAAGAGCAGCATGCTGTGACTCATGTGACTCTGCTGCTGCTCTGCTGACCCTACCAGACTTCCTCATCATTTACATAGTGGCAAACAAAATCTGGTTCTGGCTTGATGCAAGAAACATGCTACTTGCACATGCATTTTGCTTCAGTTCACATTTTTTTAAGATAAACTGTGAATCCAGCTTCTTTTCTCTTACTGTGAAAAATAAGGGCACTTAACTGCTTCTCTGCATGGAATTGGTGAATGAAATGCAAATGCATCTCATCCATACATAACTCATTTACACTGCAAAAATAACCAGGGGGTGGTATGGTTGTGGTTAAAACCTATTGCTGTCCCCTTCTTTCTTCTTCCTTGCCCTCACAGAGGGCAAAACACACCTATGCAAGCACACCTATGCTTCCTATGCTGTGGCTGTAGTCACACTGAGTCATAGCAGTGGTGTTTGAATTGGTTGGGTTTGTAATAGGTCTGCAGCCTCAGCAGCACATTTCCTTTGGTTGTGAATTTTTGAGATACTGAATTCTATCTGCAAAAAGCTTGTTGATTTACTTTCTGCTTTCTATTCAGCTGTCATAAAGCTAGAGTCATTTTACTAAAATACCAGTTAAACCGAGCATACGTTAAAGATCATTTCAGAAATCTGTCAGCCTTGGGAACGTGGCTTTTCCATTTCCTTAGAATACCTAGGAGTAACTGCATTTACTACTATGAGGCAGAGCAGCTGTTGCATGTGTGTGTTGTACTTGCATTGTGTGCATTGGGGGTATTTGCTATTAGTTTAAAAATATTAAAAGTCAGATGCAACAGCTGGACTAACTTTTACCTGGTAGTTACAGGAACTGCAGTGTCTGGCTGTTGACAGAGAGCAGGGGAAAATTCATATGTGATTGAGAGCTGGAGAAGCCTCTGAGAACTGGAAGCTGAAGCCTTCAATCATGTAAAATGGCTTGTGAAGGGTGAAATTTCTTGGAGCTGATCAATTTTTATTTAGACGTCAGTGCTTTTTAAAATCTATGCGTTCTTTTAAACAAACTCTAAGGGACAATATAAGGAGGGTGATGCCCACTGACTGGTTATTAGTTACTTTATGGCAGTCAGGTAACAGGTATTTTGTGGATGTCAGGTAACTAGTTAACTAGTTATTTTATGGTAGTTAATCTTGACAAGTCTGAGAGGTGCAGATGGCTCAGGTGAGCCAGAATTATTGAGATTTGATTAGGTATCAGTAGTTTGCATTGTTAAAACATGAAGGGCAGCTCGACAGGCTATGCATGGGCTGTGAACACAGCACCAAGGGAGCCTTAGGAGGGCTTAACCCAGCTGAGTACCTGCCCCCTCCTCTTCCATGTATGGGAGGGACCCCTGTTCCTCACTCATAAGCAAGAAAATCACACGTGTACTCCTCGCTTATAATTAAATTAAAATCTTGCTAATTTGGCAGCATACCTATCATGTTCTCTTCTAGGAAGAAATTATTATTTCTTCTTTTATTCTTTTCTGCTTGAATCCCAAGCTATCAATGTCTTTCAAAGAAAAAGGAGTTTTTCTTTAGAAGAAAGTCTATTCAAATTTTTCATGATTTATATCAAGAAGGGACCTTTCCTCTTTCAACTAGCAAAAAAAAAGGGGGAGTTTGATCTTCCTCAAAATCATTTAAGAACCTTGTACGTTTCTTTCCAGAACTAAAACTTTCTTACAAAGCTTCAGATATTCAGCAGGATAATGCCTATTACATAATTGAAGCTCAATACAATACCTTGGGGCTAATAAATGGCCTCCCGTTTCCACAGAAAATGTAACAAATCATAATAGTACTTAGTGGGACTAGGCCAGGCACAGATGACAAAGCTGCTTTTGAAAGTGAGTTGTGGCCAGAAATACTCTTGGACCAAAACCGTTCTCTTGACTGTCAGGGGGACATTTACTCCCTTTAATTTTCAGCCTAGATTTTATGTTGATCCTGCACACTGAATAAAATCAAGTCCAACAGAGCTGCTACTGCAGCTGTTACAGCTGTAAATGTGAAGAAGTCCATTTAAGATGACTCTGTTTCCTGAATATGTTATTTGGAAAGTATGCAGATTATATTAAAAATAGCTTGATATGTCCTTATTGTTTGGCTTTTTTTTTTTTAAGGAAAGAAAAGATGCTGCATTATTGAGTAGTTTATTAACATTTCTGATCACAGCTCTTATACTTAGAAAATAATTGTTCTGTTGTGTGCTGTAAAGCTGCCTGTAAACAACTGGCAAAGGAGTACACTGCTTTGTATTCTCTGTGAAGGAAAAATCAAATTCAATTGATTAATCAAAGGGGACATTCTTTGATGGAAGGGAACCTTTTCAAACTTTATTAAAAATACTGAATAAACCATGAGCGATCAAAGTTCATAATCTGAACTCCTGCTCCTACTTGGATACAGTAAACCTTCAAAATAACTCATAAAGCAGGAGATGAGATGTCTAATAAAATGAAATGCTCAGAGCAGCATATTCCCAAACCTATATCTTGATCTGGATCTTGGCTACACCATTGCAGTCCCACTGATTTTACTGGAGTCACCCTGTGTTTCCATTGGAGAGACTGGTAATAAGAATTGAGCCTTGAACCTTTTTTCGGTGACTAATTCAGAAGCATCTTTGCACTCCCTGTCTTTTCGTGGAGGGTTTTTCCCTCATTCTGAAAGAAGAAATGAGATTGCGGTCAGCAAAGCTGCACAGTGATTAAAGATAATCTAGGTATGACCTGCAGGCTGAATGACTGTCCCCTCTGTTCCAGGAGGAAAGCAATCATGTGGCCAAATGCAGGACAGCTGGTGGGAATGAAGATGAGTGAAATAGAAATTCCCAGAACTGCAGGGAAAGCAGAAGTCAAACAGGTGGGATGGCATGTCTCTGTCTTGTAGTCAGCACTGAAATCACGGGCCCTGTGTGAAATACTACCTGTAAAGCCATTGTGCTGTTCAAGAAGTCAAGTGGATTTTAGCAAATAAAATGCTTATATTGAGCAGCAGGAAAAAATTATCATAATGCTTCCAGTGATTTTGATGTGAAGAGAAAATAATTGCGAGAAAAAATAATTGAAGGTATACAGGCAAAGAGTGAACGAGAGGAAGCAAACACACTGATTGATCAGGGCACAGTAACCTGATGTTAGTTTGGTCACAAATCTACAAAACTTGGAACAAGAAATATTGAGACAGCACAGAGCAGGGCTGTCTCTGGGGCCCCTCTGGGGCCGCAGGGGCTTGGGTGTACAGACATGAGTGAGACCCTGGGTGAGCAGCTGGCTCAGGTGGCTGTCCAGGACAGCAACGACATGGAATGTGAGGCTTGGATGCGGATCCTCAGCAGTCTGTGTTCCTTGTAGTCCCTTCCTGTATTGTTCTCTCCCTGTACGTATTCCAAGCAGAGATGGAAGGATGGAGCTGATCTCTGTGCCTCAGTCAGCACACTGGCTGGACCTCGGAGGGGGATGGATTTTCTCAGCTCCACCAGACAGGGAGGTGAGGGTGGGAATGGTGCAGCTCCACTGCCTGAGGTACCCTCTAGCTGGAAGGTGGGATGGAGAGCAGTGGGGGGATGAGATCTGATGGTGCCTAGCAGAGCCTGACAAAAACCTTTGCTCTGAAAGGAGCAATTTGTAGCTTTTTTAGAGTAGCACCCTTGGCATAATGGAGAGGAAAAAACCCAACCCAAACCAACAGAAAAAAAAACAGATCAAATTCAGACCTCATTCTGAGAGCTTTTGGGCCAACACTCTTGCCAACAAGCACTGGGGGTCTGTCAGCAAAGCCTCTGTCCCTGGTGGATTCCTCCTTTCCTCTGGAAATGAAGACTGTGCTTAGGAGCAGAGAGATTTACAGTGAAGACCCTTTGACAGACCCCAGCCAGGGTAAATACAAAAACTCTAAAACTCTGATTAGTTGTTTGGGTCAAAAGAGATCATACTCCATAAAAAGCTGCCTTCCTACATGTCATCCTATCCTGTGCAGTACTGCAGTTGAAAGAGCTTATCCTAAATACTCCATTCTGATACAGGAGCACATTAAAAAGAAAAAAAGACACTTTATTAAAAAAAGAAGCCCTTTCACAGAGTGACAGATTAATGTAGTGACAGATTAATATAAATTTTAAAACCTGAACATTATCCTCTAAGGGGAAAAGGCTCCTAAATATATATGCAAAACAAAAATGGTAGAGCAAAATCTCTGACAATGAGAATCATTTATTAGGTGTCTGTAAGTGATCATTTACATGAAACTTGTATTTAATCTAGCAAATTCAGCCATTCCCTTTTATCTTCTGGCTCCGTGTGTTTGTGGGATACAGTGGTCTCTCAAGCTGCTTTTTTCTCCACTGGAGTTTATGTGCAGGGGACATAGGGCAGACAGAGGAATTTGAATAGCCCCATTTCAAGCTCACATCTCTATCTCTGATTCTCGTTTAGACCAAAAGAGGAAAATAACCACCTCTGCTTTGGAGTTGAGCAAATTCTTTCAAAACCCAATAAACCCTCAGTTGTCCTGTTGGCAGTACAGCCCTTTTGGACAAAGCACAGGGGAGCAGTCTGTGAGCTGCAGTGGGGTCAGGGGTGCACAGAAATATGAGCTTCATTTCGCTGTGTGGATGGGCTCTTTCTGGGATGGTGGCAATGGCACATGGGCTCACTGCAGCAATTATTCACTTGTGCTGCTATTGCCAAAGCACCCAAACAAGTGATTTCAAAACTAGCCCCATGTATCAGCCACACAGTGATGTGTGGCCATCACTGACATAGTTGCACTCTGAACTCAGCTTAATATCCTGGATTTCTGCTGAACACTGTTGCACACCTGGGGTAACATCTAAAGCCATCTCCTTGACCTGCCCCTGGGATTATCTTGCTCAGGGAGGATGGCATGATATGAAATCGTTTCCCCTCTCACAAGAACATGGCCCACTGCTTCTCTAGGCCATGTTGACACCTCTTGACAAATGTGGGTTGATGGCACAAGTATAATATTTGCTTTGGAGATGTCCAAAAATCCGAGTGCTTTTTTCCCCATGTATCCCCTTGTGGTGTGTTCCCAGCTGCCCTGCTCATCCACACTGCTGCTTTCAGTGAGTGACAAAGGCATTTCAAACTGGAAAGAGGAATTTAAATACAGTCAGGAACAACAGATAGAATGACCTCAAACAATCCCACATAAAGTCCTTTGTTATTTTCAAAGCACCTTCCCAGCTTGACACCTTTTCTTTTTTATATCCAATATAAAATTCAAAATGTTTTATTCCAGTGCAGTACATGAATATACAATATAAATATATCAAACCTCAAACTACCTTTTTTTGTGCTACTGCTTTGAAAAAAGGACCTGAAGTAAACTCAGTGTAAAGATGCAGAAATTAACCAAGGAAATTCCACTTCTCAAACTTTTGTTTTCTGTTGTCTCGTGCATGTTTAGAACAACTTTTCTGAAGCAAGTGTGCTGACAGCAGTGAGGAGCAGCCTGGATGCGGATGGCTCTGTGGGCAGCAGCTCAGGAGTGCTTGGGGATGAGCACACTGAGATGCCTCAGGTATCTCTTGCATGGCTCAGCACAAGTCAGCCTTGCTGATCAGGAGCAGGGGAGAGAGCTGGAGTGAGGAAATGCAGTCCCATCCCCCAGAAGAGCATCTATGTTTGCACAGTGAGGGCCAACACAACAGTGCAGGAGCTGGCAACCCCTTCTGTTTCCTGACACCCTTTCTCTGGGATGCAGAAGGTCAGTAGAAATGGTCTGTTGTGGTACTGTAGCCAAGAGGTTGATATCTGGTTTCTGCTTTCTCTTCTGCTAATTGCTGTTATTAAATGGCTTTGAAACTAGCTCAGGGTAACTGAGTGCAGGTTTGGGGCCTGTGTGTGCTCAGAAATTGGAGTGAATCAGTTCAGGGATGTTTGGAATAGGCATAGCTGGCAGCAGGCGGCAAAGCGAATGGCTGAGTGAATTTGCATCTTGTTTAATACATCAAAAAAAGTTTTAAGCTGTGACTCGTAGAAGTCAAGCCAGGAACAATAAGCTTGTCTGGAGAATTTTGGTATTAGAAACTAAAGGATATGGATCTGTGTCCAAGGTAAATATTGACATGACTCAAGATGAACTAGTAAAACATTTAATGAAGCTGAAAATAAGGCACCTGGGATAGATGTTTATTGTTAAAAAATGAAACATTCAAGCAAAAGTAGAATAGTGATGATGGAGGTTATTCATAGGGAAGCCAAGTTGGGGAAACAGCATCATCTGAAAGAAACTGACTTAAGCTATTTGTGAAACATGGAAGAAAATCAGAATTATAACAGAGCTAAAAATGGACATGAATAGCAAACAGTTATTATGGATATTCAGAGTGGATTTTGGAGACTGAATCATACCAAGGGACAAATTACTCAGGTGTCCAGAATAACTCTATTGATTTTGACAGATTTCTTGGTATTTGCCTTTGTGTAATTGAGAGTTTACTCCCTTATGCCATATTAAGAAACTTGAAGATAAAAAAAAAAAAGACATTCAGTCCCCTATCATTCTCCTGATGATAGAATAAGTCACGTCAACTTCACAAGGCATTTCAGGAACCCCTTAGGGAGCTTTTCCCTTTCATGCAGCAGAAAAAAACCCCAACCCTTGGAATGCTGTGAAAACAATGAGGAAGGTTCCATTAAACCGGGAATGGGAATAAATTGTGCTGCTATATTAGAAGTCTTAGATGTAAGTTTATGGTGTTATTGGGATGCTCTGTTATAAAATCCCTTAAGCCAGGCTGCGGTGAGCCAACATTCCCTTCACATGTTCACCAGTGGTGGAGATACTGGAGAAGAGATGCCAAAAGTTGAAATTGTCTGCTTAGGTGTGCTTTATAAGCCAGCCTTTTTCTACCTCAGAAATGTAGCACTAATGCATAAGGATTGATTATGTACAAAAGGTACCCTTGATCTATTCCCCTGTACCATGCCTATAGTTGCAGTGACATTGCTATGTTTTATATATATATATATATATACCAAAAAATCTCAATTCAAAACTATCTGGTGATTATGCACATGCAACTGCAGTCCCCCAGATGGCTTCACAGTACAGTACAAGGGCACACATTCTTCCAGCCCCAAGGCATGGGATAATCCACAGGGCTGACCATGTGGCAGAAGGAGTAGAGGCAGGGTCAGAGGAGAAAGCAGGGAGGGATGCCTGGGGAAGACAGCAACTAGGAGAGCCTTCCATGCTGAGGCAGTGCATGTGCCCTTGCTCCTTGGCTGCTTCTGATGGTTCAGTAAAACTGTAATTGTAGTGTTTGGCTCTGCTCCATCTCTCAAAACCTTTATCCTGGGAAGAAGTGAGTGCTACATTCTCTCTTTGTCCTCCAAGCAGTCTTTTGGAAAGCTGGGGTCTAAAATAACTGAAAACTTGAGGCATAAGCATCAGCTTCTTGGACTAGATTTAGAAAATCCACAGTCAACTTCCTTCATCTCCTGTTCACTGAGGAGGTTTCCTTTGGCCAGCCTTCTTGTTAGGGCCATGACCAAAAAGTAGTTGATGGTAGATTTTATTACTAAGATAAACAAATAGCAAGTTATTTTGTTATTGTCCTGAGCTTCAAAGCTGGAGCTGGTCTTTGCAGAAGTAAGTTCTACCAGTACTGACATGCAATTGGAATACAAAGGGGATGTTGATAATATAAAACATGTGTTGCTTATGCAGATCACTGAGCGTCACTTCAGTGCTCTCTGCAAAGCACCTCGGCCTGTTGATCACCAGCAGCTTCAGTCAAAACAACACAAGAGCTGTGCATTCTTTGAGACACTGCACAGCGGCACAGTGGCATTCCAAAGGGTGCCCTTCCCAGCGCTGCGCACCGTGGAGAAGGAGGTTGACATAAGCAGCAGATATGTTTGATCGCTGCTGGCATTGCTCTCCGAAATTCAGTGCAGCAAAGGTCTTCTCTGGGCAGAGTAAGGAGGATTTAGTGAATGTAAAAACACTTCAAGAGCAAACAAGGGATTTTTTTTGTCATTTTCCCTCACACCATTTTATTGGTTTTGTGCTCGTAAAAACATTAGCTAATTAATTCACTATCAGAAAGGCAAAGCTGCTAACCAGAAGATAGTGGTAGGGTGAGATTTTTCTTTTTCCTTCTTCCTTACTTTTAAACCCCAGCCAATATAACTCTTTTCTGTCATCGTAACATTTGGCACTATTCCCATGTGTACAGATTGCAACATCTGCAAGTTTTAAAAATTAATATAAAGTTCCATAATTGTATAAGCCTGGCTCATTTCAGTGTCCTAAATGAGCAGCTTTGATGCAAAGTGAGACTCAGTCAGCAGATGAAGAGCTCTGCTTGTACCAAGCAAGCTGCTCTAATGGGGCAGGTATGTCCATGTAGTTGGTGCTCATGTGGATGATGATCACACTGTAGGATCATACTGTGGAGGAACACAGTGTGGATTTAGGTTGCTGTCAAACAGAAATTTAGTAGGTTACTAGTATGTGCAATCGCGGGTGCTAAATTGCAAAGCAATTGCATTTATTAGAGCTTATTTCTGTCACCTGCAGTCCATGGAGATCCAGTGTGAAGGTATTTATAGTAGAGGGTGAAGTGTTGTCTTCTGCCCTGCTGAGATTTTGTCATCATTATGTAATGATCACAAGGTGATGCACAAGCAAAGAAAGGCTTTAGGAGGCACAGACAGTCATGCAGGAGGTGAGGGAGCAGGCTGGGAGCGTCCTGGCTCTGCTCATTAGCCCGAGTCAAGACACTGAGCAGTGTTGTACCAATGGCAGAGGAGCTTGCCTAACATGAAGGAAGCAAAACCTCACTATCCTCCTGTTCACAAGTTACCTTTTGTTATCTGTGCTGCTTTTGGCCACGTGGATGTAGTGTGGAAAACTGAAAGTTAAACATTTAAAACCTCTTTTAATTGTGTCTAAAATATGATGACCACATTGTGGGTGAGAATTTGCCACAAGAGAGGGATTCCTGGAGCTGCCTGTGTGTTTGTGGCTTTGGGCATTTAGCATCCTACCCCAGGCAGATTGGCTTTTACCATGACACATGCTCGGGCTGCAGCATGAGGCTCGGCTTCCCAAAAGCAGCTGCCCTGAATTTGCAACTCTGGTACCATTTTTGGTTCTGTAGTCCATGTACTTTCCTCCAGGGTCTTCCTGTGAAGAGGGGTCATAGTGTCAACGTGGCTGATGTTACAGTCCCGATACTTCAAAAGCTAAATCCAATGAGAGAAAACTTCATGGACCATGTGGGAGACAGCACAAATAATTGCTGCTGGTGTGTTCCAAGGAGCAAGTCACTCATGGCTTGGCTTCTTTTTTTCCTTTAATTCCTGTATTTCTAGGCATGGTGTGTGAGGTTTCATTTTGTCCATTTTAAAACAACATTGTATGTGGATATGTACTTGACTTTGCATGTATCTTATTGAAAGCCATAAAATGAATTAGTCATTACATACTCAGATATGTTGGAAGCATGGGTCAGTATTTCCAGGTTGATTGAAATAATGGTCCCTTGTTTGTTTTTCTAGTGGCGGGCAAAGTAGAAACAGAGCTGTGAACAATAACATAAACCTTACTGTTACCAAACACTTGGCAAGCAGTTTTAGGAATGCTTTACTTTTCCTATGTGTATATAAAACCTTAGAGAACTCTCTGACTGTGGCATATTTCAGCGTAAAGGAAGCAGAAATAAAATCCAGGCTCTATAATTCACATGTTCAGTAATGGAGGACTGAAGCAGGAAGAGACAGGTTCTTTTCTGAAAAGAATGAAAGATCTGAGGAGCTGATTCATGGTGAAGTAATATGCTTTTAGCTGAGAAGGTTTATTGTAGCTGAACCTCATGCCATCCCTCGAGCCGATATCTTAGATGAATCAGCAACTTGCGAGCTTTATCTCAGCTGTACCAGTAGAGTTTATAATATTGTTCTGTCAGTGCTATTTATACATCATCACGTGGCTGACTACTCCAGGCTGTGCTTTTTTTTTACACAGCCTTGGATGATGTCACTGTGAAGTAGGCAGTGGTACTGAACAAAGGCTTTCTTCAGAGCAGCAACAATTAAAGCTGATGGCAGAGTACAACACCAGATCCATGGAAATACAGAAATAAGCTCCCCCGTTTCAAGGTAGCTCTAGACAGGGCTTTCAGTGCTTCAGTAGCTGGTCCCCCTGAGGAATGGCTTCAAGTGATGTCCTACAGCTGTCAGTGCCCACCTGTCCTTGGAAATGTATAGGTAGTGTGCTCTGAAGCCTGGGACTGCTCTGCACAGAGGAGTCGTTAACTGTGTAATTATTCAGGGGGAAAAAAAGGGAAGAAAGGAAGCTCCTCCAAGAAGGAAGATTTTTTTAATGTGGACCCATTCTGCATCTTCTCCTCAGTCATCCACTAACAAACAGGGTTTCTCTTCTCTTCTTCTGCCTGAATATGTTCATCCACCTTAAATGTTTTTGCTGCAGTGGGAGGCTTTGAGGACCCTGTGCGTGCCTGACCAGCCTGGAAGCCTTCAGTCTTGCCATGTGTGTCTTCCCAAAGCCAGGGGACTGATGCCCATTGCATTATGAAGCAGTGAAACAACCCACAAATGATTTGCAAAGGAAGAATTCAGCATCCTCAGTTGATTGCCCTTTCATTTGTGATGTTTCAGTGAGCCTGAAATTGTTCACTCCATCCCACTGCATCACATGCATTTCCAGCTGTTTATCATCATTCCATAAGGGCAGCAACATGTCAGCATCAACAGCTATATTCTTCCTATCTGCTGCTTGTACTGGAGCTCTTGGAGTTCTAACCACCAAAACTGTTGATCAGCCCTGTTTGGGCTTGGCATGTGTAGTTTTTGTCTAGAAGCTGCTCCTCAGGAGCTCCCTCCATATGTCCTTCAGCCAAGCCATGACAAATGAGTCCCTGGGTCACACATGGAGGCGAAGGCCTCCCACCCTCTGCCCATGGTTTGCAGTGTGATTGCAATAACTAGGTGGTTTATTTCAAAAGGACTCATCAGTTGGACACGATAAATGACTACTCCAGAGACAGAGCTTGGACATGCTTATGCTGCGGGTTTTGGCCTCCCTTGATTTGAAGACCTCTCCCTCCATTTTCTAATGGAGGTTCAGACTCAGGAGTGGAAAGCTGCTGTCAACAAGGTTAGTTTTTTCCCAAAAAACTTCACAGACTCTACAAGTATATTCCATAAACCCTCGGGGATCTGCATCTCCAGGCAGGACAGCACTGACCTAGTCCTAAGGACTGGTCCAGTTGCCTTTTTGCACTTACAGGGGCCACCCTTTGCTCGGGAATGGCCCTTCCCAGTGCTCTGACACTTTTTATCCCCACTTAAAATGACTTCTTTCCAAAGCCTCCTTCCAAAGTTTGGCTCTGCACAAGACATGTCAGCATCTCATAAAGGCTCAAAACAGAAACAGAATGGTATAAATAGAAATTAAGTAAATTAGGAAGAGGTGCCAAAGCAGCAAAGCTCTAATGATAGCTGTGGCTGCATGTGCATGTGCCATGCAGCTTCCAGCCCTAGCCAGAGTGCCAGGCTGCCCCTCAGTATTCTTGGGAACATATGCATCTGCTCTGTCACTGGCAGCGCCTGCCCAGCCTTGGACCAGCATTCTCATCTTCTCACAGACTCTTTAGAAAGCTTGGGTTCGTGCAGAGAGTTGGTGCCAGAGCCCCAGCCAAGCCAGCAGCAGCCTCTCTGTGGCTGGATAATCTTTTCTCACTTGGTAAACTGCACTTGTGCCATCTGGTCAGTGCAAACAACCTTACCCTCTTTCCAGCCACATTCTGTGGAAATTGTGGTCCACCTGCGTCATCAACTCAGCCGTGATACTATATGGTTTATTTCCCTCATGAACCAGAGGAAACCTGGGCCAGATTCCCAGCTGGTAAAAATCAAGATGACTAAGGTGAAGTAATTTGGACCAGCCAATGGTCTTTGTTATAGGCAGGGCTGCAAAGGTAGAGCACATATTTTGCTACTTATTCATTATTGAACAAGTGAACAGGAGATAGAGAAATGAGTGAGAGCTGCTCCCTGTAAGCAGCATAACAACAGTGGGTTCTAGGCTGACATTCTTCCAGGCTGTGTGTGGTGCTGGGTGTGCTCAAGTAGCCTTGAGCCCCTCAGCTGGGCTCCTGCCATTTCATGCTTTCCCACTGTGTGCAGCTTGGTCCCCCCACAGCTGTGCTGGAGGTAACCCACCCCAGCTTTATGTCATTCTCATTTTTCATCCCCAGTTCTCTTTATTCCACAAATTAGGACATTCTTAGTTTGAAAATATATGCAAAGTTTTAGAAAACTTTTGGTATGGGAAGAAAATGTGGAGCCAGGGGGAGAAGGGATGTAAGAAATGTCACTCTTAGGCTGCTCAGCTTATGAATATACTTTTCACTCTGCCATATATTGACCTCTGGGAACCTGTGCTTTTGAGGGAGAAAACCTAGAAAGTGATGTTTATCAGGTCTTTATGTACTGAATCTTTCTTGCCTTTTGCTGTGTCAAGATGTCCTTCCTTGACAGCTTGGCACGCAGATCTGTAGGAGGGGTGGTTTGAGGGCAAAGGAGAGATAAAATTTGCACTTCTGTGAAGAGCTGTTGGTCTCCTGAAGCTCAGGGGAACTGCCAAGTATGAGCACAGTCAAACTGGAGTTGTTCTTCCATGCCACAAAACAAATGGTGAAACTCTAGAGAGGTGGTTTAGGGAAAGGTAACATCTCCTATCAGACCAGCTGACACACTCAGGAAAAAGGGGACAATGTTTCGAGGTTTGGGTCTGTCTGATCAAAAGGAGTGCACTGAATGAATGGGCCTGGAGTACAGGAGGCAAAAAAATAGAACCAGCCATTTGTCAGTGTGCTATAGGATGTCTGATTGGGAAGCCTCAGCGCTCAGGTGCTAAATGTCCTCACCAAGTAGAGACAGAGTAACCTCTCTTGACAGGCTGGGCACAGGTCGGTGCAATGGAGTGTCTGGGTGAGCTTTCCCAACACTTCTGCGGCAGGTGGGATGCTGCTGCATGTGCCAGGAGACATCTCTGTCCTGAGGACCACCATCTTCCTGTGGTCAGGCAACAGGAGAAGTCCTCATGGCAGAAAAGTAGGGCAGGACTTGAAGCAGGTTCATATCTGTCCTCTCCGCCTGCTTAGGTGGGAGAATTTCCTTCACAGCAAACATCCCAGCTGCAAAGCCTGAGACAGAGGAGGCAGCCCAACTGGGGCTGTTGGATTTATCCAGAGAAGATCCTTACATTACTTTGAGATGTTACCTCTGCAAATGGCACTTGAGTGTTATAAATGTATATGTAACATGTACATAATGATTGATTTCATAGTCACCACACAAGTTGGAAACATTGTTAATGCAATGCTTATAGACAGGAGTTAGTCCAAATTAAAGGCAGGAAATTCCAAGGTATTGTTCTTATGGAAACTGTGACAGCTGAATTATATGGGCTTGTTAAGGAACTAGAGATAACCCCATTCAGAGTAGATAAAAGCATTATGTATGAGCAAGGAAACTGAATTACAATTGCAGTGGGAGCCATAAGTCTGAATAGCTTGACTGTTGTGTGCAGTAAATGGAAACTTCACCGTGCTGTTATATTAATTTGGTACTTTTTATTTAGGGACAAATCTTCAAATTCTTTGCCTTAAAGCTCCAGTGGAGGCAATGGAAAGTTTCAAATACAAAAGGATTCAGACACATGGGGATTCAGTGCCTGGTTTTGTATAGGTAGGATGAATTTCCATCTTAATTGTTTCTGCTGTCATGATTTGGTGGTGGGTGTAGCTGTGAGAAGCATCCTATGTTGTCTTCAGACTCACCAGGAGGAGACTGTAGGACTTGTAAACAAATACTGGAATTAATTCCTTGCTGGTCACAGCCTTTTCTGAGACAAAAAACAGGGCAGGATCCTGGAGAATAGAAGCCTGATCTGACAACATCCATGGCATACCTCAAGGCCTCAGTACCCCTTCCCACCAGAGCACATGTCTGCTCACCCACAGGGCACTGACAGGCTGGATATCCCTTCCCACACCTCTCCATTGGGAAAACCACTAGGATGAAGGACCCACCATGTCCAGGAGCCATCAGCCATGCTGCTGCACCCTGGCAGCTGCCAGGCAGTTGGCTTGGCAGAGTATCTTGGCAGAGCATCCTCAGTTGAGTTCACTCCTGCCTTTGTTTGGGGACCACTGAAAGAGGCCCTGGGTTTTGGTGCCTGTTGCCCCTGCTTAGTGCCCATCCCGAGGGAGCATCCTGGCAGCCACTAACCCCTGCTCCAGGCAGGCATAGGGAAGGGACATCTCTTCTGGCAGATTTGGGAGGGGATGCTCTCCTTTTAGCATTAAGTCAGAATTTTACAGTATGAAAATGTGATAAAACCCCACATACTTCAACTGGTCTTCCTTCATCCTGGCATCTGTGTGCTGGCTGCACTTCTGAGACCCACTGGAGCAGCCAGCCAGTGGATTGGGCTATCAAGGATGTGTTGGGGCTGGACTGAGGCTCTGCCCCACATCTGGTAATAAACAATGGCCAGGTTTTCCAGCGTGGCTGTGGGACAAGTTTTTCTGTAATTTTATTGCAACACCCCTACCTTGCCACTAGTTTTCCTGCTCCGAGACTAATCCGCCTAGGTTTTGTTTCCATAATGTTACACACCTGGAATTTGAGACATTTTGCTTCTGCTTTGCTTAGTTTTAATCAGGCTTGCTTGAAATGTCATACTGAAATGAGAAAAGCAGCAAGCCTGTAGAAATCTCAGCCATAGACTGCGAGGCAGTAACTGTGTACGGAGCTTGGCAGGAGGTACTGGGACTACCTGAGAGCTCTAATTGGCACATATAAATATCAAATATTACTATGTGTAGAGAAGGTGAGTGTAGAGGACAGAAAATAGCTTTACTCTATGCTGTAGTATGATTCATGTTTTTAAGATCAAGATTAAAAGTCTCTGTTAGGTCCCAGACTATGATTTTATTTTCATTTACCTCAAAAGATTTAAGAGCCTTCAAAATCCAGCATTTTAAAAAATAATTTTAAGCATGCTGTCTGGCAATGTGAGTCCCAGTTAGCACAGAAGAAGCCAAGTTCTCCTCGTATAAAGCAAATAACTGAAAAATCAGAATTAGAGAAATACCTTGTCCTCAATTTAACTCTGACAGCTTGTATTATATTTTTGTTTCAGGAAAAAGACTTTATGAAACATGGGCCCTTGTAGCCAGTACATAACCCTGGGTGATAAGCCCTACAGATCAGCAAAAACCATGCACCACAAAAGCTTGTGCTTTTATGCAAGATTCAGAGCCTTGATTTGAATTTTTGGGCTTGTTTGTATTTCAAAAGCAAAGCTACTGAATTGCATCTTGAAAACCATATTCTAGGGCAAGTATCCTCAAAACACAGCCCAGGTTTGATCAAAAGGTTTTCAGGTCTGCAAACCTTTTGACAAACCTGATGAATGTTTACACTTTCTAAATAAACTCCAAACCATGGGCTGTCATCTTGCTTTGGAGTTTTTTTAGATTTCCTCCCTTCCCACCCCCCCTTCCCCTCCCCCTGTCCTGAGTTCTTGCCAAAAGCCCATCAATGCCCTGGAACTGGACTTTCAAGGTGGGCATTCTAGTATTTTTATTGATAAACACATGAGCAGGCTCAATAAATAAATATCTACACACAAGCAAAATATTGAGCTGTATTTGTAAAATGGCAAATAAAGAGCAATTTTGTATTTTGGCTTAATTTAACGTCCTTTCCTGTGGATCAGACTGCACAGTGATCACTTGTCCAAACCACTAAGATAATCCTTACCACATATAGAAATAGATTTTAATTACAGAGCAATAAATACTATGGTGGGGGTTTTTTTGCTGTATGCATTTTTCTATCAGCAGACAAAAGCTGACATTTATTTTACTGATAGCCCTATATTTCCCCTCCCGTTACCACCGCAGCAGAATTTCCCTTGCCCAAGGAAATTGAGAGGATCAGAGCACATCTGATGTTCCATTAATTTAAAACGGCTGCCAGGACTTGCATATTGTAGCAGCTTTAAAGTGATTGAATTTGGATTATTTCAAACTCTGGAAGGTCCTGCTTTGCCTGACAGAGGTGTCTCGAGTGACAACATAAAATATGACCCTGGGACGAGAATATCTCATGTCTGTACGTCCTCGTCCTCGCATGCAGCATTGCAACAGGCACATTAAAAGCCATGGAAAGAACAACCCTAATTTTTTTCCCTTTTCTTTTATTATTTTGGTAGCAGGCCCCTTTTTTAAGCTGTAGCCCAGCTAAGTGGAGACACCTGGTGTTTGTTGCAGCAAGTTCACTAAAAATATGTGAAAGGGGGAGAGGAGAGTGGGGCTGTGTGAGGTGCCCTGTCTGGGGCGTAGCCAAAAAATCCCTCTACCCTGCCAGAGGCTCCTCCTGTGAATATATACCTGCCCTCTGATCACAGAAGGGTTGTAACATGCCAACTCTGAGTGTCCAAGATGGGGAAGCTTTGCTCTGTCAGGTGTTAAATAAAACACCAGCTTTTGGGCAATAACTGTTTTTTAATGCTTAGTGAGTAGCTTGCACTATGTGGTTCCGAAAGCAGAAAAAGTGTATGCACGGCCAAAGGAATATTAAAGTTTCACTACAAAAGAAATATTGTGGCTGCCAAGGCCTGATTACTCATAAAACCCACAGCATTATCACCATCCATCACTGCTGAGCTTTTAATGACCAAACTAAAAGGAGAGACATCAAAGTGTGGGGGGGTGGTGTCGTCGTCGTTTTTTGAGAGTAAGGCTCCCTAAATATAGGACCAACACGAGAGGTCGACGTATTTTTTGATCAAAAAACTTGAAAAATCATTTGAATGAATCACAAAACATATGTTATGTTTTGCTGTAAAAGCCATGAAGTTTTATGCAGTGCTCTATTATGGTGACTGCTTGGCTTTTCATGCATTCCTAAATTACCATGTAATCTAAAACCTTGTTTTCAGTTGCTCTATATTGGAAAGTCCCTTGCAATAATCAGGATGATTACAGGCTAGTATGGAGAACAAAACTTGTTTGTATTATTGCAAATAAAAATGTAGTTTATCAGAAATTTTACCTTTCAAGGGAAAAATAAAAATAATAATAATAAACTTTCTCTTTTCCCTGACTGGAAATATCTTAAGCATGGGATTAATTTTGGCCACTCTACGACTTAAAAACGCATGGATACTTGGTGTAAAAATATGTTTCTTTCCTGTAGGGACTTGACTATAATTGGTGTGCCAAAACTGTCTCACAGAGATTTCATTGTCTTATCTACTTACATCATCTTAATGCGATTTTATTTTACTTTGTCAAAGTCATATTAATGTAAATGTGTTCTTGATAGCAAACAGAGTTCTTTTTTATGCTAAACAGGATTCAGCTGACTCTAATAAAACAGCTTGCAATCCATTAGACTATAACTGTAATATAGTTATTTTGTTTCCCAAATAAAGACCGTGTCAGAAAGCTGTATAAGGATTTTTGTCTTGTTTTTCCACAATAATTGCTTGGGTGGGGTTACATTCTGATCTTTAAATGAATAGTATCGCTTGGAACAAACACTTCATATATCTTTTATCTTCCCCTTGCAATACAGTTCTGAGTTTTCTTTGAAAATGCAAAGCTACTTTTCCAGATAAGTCATCAAAATGTTTCCAAAGTATTTTAACTGCCAGATTAACTATATCTTGAATACAAAGATAGATGGCTTACATTCTTTATGCAGGAATCCTGCCAATGCATAGCAACTAGCAACAAATTAATTTCTTTTGCAACAGTGGGAAGGAAATAAAAAAAAGAAACCCTGCTTTGCTATGCAAAGCTCAAAAAGGTAAATAGATATTTAAAAAGAAAATAAGGTTACTCACTCTGAAAGGGTAATCTGTAAGCAAAAACCAGAGGATTAAATATACATTTGCTCTCTTTATGGAATCTGTGTTCCAGCCTTCTCTTAATGTATTCAGCTAATTAAGGACTGCGGTGACCTTGTGGCAGATTCTGAAATCTAGGAATTTCTATTTTTTATTTTATTTTATTTTTATTTCTTTTAATGCTACCCCCCCCACAAAGCTTAATGCAATCTGTTTCAGGTCAAAGTCTGTTTATGTCAGCAATGTTCATACTACAAAACTAAAATGTTTTAATGCATTTATCAACTGAAAATATTGCAAACATTTCATTTCCTTTGATACAGACACAAAAACCCCTCTGCCTTCGTTGCAAATTCTTGTTCATATGAATCACTCTGAGTAATATTTGCTTTAACTTTCGTGTGGTTCTACAAACAGCCTTTATATGGCTGGACTTCAAAGCTGCTAGAAATAAAGGTTAGAAATGTGATAGGAGTAATCTATTATTAGGCATGAAACATTAAACTACTTTTAGTTATAGGCCTTAAAACCTGAATAATATGGATTTTTAACTTGCTGCATATTTATTGTGTTTTCAGTTACTTAAGTCATTTAGTGTGGAGGGACTGTTTGGAACAGAAGTATTTTCCATAGGAATACAGACCACAATTGGGTTTAATTTTTCCTAATATTTAATTTAGAAAAACTGCAATATTGTAACAGATGTCTCATATGTCAAAGCTGAAATACTCTGCTTGGTGTTTCTTGCAGTGTAAAATTAATCTCTTACCAGCACAC
The DNA here is from genome assembly GCF_003945725.1 of Corapipo altera. Lineage (NCBI taxonomy): Eukaryota > Metazoa > Chordata > Aves > Passeriformes > Pipridae > Corapipo > Corapipo altera. The sequence goes on along the minus strand of NW_020884900.1, from coordinate 244,708 downwards.
TGACCCGAAAGGCAGGTTTCAGTGGAACAGGCACTGGGTGACAGGAGGGGGGTGGGAAAAGGAAGATAAAATCTCACTCTTCAAATAGCAGGGAGGGGAAAAAAATTAACACAGAGCAATGTCACAGGCTGCCATTGACATCAAATGACATCAACTGATCCAAACGTGTGTGTGAGGAGTTTCTCACACACTATCCGTGGTTCATCCCCACCACCCAGGTGGGATGTTGGGTGTTGGATCTACAGGGAGGCATTGCTGGGGAGGGACGTGCCAATGAGCCCTTGCCTTCACCCCTTCCCTCCACTTGGTGAATTCACAGCATCATGATCCAAGAGGAGCTGGACAGGGGGATCTCCATGGATTTGGGGGACTTCAGCCTGTTCAGCCAGCAGAGGCTGAACAGTGTTGTTAACGCCTTGCTCCTGCTTAGGTTTGTGTACTAACACAGTAGAATAAAAATAAGCTGAAAACGTGTAACAGTTCAAGCCAAACAGGTCAGCTAGAAATAAACTATCATTTGAAATCCAGAATTTTAAATCCTTGTGAGCCTGGGAAAGAACAGGGGTGCAGCCTGGGCCCAATCCTGTTCCCACCAGCGCCAGTGGGAATTTTACCATTGACAACACAAGACACGTGGCCTTTTTCTAAAAAAATTCAATTTTGCTTCCTTAGGTCCTGCTGTGCCAAGTTACTATGACTGCTGGCTGCCCTGCACAAGGTGGGATGAAGGGATTTGCTCGCCCCTTCCTGGTGGGCTCAGCAACACCTTATGCCCAGCCCCTCATGGAGATATCGGCCGCCTTGGGTCACATCACCTGGAACACCTTGGCAGTGTGCACAAGGAACCCAAAACATCATGTGGAGTGGGTAATATTCAAATTTACAGCATGTGCCTGGGGAAGGCGGCATCTCTGAGCTGCCCTGCTCTCCCCTGGGTGTCATGGGTTTTTGAGAGATTTGGTGGCTTCCCTCACAGCTGCCCACAGGGCGGGCAGAGGGGGAGAGCCCAGGGTCCTACCTGGGCTGGTTCTGAAGGAGGGAGGGGTCTTGGGACCTTTAGACCAACGGAGCAAAGTCACCCACGTGTGAAACTGGGGAAGCCAAGCAAGAGCCCCTCTGCTGTGGAGTGGGGAATGTCTTGCTCAGCAGTGATTTGCCCACTGGGGAATGGAAAACTCTCATTATTTATATATTTTGGTCAGTGGAAGAGAGGGTCACACCCACCCATCTCATTAGTATAAGAAAGCATTGACAACACCATAATCCCCAGCTTCCCTTCTCCCATGCTTCTCTAGCACACCTGATCCTGTGCCAGGGGGTTTAATAGGTTACCCTGCAAAACCTGGGACCATGGTGCCATGCAAGGTTGCATATTCCCAGGAAGTGCTTGTGCACAGAGCCGTAACAGATGTGGACTAAGGAGGGATGGCCCTGGCCAGCAGTGGTGAGAGGTGTTAATATCGCTGGGGAAGGTGAAAACATAATTGAAACCGTTTATTTTGGGGGCTGTGCAGGGCTGAATGAGGCGATACCTTCTGAGCAAAAAATACTTGTAATTCGCCTGTCCTGATCTTACAGACTTTTAATTTGCTCTACAAATTTGGCTTGTTGGAGAATGTGTAAACACCCAGAACTGTACAGGGCAACCCATTAAACATTAACTTACTGTCAACTTAAAAAAACCGTACTCATGATATTAAAAACATAAGGGGGAAAGAGATGCCAAGCTGGTGAATGAAGCCAGCTGACTGCTGAGAAGAGGCTGTGGGGTTTGCTCCGTAGCTTTGCTGTTTTCAGTAATCTGACTCACTGAGATATTTTTAGACACAGTAACAACTTCCATTGTTAAGTAATTTTTCATTTGAATTTTTCTCAAATTATGCTGTCCTCTTGGCCCTCAAATCCCTTTCTTCAGCGAGGCAGTGCTGCTCTCCACGCCCCAAGGAGGAAGGGGAGCTGTGGAGGACTCTTGATGATTTGGACCACATGGTGGAACAAGATAGATCTCAGCGTCAGGTTGGCAGGATATTTCCCTTTCTTCACAGGTCTCCAAACCCAGAAAGATTTTCTTTGATACCTTTCCAAAGGGATTTATCAGCGTTGGGGCATACATTTGTTTAGATGTTCCTGTAGGGTGGGACTTTCAAAAGAGCAAAAGGGTGCCAAGTGCCAAATTCTCACCAAGTTCTCCATAAAGATTTCCTGAGCTTCCTTTGAAAATGCTAGCTCTGCTCCCCATTGCTCTGTGCATCCCTGCTGGAAAGGTGCCCATGGTACCCTCACAATGTGGGCACAGGGGATACAGGAAAGACTGTGACATTTAAAAAAGCAGGCAGAGGAAGAACTGGCTGGAGACAGAGGAAATATCTCAAAATGTGGAGGTTGGGAAGGAGACAAAGAAGGAAATGGAGACCAAATTCCCTAGACCCATGATCTCTCTTTTTTTTTTTTTATTCTTCCTCTCTGCGTACTGTTTCTCTCAGGTTTTCCCCAACATGTCTTAGTTAAAACAAGAGGTGAATGTGTGCTGTATATTGAGAGCGCGGGCAGAACTCGGGGCCCACAGTAAACTTGTGCTTGTGAGACACACTGGGACAGACACAGGTGACCTGATGGTGCCAGGCATTAGTCTGGTCCTCCTCGGGGTTCCTACAGGAAAAGCAGAGGCTTTGCCCTAGGAGAGAGCTATAGGGAAGTTGGGAGGTTTGCCAACTGGTCATTTTGTGTACTTGTCATAAAGCAGTGGCTAAGTCCTCCCTGGTGGTAGTGCACGGCCGCAGAAGTGAGCGGGAGGTCTACAAGGAGTTGTGAAGAGACATTCGGGCCAGTAGCTCCCAAATAACAAATGCACTGATGTCCAGGCGAGGACTGCCAGAGCAATTTGTTCTCCTGCCCTGGGAAAAGGGCCTGATGAGCACGGTTTGGAGAGGATGTCAGAGAGGGAATTTTTATGTTGTGAATAAGGAGATACAGAAGCTATTTCTGATCTGTTATAGGTGTGTTGATGATTTGTGAGCTACAGTAGGATTTGGGGTCCTCTGGTTGTTTCGCAGACTGAGAAGATCTTCCAAGTTCTCTAATACTATATTTGTAGTCATGTACCTGGCTGGTTTTTTTAAATAATAAGTACCTAAATGTTGCTGAGAGCCAAACAATGTGTCTTAGACCTAGTTTCTACTCACTTGTTGGTTTCCAGATAGAATTTAAGATGTTGATTTTGCCCCTAAACGCCCGTGGCTTGCTCTTGCAAAGAAAAGTTGTTCTGTTAAAGTTTGTCTTACATCACAAGCTAAGTAAACCTCAGCACATCCATTCTTGTCCCATGTTGATCCAAGGACTAGATGTCAGCTCCCTAATTCAGTGAGGGCAGACACAGATCTGCTGCAGTGGCTGTGCCTGGTGCTTCTGAGGAGGGTGAGGGCAGTGGGGTGGTGGGGCAGGGAGGGTGCAGGGGCCCTTGAGTCCTTTTCTCTCACAAAGAGCTGGGGGGCAGAGGGGAGAGCCTGGAGGGAACCCCTGGAGAGACTTCCAGTTTGTCGCTGGGGCACTGTACAGGGCCAGCATTCAGCCTGCAAAGTCCATGGACCTTGGCACAGGAACAGGTTGTTGAAAGGAGCTTCTTTAGGCCCTCCTGTCTGGATCCCTTTCCCCACCCACGGTGTGGGGTGGCCCAGTTCTAGTTCCATTTCCATCTGAAGAACCATTCCGATGCCTTGAAGGATGGGGAAAGGGAACTCCAGGGGTTTCTTCAGGGTTTTCTTCTGTCCCTGAGCCTGGAGGGGAGAGGTGCCCTCCCCTCCCCCCACGCACGTGGCTCCATGGCCCGCACGGAGACAGGACACTGGGTGTGGAGAGGAGGCAAGAGAGGGCTTTATTGTGGGGGATGTTACATTTACAGGGTTTAGGAGGATTCACATAGTAACCAATTAGAAGTCTCAAGGGGCTTACAGGAATACCCAATCACAGGAAGAGGTTAACAAAGGCCAATGGGAAACACCTCAGGACACCTTCCCAGGACATTCCTGCATGGATAACACTTGTCATGGGGGGTGCTGGGAAGAAGAAGCATGTGTTTGCAAAGAGACCACCAAAAGCCATTTTAAGACATGTTTAAACAACAGTTTTTCCTATATAATGCAGGTTTAGTGCTACACTCCTGACTGTAAGTTTTGGGAAATCAGACTTTCACTTTAGTTTATTTCCAACATTCAGCTACCAAGAATAAAATAAGGGTCTTTCTTATGTGTTTTGGAGATCTAATAAAATGTATTTACAAGTCTGCAAAAGGCCTTTGCCATGTGCAATCAAATCAGCATTACAGATCTATCTGAACATAGCACTCTGGTGTCTCAGCCTCCAGATGACATGTAATGTGTTTGCAGTTTGATGGTCTTCGCTCAGAAGGCTGACTAAAATATTTTTATATTTAGATTTATTTTTGGAGTCTATGGTTGAAAGATTTCAGCTCTGGGCAGCCTTTCCCATGACTTTTAGACACTTGCAGTTGTGTTTCACATAATTAAACAGCCAACAATACTTAAGAAATAAATAACATCAATAAAGCAGTAAATAATTATATGCAGGCAAACACCGAAGACATTATCCATCAGGCAACAGCTGTGAGCAATAGTTTTGATTAATCAATAATGTTGTACAATAGGAGCAGGATTGCTGGCCAGGCCTCTGGGGGAATCACCTATGCTTTCCTGAGCAGCAAGCATTGCGATTTTAAGCAGAACTTTCAGCAGAATCTTTATTTAAATGTAACAACCAGGAGCTCCTCCAGCAGCAATGCCACACTTCTCAAAGCCCACCAAGCAGCTGGAGTTTAACTAAGACCCATTTAAGGTATCATCTGTAATTGGAAAGGTTTCTTGGTACGTCTGTGCTGGGGGACACCAATGGGGTACCACGTCCATCAGCAAAGGTGCTGTTGTGCCAAGGGCACTTTGGTGGGGTTTGGTGACCCTCTTGGAATGGAACTGGTTGTGCCTGGCTTGTGCCACCTGGGAAAAACGAGCTGGTGCTTTTGGCTCTGCCTCCAGCAAGGTGGCAGCAGGGCACCCCTGCCCAACCTGCAGCTGGAGCCTGTGGGGCCTCATCGCAGTCTGGGCACCCATCGGAGCAAGTGCCTGTTCTGTAATTTGTTTCAAAATGTAAATACAGTTCAAATTTCCCACATGTGCAGCAGCTCCTCTGGAACCTGGTGTGGGCAGGTTTGTGATGAAATCAGTGAAGTCTGCTTCATCTTTATCTGTACCTCCTGGATAGAGGAGCCGTAATGAAGCTTTCAGCAGAAATGGATCTCCTCCCAGGTATATCCCTCTTCCCGTCACTCTTGCCACCAGCCCCTTGATTTCCATGGCACTGCTGCCTGCTCGGGCACATCCCTGAATTGTGCTGAGAGGTTCTGCTCCCATTGGCCAGCCAGAGTGTGGGCTTTTCCTTTCCGTTTCGTTTTTTCCCTTCTTTAATGGATAAAGAGCTTTAAAAGAATGCAAACATTGAGAAAGGCTGATCTCAGCACCAGATCCCAACCTAGATAAAAGGCACAAGGTTTTATAGCCCTTACCCTATTGAAAGGGAAGGATAAGAAAGTATAGGAAGGGTTTCTGGTATGTCAGAGACAGGTTTCCAGAGCCTGTGCTTGCATCTTGATGGTTTATTCCTCGTGAAACCAATTGCTGATGACTTCTTGGCATCTGAATAAGCAACAGCACCATGTTGCTTCTACTGTGAATCCAGTGCTGGGGGTACCTCTCCATGAACGGAGATGGGAGCACAAGGAGAAACAGAGGAGTGAAGTGAAGGGCTTGTCTTGATGTGAACAAAACAGCTGTGTAGACCCACGCTTGATAGGTTACTTTAATTCTGTGAGATGGCAGATGCACGTGGGAATTTTGCAAGCATAAGGCACATGGGTTTGTTGAGCTAGAAATGGCAAATCTTCGGAAAGGGATGGACAGGGAAAGCCCTCAGCTCTTGTTCGAGAAATGGAGGTTTGCAGAAGGCAGTGGTGGAAACATCCACACGGCTTAAAATCCCAAACACTGCCGAAAGACCACTCTTGAAGGTTTTTTCCCCCATACCTTATCAGTGGAAAAACCAGGAACAGAAATCTCGCATGATGATTGCTGGTAGCACAACAAAGCCCAGAGGGTTTCCTTACCCACTTCTCAACATGCAGGCAGTAATAAACTTCTGTGATAGCATTAATATTCCTGATAGTCTCTATGGGCTCCTTCTCCCAAACGTGAATCTCATTATCATCTGCAAGCCCAAAGTAAATTTGTAGGCGTTTAAAGGTGTAGCCTGTGAATTGTGGTGCTGCTGCCTGCTCACAGCCCCTCAAAGCACCTGCCAGCCAGGTATGGTAGCACCAACTGTGCTTCCAGAGCCTGGCATGGAAAATAGGTAATGCCAAATCTATACAGATCTGGTTCAGTCCCAGATAAACAGTACCAAGTGAAAACTGCTCACAGTTCCCCTTTCAAATCAGCAGATATGATTATGGGTCTCCTCCTTCCCCTGTGAAGTTTACTGAGTTTGCTGATCCCAGCACCATGTGGAGCTTGCTCTTGGTTAATCACCCCCTCGATATTTGGGGGGTACCCAGAGGCACAGGGCACACATGAACATTTCTCTGTGTACATTGAGGCTGGTGAGGATGAATTGACTACGTTTCCTGCAAGAACAAAATCTCAGTTGCATGTTTTTAAATAATACAGTGTAGGTAACCTATAAAACTCATTGCTTTTCCCTTTCCTAGAAGACTGGAAAGCATATCAAAAAGCCACAGCTAAAAAGCAGGGTTTGGAGTTCTTTTTTTAGTTCTTTGTCAAATTCTTTCACAGAATACCCCCACTGGCTTCAGGGACAGTATTTATGGCAGGTATTAATTTGTTCAATGATATAAATTAAAAAATTACAAAGAATAAGCTTTTGGTAAGACATGGATCCCTCTCCAGAAAAGCAGCATCTTAATAACAGATAACATATTGACTTGACTTTAAAATAAAGCCTTATTCTCAGTTCAGTTGTAAAGTACCTTAAGTACTAATTGTTTCCTAACTGAAAGAAGGTTTCTGCAGACCTTTTCTTCCCAAGCAGACAATATTTGGCATCTTGTGCGCTGTATCAGATAACACAAATGAATAATATTCAGGTATTTCTCTGCAGTCCTATTATCCCTGCTTTGTTTTATTGAGATGAATCTCTGGATTCCTAAACCCAGGAAGGGCAGATCTCATCAGACCTCCTCCTTTCTGGCTGTCCTGAGCCTGTAGTTCCCACTGACTCTGCTCAGAATGGGTTTTCCCTTTTGTTGCTGTTTTCTGGTTATTTTGGTAGGGGTGGAAGCACTGCCCCAGGGCACGCAGTGCCCAGCAAACAGCTCTCACCTCCCTGTGTCTGCCTCTGTCCTCTGGTTTCACCAAAATTCAGGGGTTGGGAGTGAAATCTTTTTGAGGGATTGCAATTTTTCAAGCCCTTTTTATTGCTAAGCTAGGTAAAGCACCTGTCAAAGTTATTATTCAAATGTGGCATATGTTTTGCTGTGAATTTTCAGTAGAACTCTTTCCAGTGATTTCCAAAATAAATGAGACTTTGCATAGTACTTTTTCCGTATTTAACATTGCCTTTCTGGCTTTGCAGCCAAGGCTTCCTTTTAAAGGCATGTGCATGAGATTATGCAATCGTAGTACTCCGGATACCCAGAGCAATTAAAATAAATCAGACTAGGTATAATGAAGATGAGCCAAAGCATCTGTTTCTCAAGAGGATTTAAAAAAAACCCCCACCAACTATCATCCCCAGGGGCTTGGATTCGTGGTGGTTAGACCTCAGAGATTCTTATACTTCGGAAATGTGTCCAACACTCTCTAGGGTAAGCAAAGGAGGAGCTGGAAAGGAGGAGAAGACTCTCTGGTATGGCAGCTATCCCTGCTCCCTGGAAAGAGTGGCTGGATAACCTCATGTGTTTGGCAAAGCTGGACTTGCAGATCACTTCTGTTTCCCTTCTACTGTTTTAGTTTGATGTGTGTACCTGGATGGAGAGGAGGAGGAATGATTTCTGCATCCTCTCCAGGATAACTACAGATTATAAACGCATCTTGTGTTTGTAATCTGTAGTTAATGATAGTAGGGCTGGCTCAGTAGAAGGTGCAGAAAAGTCCATCCCCCCTGATGCCAGTGCTAGGGACCAGAGTGACCTGGGAGATAGGAGCACTTGCTTGTTGAGCCACTTGTCTTGCAAGACAAGAAGCAGCCTTAAGGCTGTAGAGTTGAGGTACCAGGAGCTATTCTGATTCATTTCCCTCTGTGCTGCCACTTGGCACCAGATTCCAAAAGCCTTTTTCGGGCAAAACCGTGGAGGAGGCAAGGTGCAGGCAGTCCCCAGCAGGTTGTCTGCTGAGCTGCCTTGGTTACGTACTTAGGCGGGAATGGCTTGAAGACAGTTTAGGAAAGGTTAAATGTTGCTAAACTGTACCAGATGATTGACTCATCAGTTTTGTGACATCTGTAACTCCGGTAAAGGATGAAGACATGGGAGTAACTGCAGAAGACACTGCTAGCACTTCCAGGGTAAAAATCTGCATGCAAAGGGAAGAATGAGGTTGTGATGGTGGACGCACCAGCCCTGCAGGTACTCAGGGGAACTCAGGAGTCCTTTCTCTGTATCACTGCATCTCATCCTAGTTTAGGTAAAAAAGATCTCAATAACCAAGAGGTCAAATGTCCTTGCACAAACCAAACTGGGGAAAACAGAAAAACTCAATCCTAAAACAGGCAAGCAGGAGTAAGAGCTTAGGCATCAGCAAGGCAGGCAAAGTCAATGAGGAGGTGAAGTCCCCCGCTTTCACATGAGGGCAGGGTGGAAAAAGGCAAATTTTGAGTTTGGCTGGTGCATCTCCTGCCTGGGGAGCCCACCTTGCCCTGGCTTGCTCCCCAGCAGCACTGGCTGCTCCCTCTGTGATAGCTACATACCCTTCTCTGGAGTTCACCAAATCTATTAAAAAAAAGGAATTTTCTCAGAAAAAAAGCCACAACAGCTCAGACTTGCTAAGTGGAAAGAGGCCAGCTTGTTTACTTAAACCGATTTAAATCTGGCACACCGAGAATAGCAACTTACTTTGACCACTGACTTGGGTAAATATGGCCTGGCATTCTTACGGTGATATTTCCAGCCCCCGCTATCCCCATCATGCAGGCAGATATATATATATATATACATGTATGTTTTCAGTGGAAACCGTTGAGGTAAATTATTTGACAGGAGCTGGATGTGAAATGGCTGGTGTGTGTGTTTCCTGCACGTCATTTGGAAACTGAGGTTCATCTAAAGTCCTACCAGGTAGCATCCCCTTCTGAGCTTTATGATTATAAAAGAAAGAGTTTGGTCGCATTTAGGAACATTTCCAGTGAGAAATTTTATTCAGGATTTGTTGAGAAGGCAGGTATTTTTTGCAGATAAATTAGCATGTTTTCTGAAGTGATCCAGGCAGAAGAGGATAGCTGGGGATCTCTTGCTGGACAGTGATGGTGTTTCAGCTTTGAAATGACAATTCAGCCCTTCCAACACAAGATGAAATGATCTCTATGGCCTCGGCTCCCTCTTTTCTTTCACAGCCATCCACGCTACCGCTGCACATAACAAGGCATAATTTTACATAAGTAGAGGACTGTGCTCTGAGCCAATATACAAGTCATACCTGATTGAATATTGCCATTTCAGAGCCACCATCTAATCACATTTTTCAGGCTGTGTGAACAAAATAATGTTGTTATAATTACACACAGTGTTTGTGTGTATGCGCACATGTGTATTATATATGTATAATGACATTGGGATGATAATATAGCTGTTTCTATTAGCTCTGTGGTATTAATAAGGTATGACAGAAAGTTATTTGATACCATTTGAAATCCCACTTGCATTTTCATATTGCTCTCAGATGTAATTCAAGGACTTGATTTTTATGAGTTATGGCTCTGATGTCACTTGTATTTTTGCCTCTAATAGGTCCCACCGGAGCAAAATTCATCAAACTCAATTAACAGCATCTGAAAAGTGTATCTTGGTTAGCAACCGATCAGGCAGAAACGGTGTGGACTTGGTTTTAGCTGACCCATCACCCTGTGCCTCTGCATGGAACCAGCTTTCCAGGCAGCAGGTAGCAGCTGCTGCATCATACTGTTACCGTGAGGGTTAAGCAAATATTTTTGGGGCTACCAAAGCATTGGCTCTTCCCATCCCACGGCTTCACTCCTTGTCTCGTAATACTCTGCAACCATCTGGGCATCTTCCTAGTTTCTGCATGTGGAGGTGATCTGTCCTAACACAGTCACTTTTTTACTGATTAATCTCTTGATATTCAGTGATGATAATTTTCCTTACGCAGCCTGATCCAGGAGCTCTAGGGCAGTGGGGTGCTTATTCCAGGCGAGCTCCTAGCAGTGCTACAGAGGAGTTAAAAACACGATGTCAGGGTGACAAAAAGAAGTGCAAGGTAAATAAAAATAACTCCAAATGCACATAGGAATTGAAGGCTGGGTTTTGAAAGCTGATCTCGTGTAGGGTTTTCTACTCAGTTTGGTCACTGATTTGGGCTGGTGGATCTTCTTATGGGAAGATAAATGCTCTGACTCCTGGTATTATTAATCCTTTGAACTGGTGATTCATACATCTGATCTAAAGGGCTTCCAAAGTGAGAGACTGATCCCAAAACCTGCTAGAGTAAACACGAGGCCTCATGGCAGTTTCACAGGGCTGTGCATCCCACCCCATGTGCTGAGCGGGAGCAGGGGCTGGCGTCGCCCTCACAGCCCCACCGTGACTCCACCTCCCACCCTGGACACTCCCTGTAAAACTTCTCTGTGTCTTAAAAGGCTGGAAGGCAAAAGCTCTGAGTAGAAAATCACCAACTGAAGTGGAGTACCCCCCAGCATGGCTGGCCCCCCCCCGTGCAGGCACAGCCCCCTCGCAGCGTGGGTCAGGCTGCGTTCCCTTCTAAGCACAAAGCCGGGCTTGAAGACTCTAATTGCTTCCTGTCTCCCAACATGCCTGACCACAACTATTTTTAATTGTAAGGCACGAAAATAAAGTTATTTAATAAATTAACGCTTCAAATGCTTTTTTGATTTCAACTTTGGTTGTTTATTAGGACCAGTCTTATTTTGGCTTCTATGCAGTCATTTCCAGCTACTGCTCTGTTTGATCCCCCTCTTATTTCCTTTGTAATCTACTGATCTTCTGTTGTTATCATTGCTGTGTTTTATGGGTTTGCATTACTTTATTGACTCAGTATACTGTAGGCTGCCTTTTTTTTTCTTCCTTCCACTGAAAATAGCCTTTTATGAGAAGCTTAAGCAAAAGCCTGGAATGTGCAAAGGAAAGCACAGAAACATTACAACATTTTGCACATTTCTTTTGGCCAGAGAAAGTTAGAAAATCTTCATATGAAGAAACCTATCCAGTGCCTGCAGGAAAAAATCCAGCATTTGATAATATGTGGAATTTCAATTTCTGCTACAAACAGGCTCTGTATTATTTTTATTTATTATTTTGAAGTATAAAGAGTTTTTCAGGGGGAGAAGGCTCCTCTACAGTTGATGTCAGAGCAACGATGAGTACACATACCCTCACTGCTGGGAATATGTGCTCTTCTATGCTGCCACAACCTCTGTTGCTATCCCATTCCAAATGCTACCAACTAGAAACTTAAGCAGGATGCTGATTGTCCTACCATCCAGCAGCACTAGATGAAGCAACACCAAGGGCTGGAGCTCTGGGGACAGAGGGTAAACTCTCCTTTTGCTCATGCTGTGCCCCCTCCCCTGACCCACAGATACTGAGCTCCTCTAGAACTGGCAGTTAGGTGGCGTCCTGGAGGAGCTCAATGCGTGTACTGGTGGCTTGGGCCATCCTGCATAACCCCTGCCTCCCCATGTCCTGCATGGATAAGCAATCCCTGCTGAGAGGACCAAAACATGCCCTTGCCTGGTTATCCAGCCTCACCACCTTCTTAATAGTGGTTATAACACCGTGGCTTGGAGGGAGGCTTGGAGAAGACTGTGGCTGGTGGGAAAAATTGGGCTCTGCAACTCTCAGAACCACGAGTGATTCTCTGTGCAGTGGGTGGGAGCTCAGGGTCAACACCGAAGCTGCCAACAATGCCTGGGCCCCAGCTGCTGGCATAGAAGCAGAGGGATTTGGGCACAGAGGTGGGTAGTTCTCTTTGATTTGCTTATATATTGTGAGAAAGGAGCAGCCCTACCTGCCTGAGACAAAGAAAACGAATAAACAAATAAAAACCTGTTGGTGCCCAATATATTGTCACAATTGTTTGAGGACAGTTTTATCTGTGTGAGAATATAACCCTGATTAAACATGCCAAGGTCAGTGGAAACAAAGGTGAATTGCTGAAGAAATGCAAGTTATTCTGTCCCAGAGTTCGCTGGGGGTGAAACGGAGCAGCACTCCCTGATTTGTGGGGATGTGTCGAGGTGTGGGTCCCACTTGCATCACCTCCCATACCTACCCAGCCCCTGCCAAACATCCTTCCTTCAGGGGACTGAGCTCCCAAGCACAAAGTGACAGACTTTAGTGGCCAAAAGGGCTGGTATTTCCAGCTCTCCTTAGCTGTTCTGCCCATTTTGCCCATCCAAGCTGAACTTATGCGAGGTGGAAGTCCAAGCACTGGTACCCACTGGCTCCGCACCTGCCCCATCCAGCATCTCAGCTCTCCCCTGGTGCTCACAGCCTTTTCACCCCTCTACAGCCAAGAGACTGTGAGGCCACAAACCAGACAGGCACTCGGGGTATTCCAGAAGGATACAGGACAGGAAAGATGAAACCTCTAAAAACTGGAAGGATTTGGTAATTCCTCCAGGACAACCAGTAGAAAAGCAGCCTCCTTCTGGAGAAGCACCCAGCCTCCCAGTGGAGCCTGCAACAGCTGCCCAGCCAGACCCCAGCACAGAGGATGTCGGGATGGATTCCTCACCTGTGTGATGCCAGTGCAAACCTTGCCTAAATTCCCATGTTGCTCTGTTCCCACTGCCCAAGGCCAAGCGAACCTTTGCCCACACCTCGCACAGGTTTCTCCTCATTCCTGGTCACCGAACATCACACCAGGGCTCACAGCGGGGTGGCCCCTCGTGCCCAGCAGGATTTGTGCACCAACCGTCCCCAACAGCCCTGCACTGTCCCGCACCACTGCTCTGCACTGCTGGTCCCACTGTCCCGCACTGCTGTCCCCCTGTTCCCCCACTGCTGTTCCCACTGTCCCTCTGTCCCACTGTTCTGGCTGTCCTGCTGTTCCCACACCGGTATTCCCACTGTTCTGCTATTCCCGCTGTCCTGCTGCACCCACTATTTCCGCTGTCCCGCTGCCTCGCTGTCCCCGCACCTCTGTCCCCGCACTGCTGTTCCCACTGTCTCGTCATCCCCACTATTCCCGCACTGCTGTTCCCGCACCGCAGCTCCAGCACCGCTGTCCCGCTATCCCCGCTGTTCCCACACCGCCGCCCGCCCCACAGCCGCCCGCCAGGGGGCGCCCCCGCGGCGCCGCCGCCCGCACTTGTTGCTGCCCCCCGCGGCGCGCGCTGTGTCGTGATGCACGCGGCGCTGACGTCACCGCCGGCGTCATTATTAACGATCTCATTCATCTGTTTATTTATTTGCTCGTCTGTTTATTTGCCTGATTAATTATTTATTTGCTTCCCTTTCACTGCGCCCCGCTGAGGCTGCTCCGAGCGTGTGCCCGCCCTCCCTCTTTACCCCCCGGTACGCCCCCGGGATCAGCGCCCCCGGAGGGGGCTCGGGACGGCAACGAGCCAAAAAAATGGGGAGAAAGTACCACTACTGAGGCACGACGCGTGGGGAGGGGGAGGATCGGTCCCCGCTTCGCAGCGCTTTCCTCCCGCCCCATGGTGTCGGGGTTGGCTGCCGGGGGAAAACGGCGATTAGGACAAGGTTCCCCCCCAGAGTCCGGAGATGGGCGGAGGGTGCTCCGGGGGGGCGGAGGGGCCGCGCAGCCCTCCGGCCGCAGCGGCATCTACCTGCGGGGCTGCGGCTCCGGGGCCCCGATGGAACTTTCCGTGCCCGACGCTGCGGGCGGACCTTGCGCCGGTGCGGAGTCCGGAGCGCAGCCTGCCACTCTCCCCGGCCGGGGCTCCCCGCGGCTGATGCTCCTGGCGGTGGCCGGAGCTGCCCGCGCAGAGACCGCGGAGGCTGCGCGAGATGCGCAAAGCCCGAGGCTCTCCCGACGTGCGGTGTGGCCGCGGGGGGCGGGTGGGGCGCAGGTAAAGGGGCCGCCCCGCTCCATCCCCTGCCCGCTGCCCCGGCCCCTCCGCGCCCGCCCCGGCACGTCTCGCTGCGCGCCCACCCATCGCAGCCGCCGCGCTCCCCCTCCCCCGGCCGCGCTGCCTGTTCCGGCCGAGCCGCGTCCCTCCACGCAGCGCCATGAATATTGATGTGTTTATATAATCGATAACCCACTTTCCATCCTTTCTCGGGGAAACAGCGATAAATAAATTAGGGACGCGCGCCTACCGCCCGCCCCTCAGCGGGCAGCCGCCGGGAGGAGGGGAGGGGGGGCGGGAGGGGTGGCAGCCCCCGCTGTCCGCCCCGCGGTGCCGGGCGGTGGGATCGGGTCGGGGCTCGGGGAGGGCGGTGGGAGCGCAGCGGGCGGCCCCGCCGGGCGCGCGCGCGGACGAGCAGCGCCCCTCGCGCCGCAGGAAATGGTCTTTATATTAGACATATACGGGCAGGTCCTGTCAGATCCGCAGCGCGCCCGCCCGCCCTTTCGGCCCCCCAAAAATCGCCGGGCTCCCGTAGCGCCCCCGCCGCCGTCCCGCCACCCCCGCGCCACCCCCCCGGGGCTCGCCGCCGCCCCGCGGCATTTTTGCCGGGCCGTGCCGGGCGTCGGGGGGCTGGCCGGCGTCAGGTGGCGCCGGCGGCGGGACGCGGCGGGGC
>NW_020884900.1:134415-229331 GCF_003945725.1 Corapipo altera | reverse complement strand
CGGCGGCGGGGGGCGGCGGGCGGCGGGGCCGGCTTCGCCCTGCCAGGACCTGCCGGGCTCCATTCACGCCAACAAGTTTGGGAGAATGTTGAGTTCAATCGCGCCGGAGCCGCGATGGAGCGCAGCGCACTGCAGGTACCGCGCCGCCCCGCGCCCCCGCCCCGCCCCGCACCCCCCGCCGCCGCGGAGCCCCCTCCCCCCCTCCCGCCCCCCCCCCCCGCCGCCCCCCCCCCCCTCCTCCTCCTCCTCCTCCTGCCCCTGCGCGGCGCGGTGCGGCGCGGCGCGGAGCCGGCGCTGATGCCGCTGCCGTGTTGTTGTTCCCCGCAGTGGGTCGGCGCCCCGTGCGGCTCGCACGGCCCCTACGTCTTCTACAGGGCGTTCCGCTTCCAGCGCCGCGGCGGCGGCCGGGCGCGGGTCCTCTCCCTCGGCGACTTCTTCTTCGTGCGGTGCCGCGCGGAGGAGCCCGCCTGCATCGCGGAGCTGCAGCTGCTCTGGGAGGAGCGCACCAGCCGGCAACTTCTCTCCAGCGCCAAACTTTATTTTCTCCCCGAGGACACCCCCCAGGGCAGGACCAGTGACCATGGCGAGGTGGTAAACGCGGCGCCGGCCCCCTCCCCTCTCCCCCCCCCGCGTCCGTCCCCACCTGCATGTCCGGGCTCGGCTCCCCCCTTCCCTCCCGTTTGCTCCCCCCACCCGCGCCCCCCTCCCCGCCGTGCGTGGCGGGGCAACGCGGAGGGGCCGCGCCGTCGGGGCGCACCGGTGCGCGCTGCCCGGGAACTTGTGCGGGCGGAGGGAAGGCGGGAGGGGGTCGCGGTGCGGGGCGTCCCTGGCCCGGCGGGCAGTGGAGGGTGTGCGGGGCTCGCCTTG
This sequence comes from Corapipo altera, assembly GCF_003945725.1. Lineage (NCBI taxonomy): Eukaryota > Metazoa > Chordata > Aves > Passeriformes > Pipridae > Corapipo > Corapipo altera. The sequence continues at coordinate 228,464 of NW_020884900.1, read as the reverse complement.
TTCTTCTCCCACATCGTTAAAAAAAAAAAAAAAAAATCCCAAAAGACGCGGAAGAGCGGGGAGAAAAACACGTCGGGGTGATTTCGATATTGTTCGGGGCTTTTTTTAAGTATTCGATATGTTTAAGAGGGCGGAAATTACGAAATGGAGGCAGAGGGAGATCAAACGCTCTCGAGCTGGCAGGGACATGTTGAATAAAGTGATAAATGACAGGTACGGGAATAATACATTCAAATAACTTGCAGATATGCCTGGGCGTATTTCGGAGCCGCCGCGCTCCTGGCGCAAACGCGCTGCGCGCCGGCACCTCCGCCCGCGGCCGCGCAGCCCGGGATGGGGCTGCGCAGCCCCGCACCGCCCCGCCTCAGCCCCGAACCCTCCTGTTATCTGCTTCGCTAATTCATTGCTTCGGCGGTCCCCGGTCTGGGGCGGGGGATGGAGAGGGTCCCCGAGACGGGCTGGAGATCAGGCGGGAGGGGGATGAGATGTTTTGGGGTAACTTGTGTTGTGGATGCCTGGGGAGCGTGGGTTCGAAGGGGGGCTGTCCGCAGGGGCTGTTTTCGGAGGCACGCGTGGCTGTAGGCGCCGGCGTAGCCCTGTCCCAGCACACATGCGTACGCGGCTGAAACGCGTTTCAGAGCCACCTTCGCTCGCTGCCACCTCTTCACTTTAATTTTCTGTGCGTGCCGCTGAGATAAGGGAGTCTTTTCCTAAGAATCAGGGAGATGACAGTGAGCAATGGATGCTCTGAAATTGCCCGTGGTGACTATTTAAAACTGTGCCTCTGTGTGTCTCGTGTGTGTGTAAAATGAAAGATATTTGGAGGGGGGGGTGGGGAAAGGGACACAAATCATTTTAATACGCCTTAATGATCAGCTCATGTTACTGTGGTAGGAACATCAGAGAAAATTAATCCTACCATTACGAGTAAAACACTGCTCTGGTACGAGAGTTCTCAGCTGCATGTACCCTCCTAATAATACGCACAATTTTATTTATTTGTACATGCAAACACCGCTAGTAATTAGCCGTGCGATTATACTTGTGGATTTCATTGGGACTTTAACTGATGTCATTCTGCATTATTCAACCATATGAAAACAATTTTCAATTAAGATAATGGCACGCCTTGAAATTATGCAAATGCCGGCCGTATTGTGTAGAATAATTATGACAAATGCAAAGCAGGTAAAAAGTTTCCTAATGCAGTTGTGTTTTACACCCTGGTGATGTCATTTCCCCTCTGGCCTAAGTTAGTCATTCATTAGCAGAGTAGCTGCAGCAGCAACAGCAACAGCTCTGAGTGATACTTCTCTGGCAGGGAGCCTACAGAAACCGGCACTGAGAGCCAGGGCCTAGAGAGGGCAACATAACACTCCCATTAAGAAATGTACTTTGTTTTCACTTGCTCCATTAACTTGTTTATAGACATCGGAATGATTTTTTATGATCGATTTTTAATAGTTTGGAACGATCCGAGCTGTGCTTGGGGACGTGCGGGCTGATAGGAGACAAAAGGCTGGGTGCTGGCTGGGGCTGTGCAGGGTCCTGGCTGGGGGGTGACCAGCCTCATCAGGGCACAGGGTGGCTGTTCCCCCTGACTACCCCAAGGTCCCAATCCCTTAGGTAAATGACACCCACATCTGTCCCCAAAGGGGCGTCAGGGCCGCTCTGGGGTCGCAAGGCTTCCTAACTCCAGGCTGAGCTCCTTCTGCGGGAGGAGATGCAGTTGGTGGGTCAGAGGCAGCTTGTAGCCATCAGGGTAGACTTTATTCGTGGAGTGGGACTGCTGTCCTGCATTCAAGGAATGAAGTGAGATGGTGCTTATACGTGCATTGCAAATCTGCAGTGTCCGAGGCAGAGGGTGAGAGGGGCGCTCGCTGTCCGTGGATTTGTCGGAGAGGGGAGCGAGAGGTTGAATCGCAGGCTTGCGATGGAGCCCACTGGAGGTTTAGGCACAGTCACTGGCAGCTACCTGCGCTAGAGGAATGATTAATAGAAGCAGCTGGCTGCCTGCTCTCTGTAATAGCAGCACTGACACTATGACAGTATTCAGCTAGTGGCTGTGAGGAGGGAGGAGAAGCGAGGAGGTATGTAATGCTTCTGTTAGTCAGAAATTTCTGATGGCGTATTTTATCTGATTGCCAAATGTTTGAGCTAATCAGCAATAAGTGTAAATATAAGTCTTTTTATAGCTAGCTGAATTCATCATCCAGATTGAAATATAACCCCGACTGCTGCTAAAACTGGATGTTTCCACGCACTGGGGCCCAGACCCAGGGAAGGTTCAAGCCCAGATGTGCTTCTGCTGTGATACCTCTCCCTGCACCTGAGGCTCAGCATCCCCATCACCTCTGTGGAGAAACTCACGTTCACCCCCAGGAGCTGACCAGAGGTTGCTTCCCGGGGAGTCTCAGTGGATGGTGAACGTGGGATGGGGCTGGTCACATGCAGCAATAGAAGTGCTCCGGGCCCTGATACTCATCACATCCCAAAGAGACATGCATGGAGAGCCTGGCAGCAGCTCTGGCATCATGCTTGGGCCAGGGGTCTTGCTGCGCAGGAGCAGCGGAGACATCTTTGTAAGAGCAACAGTGCCTTTGGGAACACAGTTAGGTGAGGTAGAAGAGGTTTGTGCTACTTCGGTGAAAACTTCGTTGCTGCTTTTAAGACACAGGGGCCTGAGTGTGCTGCCTCCCACCTTGCCATCCAGCCCAAACACTTCAGCACTCTGGTCAAAGAGGTGAGGAAGAAGTGACTCTCCTCTGTTCCTGGAGAGCCATTGCCAAAATGGAGAAAAGTGTCTTTTTCTGGAGGAAATCACCACCTTGCCCCTATTTTCTCATCCACTCCTGGTCTGGCACAGTCCCCTGTGTCACCTCCAGCATAGGCTGGGAAAACCTGTGTGATGGAAGGTGCCTCACACAGGGTTCGAAGGAGGATGCTTGGGGGGATGTGAAGACCCTGAGGGAGTGGCCCTAAGAGCACACTGTTGCACTTGAAACAGTTTTGCAGGGTCAGTGTGGAAAGCAGCCCCCCAGCTCTTTTGGCACCTGACTGGGAGAAGTACATGCTGGCCAAGAAAACCCCTGTCCGGTCCCCTTGCTCAGTGCCCTGGTCCTGTGGCACTCAGGGAGCGCGAGGTGGGCTCAGCCCTCAAGTCCTCCAGCCCACAGGGTCTTGACCAAACCCTCCTCCAGCTCATTTATTCCTCTGTGCTCCAAGGGGTAGTGTGGGGCTGTGGAATGACTGACCTTTGCAGAAGCAGTTCTAGAGGAGAATGCTTGTTAATGCCATGTGTTTTCATGTTTATAAAGGTGTTGGCATTAATTAGACTAGGCTTAAAAATTTATCTCAAAACTGGTACTCGTTAAATCCAGAGATGGTATTTGATGTGATGCATACAATTCCTAAAGAAACCCAAACAACCAACTAATTCACTTTGCATGGTCTGACATTCCCTGCGTTGCCCTGCATTGTGGTGAATGGTGCTTCCACTGAGGCTGGACTGTCAGTGGGGATCTGTCTTTGGTTCATTCATCAGCAGTGAAGTTTACTACGAACTCATGTTGATTTCATCTCTTCTCCCGAACTGGGGATCTGATGCAATGCTTTTCACCTTGCAAATAATCCTTACTCATGCAAGTAATTTACATGAATAAGCGTTGCTCATACAGAGGAGAGAAGAGAGCTAGTTTCCTGTAATTATTTCCCTAGCAGTATTTTGCATTTTCAGACTAATTGGGGGAAAGGAAAAAAAAGTCACTCCATAAATGTATATCACTTTATAATTTCAGGAGAGATTCTTCGAGAAAGTTAAGGGAGGCAGTGGGTTTTTTCTCCCTTCATTTCGGGACAGATGTTTACAGCATCCCTCGAAAGCCTCATTTGTTTTGGAGGGGTTCTCCACGTACAGAGGTCCTACCCCAGTGCAGAAATGTAGCATAGGCTGGCCTGAGCATGGTGTCTTACACCCGTAGTGCTTTATTGCCACCCCCCTTCAAAAATGTGCTACTCCCTTTGCACAGTAATAGATCTATTTTTATTTTTTTAAAAGACGTAGGAATCTGTGCGCTCTTATTTGAAATGAGAACAACCCTGTTTTAGTCTCCACGGTGTGTGCCTTATGCTCGTATCTGTCAACACTGGTAATGGCAACACGTTTCAAACATGCAGATTATGATTATTAAAGGGTGCTTTAAAAATCATGCTAATAGCATCAATCTCCAATGTACACTTGCTCAAATTAATTCAGCTTTGTAAATCAGGCGCACTGTAATAGCAGTGTTAGAGGAATGGCATTTGTCATAAAATATCGTGGTTTTGGTAATTGCATATCCACTCTGTATATTTTTATCTCTCTTGCTACCAGTAGCATATGCTGGCAAAGGAAGGAGAGGGCAATGATATTATTCAGAGAAGCCACATGTTGCTAGCCATTAGCCAGCAATCTGGCATATCTGGTCGTTTAAGGCAGATTTCCTTTTTTAAAAAAATTTTTTTTTCCTATTCCCTCCCCTTCCCAGTGCATTCAGACTGTAAAATACACCCACTACTCTCCAGAGTTGCTTTTCCCAGTCTGATCAGTGGCACTAAACATTAAACTCTTGTCTTTGGAGAATAATGGGCCTCACATGGTACACCCTCAAGCATGTTGAGATACTGTGCAGGCTGGAAAATAAAAATGTTCTAATTGTGTCTTTTAAATAAGCATAGGAGTGAATTAATTAGACTATATTTTGTCTTTAGTTGCTTAGTTACACAATAGTATTCCTAAGCGCAAGTAAGATAAATTGGCTTTTTTTGTGCTGCTTGTCCCTTAATCATAATTACTGTATTGCTCAGGAGAGTAACGCATACATAGATTTTGCATTTTTAATAATATTCAAACAATATGCGAATGATATAGAAAGTATGTTCTGATTCAAGCTCTCGCATGCTTTTATTTGGGAAGAAGTTCTACTGCTATGGGAGCAATATTTGCATTAGTTGCTCAGAGATGTAGTTCTGGGAAATACATAATTGAAATATTCTTGCAATGCTTGTTCTGGCCCTTTCATTCACATTCAAAATAACAATGCCTTAAGTCTCTGAACAGTCATCCACTCTTGATTTAAGAGCGTTTTTCTTTGTGTGTGTGTGTGTGTGTGTGCGTGCATGCATGTGCAGTGTGGGTTCACACTCAACGTTAACCCTGCAGAACCAAGGCGCTCGTGTGATTCATGGAGTCGTATCAAGTTGAGCTTTTTATTTGTAGCTAAAATGCAGTCAGAAGGTCAGATGAACATCGGCATTTTATGGCATTAATCCAATGACCTTAATGCTTGGCAGACGTCCATGTTTCTGTGCGAAGGTGCCAGGGTTCTAGATAATAAAAGAGTTTGTTTTCATTTTCTGGGTATTTTAATCTTTCTTTGCAGAGCGTAGCCTCGGGTTTGAGGGGCTTGGGGCTACTCCCGGGGGCCAAAACTTTAATGTCTTGCTGGGTTGTTGAACGTTTGCTGCTAATGATGGGCAGATTGATACAGATACTGAACAATGGAAGGTTCTGGCAAGAAACCCCCTAGACATGTTCAGTAGATGTATGTGAAAATTGGCTCCATTGTTCTGCTGTATGAAAAGCAAGTAAATTATTTACAGATATTTGCTAATTAAAGCACATATTGTTTTACCAGCACAATAGAACACAATATAACAAAAGACAAAAGAATAAGCTTGCATAATTTAAACCTGCTAATGCCATGTACTCCTTCTTAAGAAAAATATAATTATGTAATCTACGAGGAAAGCTTTTCGTACTGTAACTGTAGTAGGCAAAATTAGGAATGAATTGCTTGTCAACTTGCCTAAACTAAAACAGCTCCTCAAGATCTGTGAGCTATCTGATGGGGAAACATTTTGACTGAAGCCTATTTTCTCTTTGGTCAGGACTCTATCTGCAATGACAGATATAAATTCAATTTGAACCTCTGCTTGGGAGTGGGAGGAGGGAGAAAAAAACCCAGCCCAGACAAAAAGGAGGAGGCTCACAGTAGAAATGTCATGTCTGGCTGCTCGCAGCCATCCCTCTGTGCACTCCATCTCCACCCCACTTCTGGCCCAGATGTACCAGTGTCCCACAGAACATCCTATAAAGACATGGTGCTGCTCTACCCGAGGTCATTTTGCGTGTCTCGCTTTGGAATTACGGAATCATGTGGAAAAAGCTGCTTGCTAGCACAAGGGAAAGTGAAAACCATAGGATTTCACATGCTTCACTCATATCCTTTATCTTGGTCTCTTCTCTTGGTTTTAGACCCTGGCAGAAGGGATGAACACATCAGTGTGAGTTTCAGACAGCTCTGTGCAGCTGTGCTTAGGCTGGGGAAATACCTGTCACCTGAATTTAACAAGATCATTATAGCCCTTTAAAGTAATTAGCAGAGGATTAACAGATGAAAGGTTCTGCCTTGGCCTCTTTAAAATTCTCCCGTGTGCCAGGTAAATTCCTCGTCTGTGCCTGGTGCCATTCTCAAAGCTTTCACCATAGGTGGAGAGTGGTGGTCTCTGTAGGTCTCTGCACACAGCCACCCCAGCAGTCAGGTGCAGTCCACAGATCCTTTGGTATCCTTGCTTCCAGCAAAACCTTTCTAGGGATGCTGCAGATGTGGGGACTGGGGCACAGCTCTGCCAGACAGGAACCGCTGTTCCTGTTCTGCAGGTGGGATCACTGAACCACAAGGAAGCCTCATAAGAGTCTCCAGTGCTTGGCACAGGCAGGGGCAGCTTGCTTTCCCCCCAACCCTGCTTTGAGTGCCTCATTTGGTTGCCATCTCCTCGTGCATCCCCTAGCCCAGGGCAGACAGAGGTGTCCCAAAGGATCTGTGAAGTGCACCTGACTGCTGGGATCTGGGCTTGCCATGTAATAGGGTACTGTATGGCAGTGTTCCTTGCAGGGAGACTGAACAGGGAATGTCCCAGAGCCAGACCTTTTTTACAACACAACCACAGTTTTTCTGCTAGTTTGTGATCCTGCAGTCTTAAAGCCCCCCATGTGTATTCCCAATACGCAGCAGGGAGACAGGACCTTCTTATGCTGGAGAAAGTCTCTGAGAGCAAAACAGTCCTGTATAAATGCCCTTTTAGGGCTGGATATGGTCCCTGAAGGAAGTGCTGCTTATAGGGGATGACTTGAGTTCAGGTTCCTGAGTGACTTCTGGTGAGTGGGCTAGGGTGAATTGGCATGACCTGGTTTCTCCTGCTGTCCCAGAGCCCTGGTAGCATCTGTATGGCAGAGAAGAGCTCTGGACTAAAGGCTTTGCAGTCAGGGCTTTTTAGTTTTACTGGGCTGTCAAGTAAGGGTTGTGGTACTTCCCTCAAACCCCCAGGTAAATGCATTACTGTGGGAGAGGTGCTTATTGGCAACAAGCCCTCTCCTTCCCTTCTCCATACCTGCAACATGACCTTCCCCTCCTCAAAGGGATCTAGAGCAGGAAACCAGATTCCTGGGGTGAGAACTGTGTTGTTACACAAGGTATGGGAAGGTCCGTTTCACCTAAATCGCAAAAAACTAAAAAATCCATGGGACAGGCCTTTATGGCCAAATGAAATATGCAGTTCTATTATCCCTGGTGAATGCAGTCCGTAAGAGTCACACTGTATTTTTTACTCCTGTGGATGAATGTGTTTTCATCAGCAATGTACTGGGTTGTAAAATATGCATCCCCAGTTATCTACTGTGCTAAAGATTTCACGAAAAAGGCTTGAAGATGTTTTCTAATGCAAATCATACTGATCAGATAAATGACACGCAGTGTCTCCTGTAATTATCAGCAAGAGCTTTTACAGTACCTCTCTTGTTTCTCTCTAGGCCACGTATTTGATGTTAGGAGACAGCCAAGCAGGTGTTCGACTCACTCATGCCCTCCAGAATTCCTTAAATGACCTCTAGAAGCACTGGAGTGAAAACAGTCTCAGCATGTCAAAATTTTGAGATATCTCAGTTGCTGTAATTCTTTAAGGCTGCCTGGACGTCTCTAAAATATAAATCTTTCCTAGTTATTGGCAGTGAGTGAGGAGTTGTGACGTACCGTATGCAGGTGTGCAGTCAAGATGTACGACCTCCCTGTGCTGCCCTGTGACTCCCAGCCTTGTAAGAGTTAATATTTCTTCTAAAAAATAATTATCTGTTTTAAACTATTATAACTACCTGACCTCTTTCCCTGAATGTAAATATTTCAACCATCTGCTGAGTCAGGCAATATAGCATTCTGTGCTTTTGGGAGGCTGTGATGGTTGCTTAGACAACAGTGACATAATATTTAAGCATAACGGCTCTCGAGAAGATGCTGTCCCCTTCTCCCTGGATGACTTCTCTGGAAATGCAAATCCAATATGCTCTTAAAAAAAACAAGAGAGAGATGAAAAGGGTTTGTGTCACCATCTTTCTTAACCATCTCCCCACATCCCACTTGAGAGGTGAAAGTATTGTACTTCTCTTAGAATCTTGTAAAATGTGCTAAAATTACAGGCTGAGTAAATACCCATTTTAGAGAAGCAGAAAAAAAAATGCCTCTTTCAGTAGTCAGTGCTTATTTCAAGACTTATACAACATTGTGGCTGGGAACGTTGGTCCATTGGACCACTGACCATTGATTGGTCAGTGTCCTTTAAGGTCCATCCGAGATAGATCTGATTCCTGAACTGGGCTGAAATCTGTACCAGTTGTTTTCTCATCCTGCTGTAGCAGGAAAAAACAGTAATTAAAGACTTAACCATGCAATGGAGATCTTATAAACATATCACTTCAGAGCATGGCTAATACACGATGAGTTGATTTTTGTGTAGAGATATATATGCTCTGTAAGCGACGTGGGTGGTTTTTCATGTTTACACAGAGATATAATTATGAATGACATGAAGGTTATGCAACAGATTTCTTTAATCTTCTAAAGGTTTGTTAGTCATGTGTCACCGTGTACCTGGTTTTTATTTATTCAACATCTGTATTCCTTTGTCATCTCGTTGAAGGGGTTCTCTAGAAGGGCTGTGGCAGTAGGTGCACAGTGGTTGATACAGAATGGCTGTGGGGGCTCCTCTGGCTGGCAGAGCCCTGCAAGGTCCCAGAGCAGCTTTTGTTGTGACACAGGGCTTGACCAAAAAGGAGAGGAACCCTTTTGTCACCTGCTGCTCAAAAAATACGTAATGAAAATAAAAACCACAGTAGTTTAGGTCTGAGTCCTTGGAAAGGTTGCTTAGGAATGTGCGAAAACTTGGCAAGGCACATTGAAATTCCAGAGCTGGTGAAGTAACTGGGTGACCTCTTGTTTGGGTGACAGAGGGGCAGGTGACCTCTTGTGTTAGCAGACTGCCAAGATACGGGGAAGACAGCCCCTCTGGAGATACCTGGGGCTTGGGCTCCTCAGAAAGCAGGAGCTGTGGCCACCTACCATGCCTTGCTGGGTGGCAGTTGTTTGTATGATGAGGTGTCAGGGTGGGAATGTCTCTGGAGATGCAGCTCCTCACTAGTGAGATCCGTATTGGCAGCAGCGCTCGGAGGAGGACTGCGGTCTGACCCGTGACCTCTGTGGTGTTTGAGGAGTTGGGAAGGACAACTCTTGTTCTCTCTTAATTGGGCCAAAAATGAGCAGAGAGAGAGAGAGCAGGTGTGTTCAGTCCCCCTGTAGGATGGACAGGGTGACCCAAGGCAGGCCCTGAAATGCATTGGGTAATTTTTCCATTTCCCAGGTAAAAGTGAACTCGGCTGTGTTTCCCTGGTGCAGCCGGGGTGATCCCTGGTGGTACGAGGGGTGAACAGGGATTTGGGGACCAGCTGGTTCCCCCTCCATGGCAGCCTGGGCAGAGCCAGTGAGTGCACCAACATCGCTTCACCCTTGTTACAGTAGGGTGTTGTGGTTTTGTTTTTTTTTTAATTCCTTTTTTTTCTTCCTGTGTACACATCATGTGCGTGTGTGCGAAGGTTGTATTCTCGAAAACAAGTTTATTCATTGATGATATAACAATGATTGTACTTTTCTTTTGGTTAATAAATTGTCTGCTCAGCTTACTTTGTATGCCAGCCAAAATTAGTCATACCAGTTCTTGGAAAGGATATGAAGAAACTAGTAATTGAAATCATAATCATTTGATCATGAGAGCTATTTGGAAAATAATATTTTAACCAAAAACATGTCTGATCTCCAAGTCAGGATTTTTTTTTAAACTGCTGCTAAGTAGATTTCTCTAGTGCAGAATATTAGAAATTGTGTAGTAGCTGGTGATGGTATTCAACACCCTAAAAGAGGACTTCATCCAGAAATTGCTGAGACTGTCTGCAGGCAGTCTGATATTTATATATATGTATTATTTTTTTTCCATCCTGACATTTAATAATCACCATGTAATAGCCATAAAATGCATAGCAACTACAGCTTTTTTATTTCAAGTGGATGGTGTAATGAAATTGGGTGAAACCATCCATTGAAATTGTGCTTTGTAGTACCCAGTGCTTGTTTACAAAGTATTGACGTTTGTCATAAACAGAGATTTAAAGCATCACTGTTATTGTTTGTTGTTTGGTGGAAGCTCTTATGCTGTGCAGCGATAAAGGAAAAGATTTTATTACAAGCTTGCTTAGCATAGAAGCATGCTGTTCATTTCTGACCAAATATTTGTTATTGCACTAAATGTAATGAAGGTGCCTGCTTATAAAACAGTTTTGTATTATATAAGGGAGAGTGGAATATCAGATCTGTTTTTTTTACTAGAGATATTTCAGTATTGTGTGCAACTTGTCACAATAAAGCTTTTTTTTTTTTTCTTTTCCATTGAGCAGTATTTTATTTCCTGAGGAATGTGTTCAGTGGACAAAAAAAACACACAGAGAGAATCAATCATGCTTTTCTCTTTGTTTAATAACGCAAAGAATTTCTCTCCCCTTTGCAAATACTTTTGTTTATTTGAGAGAAGAATTGGATTCTGGTTTATTTATTTCAAGAACCTGTAACCTTATTTAGTGCTAGAAATGCGTGGTGTGCAAGGTGTAGTGTGCAACCAGCTCTTGTTACAACATAAATTATTTCTACTGTTTTAACCAAAAAATCTGGAGTGTATCTTGCTGGATATGTATGTTTGTTTGTTTATTTTTTGAGGGTTTCTTGATCCCTTGCTCACTGGAGTCAGCTGTAAAACATTCTGCTTATTCATCATGACTGAGAGGAGTTGATTGTTTCCTGGAAGGTTAAAATCCAGCAATTAGAGCTGTTTTATTTGAGTATATGTTCTGGAGGCTAAACTAAGTTTAAGTGCTTTTCTTAGACTGTATGTTTTAGATGGGAAAAAAATTACAGTTCTGATCTTGAAAAAGATTTTAAGAAACATGAGAATGTGCAAGTTTCTTTTGGTGGGAAGCACATAACATTTATGTAGTATTTCTTTTGGGATTACATCACAGTTTTATTTAATTTTAAGGACAAAAGTTAAATTCAATATTTGTATTTAAGCCAAGGGAAAATGTACCATAAACACAGGAATTTTCTGGTGAGTCAGAGTTCCAAGAATCTGAGATTTACTTAGTCCATTTATTTCAGGACTAGCTATAACCATTAGTCATCCAGCCATGAATTTTTGCATTTGCAGCTAATTGCACCTAAAAAACAAACTTTCCCTCAGGGCTTTGGGTTATACAGGATGTGATTTGGCAACCTGCATTTCAAATGCCTTTTAGGATCATTGCCCTGGTCCTAGAAATTGTCTTTAGATCATGTATATTTGCTTCCAGTAAACAACTAATATTTCCACTTAGATGGCAAGAGGAATAAATTAAGTACTAGCTATTCTGTAACACAGAAAAATTACTCAGCAGCAAGATATGCTTTTCCAGGAGTCAGTGCTGGGCAGTGTTATGGGTTTGTCAGTCCTCGTGGAGCCCAGAGTGACATGTTGTGTTCTCATTTCACTGCCTCTTGCAGGATGAAGTTATTGCTGTTTCAGAAAAAGTTACTGTGAAACTTGAGGATTTGGCAAAATGGGCACAGTCCGATTTCTCCAAGTGGAAGTGCGGTTTCCGGGCTGAGCCAGTCCAGCCGATGGATGTGGGGAAGAATGGGCAGAAAGAGGCCTTGACAAGATACAGGCAATCCACGCTCAACAGCGGCTTGAACTTCAAAGACATCCTGAAGGAGAAGGCTGACCTCGGTGAGTATCCCTTACTTTCTCCTGTGGGGAGGGGCCTGTGGGTGAGAGTCTTTCGAAGACGGATGAGCCGATCCCGCCATGCCATCCCCAATTCCCAAGGTATGTCAGAGCCTGGGGCGGAGGTGTGGCGATGGTATACCTGTGTGGGATAGGTGGTGGTGGTGAGCTCATTGCGGACTCCTTCGAGACTGGCGTGGGGTAACTCTGTGATGCCTGTCTGCTCCCTAGACATGTCCCCGAGCACTATGGCTCAGACCCTGAAGATGTGCATGCAAATAATTGTCACGGGCTCTCCCTGAGGCTCTGAAGACTGGAGCATCAGATCAGAGCCGTGCACTGTGGAGAGAGGAGGCTGGTACGTCTTCTCAAGGCCTCCTACAACAGGCAGGGGCGAGCAAAGGCCTTTTATTTTTTCCCGCCCCATCTTCTGGAAGCACAGAGATGCTCCTGGTGCTTGCCCTGCTCCTGTACGGTTGGCTCTGTGTCTTGTTCAGTAGGGAGGTGGCCCTTCTATGGCGTTTCCTTGTCAGCTTTATCTTACTACACAACATAGGGCTCTGCAAGCACCCCACTGTTGTCTCCTGTACTTTCTTTCCCTATCTGTTTTTTTAGGAAGGAAAATAGTAGCTCTGCTGCTTTGGATGGTTGCAGACAGGCTTGCAACTCTGGGGCTCCTTTGGTGCACAGACACTCATACCTCTAAAATCTGTGGTGGGATCCAAGGTCCAAGGGAGATGGATCGATCCCCCGTTGGTAAAAATGCCTGTTTGTGATGTTAGGCCCCTGGATGCATAACAGCTGCCAGAGATGGCACTTTGAAGTGCGTACCAGGGACATTTCTTTCTTGTGCCAAGCTTTTAACAAATGTTCCATGTTTGAAACATATCAAGTTTAGGCTGTAATGTGTGGAAAGGTAAGAAATAAAAAGCTAAGGCTGATGCATTTGAGGAAATGCTTTTGTACCTTCGTGAACAGGAGGTGCAGAGCCAAGTTCAGTTTTGTAATGTCACGACTGTGTTGGTGTTGAAGCCAAAGTTACATGAAGCTGAAGATCTGTCTTGGAGGATTTATCTTCTGCATCTCATTTTTCTGATCTTATCAGATGGTGAAGTGATTTTGTCAATGTCACATTTCACCATTAGATATGTAGGTTGGGAGATTAAAGTACAATTGGAAGTTGATCTTATTTTTCATTACATGTCCGGGAATCAAAAAATAATCCATGCAATTCTTTATCTTTTCCTTTGCTTTTCTGTGTGGTTTCTTCTGGTTCATAATTATGTGCAGTAATTTTCTCTTGCTATTGCCCTGGTATCTTCTTTACGCACTACATTTATTTGCATTTGTTTGTTGTGTCAGAAGAATCTTAATGTTTTTCAGACAGAACTTTTGTGTGCTAATGTTTTCTTGTTTTTGTTTTCAACAAACAAAGAAACCCTTGTGGTAAGTTACGAAATTGCTATTATCTACTCTAGGAGCCAAAGAAAATTATCTTTAAGCCTAAAGATTATAGTTGCATGTTAAGCCTTTCAAAGTATGGGTTATACTGAAAATGTTTATGGAATGCGAACTGTACAGTATAATTTTGATAACCCCACATTCTGATGTTGCTCATTTTCAGTTGGTGGCTCTGGCTTTATTGTTGGGTTGTGCTTTTTCAGTAGAAAACAGAATTTTGGCTAATGTTTGATTATGATTGCCTTTATCTTTATAATGACCGGTTGACGAGAAGTGAAGCCGAAGGTTCAAGGAGACATAAAGCTGACCAGATATGTTGATATAGACAATTGATCTAGCCTTTTAAAGGCAGTAAAAGAAATTTCTTAAATTTGGTAGTGAGATGATTTTTTAACTATTTGAAAGACCCAAGAATTTAAGTGTATTTTGCTTCCTGGATCTGACAAGAATTCAATAGAATGGTGATCTTCAAAGCTTGTGAAGCAGCTTGGTTTGGTTGTGTCCTGTAGGCAACCCGTGAGCTCTGGTGTTTGTCTCAACTGTGAGACAGAGGTTTAACACCCACCAGATGAAGATTTACTTCTCTCATTCTGAGTGGTTGGTCAAGGTTGACATTGTGCTTTGGGAATCATCATCTCCCGAGCTGTAGGCACGGGCAGCAGCACAATGTGTGGTGTCCAAGGCACAGAGATTTCAGCTGGTGGTGTTGTCTCTTCCCTGCTGTCAGAAAGGCAGGTTTACTGCGCGTTACGATGTGTGCCCGCAGACCTTTTCCAGTACTCAGCATCTTACCAGTGGAGCAGCACTCAGCTGTAGTGTGATCAAAAGATTTATTAGCAATAACTTTTGCAGCAGGTCTCCAGCACAATGGGATGGGGTAGTTTTTCTCATACTGTGAGGGAGCACAGTGCACTGTCGTGCAAAGGTCTCTTTGGTGATGCTCATGTTTAACACTGGCTGTAGATGAGGAAGTTGCCGAACCAGGTGTTGAAAAGGCCTAGAAAAACAACGTGATCTCCTGGACCCATTTTTTCCTATGAAACGACATGTTTCCATTACAGAAAAATCCCATAGAAGTGAGTAGATTCTGCAGTTTTTCCTACTAGATGTTTTTGAATCGAGCTCTAGAAAGCAGTAGGAAATTATATCCCTATCGAAGAGCTCAAAAAAACTTTACAGAAGAAAGAAAATTATTTTTCACACTGTCCAGGAGTGGGGAATAGTGAAATAACCCGTATGAAATGAAAACATGGCCGATGCAGAAACAGAAAAGTGTCACTGTGCAAACATACTTAATTAAACACGCTGCTGGGAGCAGGGCAGCTCCAAACAATAACCAGGCAAAGTGAGGCCTCATGAGCAGTGTATGTCCTGTGCCATGCGCTCTGTGGCACTTGCTGAGCCAAAACTAAGGCAGCCCTTGGTTAATCCACAACCTGGAGAAACCATGCACCTATAATTGAAAGTTGACCCTAATTCAAATGAGGTAGTTCTGTCTCCTTTTTTGTTCTCTCTTTTTTCTCTTTTTCTGTTCTCTCTTTTTTCTCTTTTTCTTTTCTCTTTTGTTTCGCTTTCTCCCTCTTTTCTCTTTTTTTCCCCTTCTTTCTTCTTTTCTCTCCTTTTCTCTTTGCCTTTCTTTTCTGCAGAAACTGCGGGGGTTTTTTCTGTAAAATGCCATTGTTTTTATCCCTAGTGAATTAAGCAGAACTTTTCCTTAGGACTGTATTAAATAAAAGATCTTGCAATGGCATTTTTTTGTATGAGCTTCAAGATTTCAACCTGAAAAATGGTTTTTAAGAATTATTTCTTTCTGCCTGTTGAGATATTTATGTTATACATTCTGTCCCTTTCTGCAAATATGTCAATATTGAATGCTAGCAGTTTATGTCTTAAGACTATTTATAGCTTTCTGAATATTTCTTTCAAATGTTGAGAAAAATAAAGAGTAACAACAATGCAGCATATAAAAATAGAGTTGCTCAGGAATGTATTATTCATAATGAACATGAGAACCTGTTTTTCCAGAAGAATTGGTCTGATAAAATCATTCAGTACTAAGGCCACTAGTTATTTATTTTTGTCTTTAGAATTATTTAGGGGATTTTTCTTTGTAATAAATGGACTTGTATATCCATATTTGGTAAACCAGTGGGAAAGCACCAAATGAGGAATTGTTTCATTTTACAAAATTTCTAGCAACTAAGCAATGTAAACACTATCGGTTAAATATGGCAAAGTTGCATATTTGTATTCCTTGGGCTATAGTTAAAAAAAAAATTCAAATTATTTTATATAGCACTGCTTCTTACAGACTTCCTTTAAGTGAAGTATGAAAGCTGCAGTGTAAGCTTTATTGGCCTATAAATATGTCGTTATAGTTGGACTACATTTATATGCTTTGGATTGTTGTTTAAGCCAAGAAAATATGTCTCTACAGGTTGACTTTTTATTGAAGCCCTTTGAGGCATACAACAGAATGTATTTTAGGCCAAGGTTATTAAAACAGCATTTTCATTTTTGCAGCAGACTCATTGTCAATTATGCTGCCACAAACTGTCTGTGGATAGGCAGTTATGAATGGTTTCATCTCTAAATGTGTCTTTAGAAAAAGAAATAAAAGATAGAAGAGTCAGAGCTGAAATTGAGAGAAGAGACTGAGGGAAAAATGACTGAATTTATTGCTCACCAGCTCTGGTGATTTGGGTTAGGCTGCGCTGCGGTGCTGCCTGGGCGTAGCCAACGAACAAGTGGCCCCTGTGCCTGAGGTGGGAGCTGCTGCCCTGGCTGGGAGTCTGCATCCCTCTGGCTCTGTCCTGACAGGGGTCTAGATTTGGTTCCCAAGCTGGCATTGACACTCTTTTCACCCATCTTTTATGGCTGTCATGCCAAAATGGACAGTTTGAGATTGCTGTGCATCAGGCACTCCTGTTCCTGCACTGGCAGCATTAGTAATGGGGATAAGCAAGTTCTGGTACTTACTGAAGGGGTTTTGCTGCAGTTATTTCTTGTTTGTTTGTGTCCACTGGGGGGAAACACCAATAAGATTTAGCAGCCAGTCCTGTCCTGTCTTTCATTTCCCACAGTCGTGTGTTTGAGGGTATAGAATCTGGATCTTTGTTCCCTGTGAAATCCATGGAAATCAACTACTGCTTCTAGCTGAGGTGTATATTCTAGCAGTCACCTTTTTCTAGTCCCTAGGTGGCTTTCCAGCAGTTGTTTCCTGCTTCTCTTGAAGTAGCTCTTTTGAACTCTCCAGCAGAGCTTGCTGGGCAGGGCTGGATGCTGCAGGACTGGGTCACCCTCCCATTTCCTTCTCCATACCAGTCTTACAATTTGCATATCATCACTTGGAAGATCACAGCTCCTCGTTGGGTCTTGTGTTGCTGTAGAAATGGTCTGATCCACGGCAGATTGCAGTGAGTTTGGAAGGACAAGCAGAGCGGGGATGAGCTGTCCTGCAGGAAGGTGCCAACCCCACGGCTGCCAGCAGGCACTGGGCTGCTGGATGGCCCTTCTGACTTCACTTGCCAGTGACCTTGCAGCAGGCATGGCTTCTCCAGATGAAGGTTCCCCAGTCATAATGTAGTTAAACCATGATATTATCGAAACTGATAATCTGCAGCTGTAGTGCGCTCAGACACTTGCGGTGACTTCTGGTCTGACGCCGACTCTCCTTTCTCATTGTTTGTCACGTGCTGCTCAGTTCAGGCTCTCCTGGCTTAACTTGATGCAGTAATTTTCTGACCAACTGATTGTTAACTATTCAGAGTACAACCACTTTGGATACTTTGTGCCTAAGTCATGCCTCTACCCCTTCTCCCCTATCTGCACTCTTTGCCTCTTCCTTGTGACTTCCTGTCCCCATTGCCCTAGCTGAATGCCATTTTGATCTCGATAAAGCTCCTTTAAGTGTCCCATTATCCCATTTTCCCTTCTCTACCCTTGTTCGCCATATGTTGTTTTTTGTCTTGTGAGTCAGAGTGACCTCTCTAACTCATTTTAACCAGCCCAATTGATACAGTTCTTTTGCCATAGATGAGGCTATTACATGGCTTGTCTGTTGTGCTCCATGGAGCCTGAATGGAGAAGGACGGCTCCCTTGGGAAAAAAAGACTGTGGCCTGGCTCTTTCTTCTATGTTTGTGCAGCTTCTGGCACATGCCAGCACTGTTGCAGCAGGACGAGAGCACCAGCAGGCTGTGGAGCAGGGAGGTCTGTTGGGATGGCTGTTCAGAGAGGCTGTGGAGCAGGAAGGCTTCATTTGGTTCAATATCTTCTTTTGATTTAATTACTGCTTACCTTTGGTGTTAACATGTTTGGGATCAGAGATAACCTGAGGTGCTGAGCCTTGCCTAAAGAGGGCAAGATAAATATTTGTTTTAATATCTATCAACCAGTTGGTTTAACAAATACTTGTTGGCTTGTTGGCTTCAGTTGCTGTCTGCCTTTTAAATGGTGAAAGGGGATGCTGTTGTTAAGTCCAGTGTACCCCCAATAATTTAGTCCTGGAGGTGAGCCTTTCTCCAGTAGCATTTTGGGGCTCCCCCTCCTCACTTACCCTTCTCTCCTGAGCCACTGCTGCTCTCCTTTGAACCTTCCTCCACCTCCTTGGGAGGAGGTTGGTGGAGTCCTTCCAAGGTTGTCTGTAGACACCTGGTCCTTCCCGAGGCCACATGTTTGCTTGATCAATGCTGAGATGATTTAAGTGCTGTTAATTTCTTCCTTTCCCTGGGGAGAGCCTACTTCATTACAAAGGAAGCATATGGGGGTGACAAAAACATTTTAATACGCAGCACTGACTATGGAAGCCTTTCATTCACCACTGGATTGTGTTGAACCTCATCTATTTGTGGCTCTTGAAAGGAGTTTTAACACCACACATCTCAAACTTCAAACATGCCTTATCAAAGAGATAAAATTTGGATTTCTTACCAAGCTTTGACCTGCCTTTGAGCCTTTGTAAAAGAGGATGGAAGTATCACCCCTGGAAATCGAGGATATGGGTATTTTGTTCTTTGAAATATAGAAGGTATACCAAGAAATGTAAACAAAATCCTAGGTAACTTTTCTCTAGGTAACCCCTAAATCACAGTGCCTGTTCCCCACCCCCATGGTTCCTGCAGCAGGAACAAGCTTACATGATTATCAGAATTGTGCTGATAGTAGTTGTCACTGTGTCAGCATTTTCAATTATGTATTGGTAAGACAGGGCACTTTGTCGTCGGTGTAGAGCACAACCATTTGCAATTGCAGTTCTGGTCTATTCAGAAACATCGGAGAAGGAATCACCACTGCACAACTAGAGGAGGAAGAGTTAAATTTTATTGCCGGTGAAGCTGGAGGGAACTGCCCCACGTTCTCTTAAAGCCCAAGTTGCAGCAGTTTGCACCATCAATAAGAGTTTTGTTCCAGCCACTGGCTGGAACAGGGTAGCCTACATAATTACAAAATAAGTAGATAAAAAATAAGGACCATTCACAGACAGTGTCAAAGCAACCAGTGTGGGACAGTGTCCCTTTAAAAATGTTTGACGGCTTTTTTTATTTTTGTCTGTTTTTAGCACTGAGATTGACCTTGCCAGGCTGTGTAATAACCCACATGTGTCTGCTCTCCAGGATTTTTTCCCTTCTAGTCACTGTTGGATCTTGCATTTAATTCTTACTGACCATGAGTTTTTGTTCCAGTAACTGGAAACGTGTGCCTCCTGCTGCAGTGCTGCTGTGCTCTGAGCCTGACTTTATCTCAAGGGCTGCCTTCTTTTTTTTTTTTTTTTTCCTTTTTTAATTTTTGTGTTTAGAGGGTGCTATTTTCCTCCCCAGCCTTCCCTCTAGTTTCCGTCCCTGCCCATATTGTTTCTGGGTCCCAGGGGAATCCAGTTTGGGACTTCTATTGTTTTGTGTCCCTGCGCTTCCCTTGCCCAGTGCCATGGAGGGAGGTGATCAGTGGTCTCCTCTGTGTGACATGGTTGCTGGTTAGAGCTGTTGATCCCTCTTAGATTATTAATGCCTTTTTCCTGCATTGTATCCTTTCCACACAAGCAGCCAGAAATTGTCTGAATACTGAGATCTGTAAACCAAGCACCTATATAACGTTGTGGTATATAGTTGGGTGGGCCCCAAGGACATCCTCTTTTTCCTGCTTGGCTGCTTTCCTGTGCTGTAATTCTGCTGGAGCCCAGGACTTGGAGTACTGCAGTCATCTTTGACTCCAAATACTCTGTTAATCAAGTCAAAGCTGTCTTCACAGCAGCCCATGAATCAGGCAGAGTTGTGACCTGTGCTGCCGTGCTGAGATGCTCAGCTGTGGGTGCTGTTGATACTATGGCCAGATCTGGGTGTCATTTCCCTTCTGGGGGAGGGAAGGAGAAAAGCCAGACTCAATTTATTCACCACTTCCCTTCCAAGTTGCTCTTCTTGAGTTGCTCTTTGTTACTCCTATGCCCAGAAAGACGACTTGCCTTTTGTTTACAGGCACAGTACGACGTGCTTGGCCTGTCATTGTCTGTTTTCCTAAGTATTTTAGTTCACTTCTGGCTAGTGTGTTGCAGAAAGGCCAGTACTTCTCTGAGATACAGTATTCATCTTCTTATAGATGACCTGTCTTGTGCCATGGGAGCTTGTCAGAGGGAGCATCCTTTGTGCATCTGAAATTGAAGGAGGAGATTTGCTTTTTCTTCCCTTTCTCTTCTTTTTGCAAAATTGTTTGGTAGGACAGAGGCACACAGGAGCAAAAGCTGGGCTACCCCGAAGATGTTTGGGGCTGTAATGCCAGTGAAGGGCCATGTCAGCATTTCTGGGCACCTCAGAAACAGGAAGTGGTGGGCCCTCAGCTTGCCAAGGTGGAGTTTTGCTGGGCAAGCAAGAGAAGGTGGGAGATGAAACACTAGAAAGAAAAGGAAGGTGCCGGGCAAGATTGTGGAGAGAGGCTTGGCTCCATCAGCTGAGTGGACAGTGGCAAATCTACCTTCCCAGCATGGGCAGCCCAGGGATCTCCCCTAGTGTTGCATGTCACCTTTGTGAGCACCAAGAGGAGCTGTGTGGGTAACCAGCAGAAGACTGCAGTTCTGAAATCCTTCCTTTGTTTTCTGAGTTTTAGGACTCTTGGTATCAATATTCTGACTGGTTAATCTCTTTTGGTTAATATGGGTCATGCTTGCCTTTTTTGGCGTGGTGGTCCTCGTGTGATGAGAACACTGGGAGATGAGGGTGTTTGGGAAGGGTTAAACTTAGTGTGTGTGTAAATTGGAGTGCAGTTTGTGGGAGCGGATGATAGAGAAAGTGTATATTTAAAAGCTGTAACAGCATGAATTGTAACTTGCTGGGTAGGTTTTGTATTGGAGAACATAGTGGCATAACCTTTATTTACTTCATTTAGTAAAATCTGTACCATGTAAAGTAAGTTCCTCCTTAATTTTACTGATAATAATAATTTACTTGTAAAAACGAATCCTCAGCACTGTAAACCTTGCTCTGATACATTGTGAAGGGCAAATAGTTAATGGCATAAAGAAGCTTTTGTTAGTGATAGATAATGTGTATGATTTTAGCAGGAGTATATTTTAGCAGCTTGTGAAAAATCAAGGTGAATTTTTACATCTATGCACTGCTGCATAATTGATATATGTAGAAGCTGAAATTCAAAATAAACTTCTATAAGAGCACACATATGATTTTCCTAAACATTTAAATATATGTATCACACCCTCATTTTAAGATGCCGGTTAATGACTTTATGAGCGTGTTGGCAGCCAGAGCATTACATGTGGTTTGAGAAATGTGTCTGGATATGCTTGGTAAGCAGTATTGTTCTGACAGTGTACTAAAGGCCATCTTCAATTTGACTGTGCTCTACTTTGTTATGCTGTGAAAGAAAAAGATAATTCAGCAGAGCATTGTGCTGTCGGCTGGAGACACCACACTTCAGAATACAAATATTACTAGGGATAAATGAATCATTAAAAGAACAGTAGCATAAAATATCTGATGAATGAACTCCAGGAGTCTGTGCTGGAATAAATTTAGCATTCACGGACGGTACCATAATATGTGAAATAATAGTATCAGTTCTACATTCAGATGCCAAAAACATTTATGGACCCAGAATAATTGTGAATTACAAGGCTATAAATACATAGAGGGGATTTGGTGATATCATAATAAACCATGAGAAATTCGCTAGGCTGGTTTCTAATGTTACCAGAACCTTGAGATATATTTGCAACCTTGTTCACACTCCTGCAGTTTTAGGGGGCAATTCTCCTCTCACAACACGTTCGTCATTCCCATTAGCGCCAAGGGGAGTTATGCATGTGTGTCATGAGTGGAATAGATCCCCACACAATTCAAGAATCCTATAGCAAACTGAATATCTAATTTAAGAAAAAGGTGGGAACCATTCCCTCTCGTCCTCCTTCAAGTTCCCCTACGTTCTGTTCTGCTCCTATGAACGAGGCTAGCAAAGGGAAAACAGGTAAAGGATGACAAGGTAGCTGCTGTGTTCCCGAACATTTTATCCACAGCTGCATCATTTTTTTCACTTTTTTATTACTGAGAAACAAAACAACCAAAGCCCAGATATTCTGGTCCCAGGTTTCTTTAAAGTGCAGGCTAATGCATTTTAAAAGCCTTTTGTAAATACCCAGGAAATGCTGGGATCGCCAGCCTGTCCTCCAAAAGGAGGCTTCAGTGTTGTGATACCAGATCCGTACCTGATAAGAACAGTTAATTAGGAACTGGGGCTGAACCTGACGGGGTATCCAAGAGCACGTTCAGCTTTCAGCATGTCCCACATCACCTGTTTGTAATTAATTCTGGTGTCCCCTGCCTTCCTGAACTGGGGTGGTGACAGAGCCTCTGCAGGTACTTTATGTTGTTTCACACATCTCAGTATTAGATATTAGGGTTAGATCGGTTACAAGCCCCAGTACTGCAGGACCCCTTCCCCTCCCAGCATCTCTCGCAGCCAGCTGTGTGGTGTTACTGGCCTCATCCTTCTTGTAAGTCATTGGCAAATTATGCATGTTCAGTGTGATGCAGAGCAAGTTGGCTCAGTAATTCCACATTCCTCAGTGTTGCAGGAGGTCTCTTGACTAAGCAAGCTTCATTCTTTCTGCTCATCCCTCTCCTGGCTGTACATCCAGGCCTGCCAGGGGGGCATTTGTGGTATTTACAGTGGGAAGGGTCTGTGACTTGTTTGACGTCCCTCCACGTGATTGCAGTTTTAGTTCTTGTGTCTTGATGGGCTAACATTCTGATATCAGCAGATAAATCACATCCTTGAGATACATCTTGGACCTTCCATCCTTGTCAGCTGATGAAGCAAAGAGAAGATAGTTACAGGACCAAAAAAATAACAGCAGTGAAGTGGTCATCAGCAAGAGGGGGGTCCTTGGCAACCTTGTGGGTGATTTGTAGGCTTTAGTGTGTGTCAGTGATAGGTCCTCACCCATTTAGTCACTGAGCCTCGATTTGCTTCGATCACTACCAGTTTATGTCATTGTCTTTCTCTCTTGAATCCATGCATGTTTTTGCTATGGCAAAGTCATGGGATTATTGATTATTTGTTTTAGTTAATTACTAGTGGCTTGATATTCTTAGCAGTATTTGTGTGAGGTCTCGTGGCAAACCCAGTAGACAGGGTATAATGTAATCTTAATGCATGTTTTTCTCTTTAATTATTTTCAAACCAATGTCTCCACTTTTCTTTCACACTGAGTATTTGCAAATTAAAAGCTTTGTGGGATGAAAATTAAGTGATAAGTTACTATAAAAATCTGTTTCAAGAATCTCGAATGTTTTGGCTCCGTCTTTAGTTTTTTTACTCCCTGAATGACCCTTAGTTGTGACAGTATTTGTCACTATAGACTTCTGGTTTTGTTACCCAGAGAAAATAGCTGAAAAAGTCCTTTTACAATTATATTTTTAATCCTCTGTTCATAAAAAGCCTCTGATACATAAAAATGTGGCCCTGTAAGTTCTGTGGTACAGTAAAAAAAAAACCCAACCCAAATAATTTTGGCAGTTCAAACGCAGAAACTAAAAATAATGTAATCTGCAGTGTGAACATAGTTTCATATTTATACTAGCATCTGGCCTCAGGAATTGAATACTCCATTCTTTAAATAGCTTCGCTCTGGCTCTTGAATGCTTTGTGACTAGAACATTACCCTACAGTCATACACCTTGTTTACATATTTCTGTTAAAAGGCAAAAGAACTTACAGTACTTCAAAACGTTGGTACAAGCTCCCTCCTCCCCTCTTGCCCTGGAAAAGAGAAGTTAAAAAATAAAAAATGAAAGAGTGGTCTGAAAGTCCATTTTAAATTTAGTTCTCTGTTTGCTGCTGGGTACATATTTTACTGTCATTTGTATGAAAAACTGGGAGAAAAATTTTCCAAAACAAATGTGTGCCATTCCAGATGCCCAACAGTAGTCAGACACAAATTTATGTACACTTCAGTTGTGTGTTTGTTTTTAATCTGGCAAATGTCTTTGTCTTTAAAAACACTTTGCCTAGAGACAGTGGGTCTTTTTTTGTTACCTATATAGAAATAAGAAGGAGGTCCCCGTGAAGGAAAAATATCAGAATAATGTAATAAAAAGGTAAGCACTATAAACAGGTGGCTAATGATTAGCTTCTTGCAATCTTTAGGGACAAAGTATCTTTTTATAGTTTTATGGTCCTTACCCAGCCCGACTTCAGGAGGAATTGCATTTTCAGAATTATATATTTGAAACTTCAGCTAAACTTCACAAATTTAGTAGATCCCTATTTAGTGTCTGTTGGTGAACGTAAGTCCAGCCTAATATTCTTACTGCTATTTTTTCATTCACATGTCGTGAGGTGAACCTAGGAGCAGAAGAGAAAATATCCCATTTTTAAACCTTAATCCAGAATCCATTTGTATGAGTCACTAAAACAAAATCATAGTGGTTTGGCTAAAAAAGGCTTCATGTCCAAAAGGAACGTTCCTTAAAGTGCTGGCACATTTCCCACAGTGTTTCTTGAATGTGTTTTATATGTTGTCTTTATGCTATTGTAAAACATCGAAGATTAGATGCTACAGTTTCGTGTGTGGGAGGCTGCTGGTATGTCAGTGGACTGGTCAACTTGAACGAGGGCAGGGGGCTTCTCCCCTGAGAGGAACTCAGCCCCCTCGGCTGCCTGTGCTGCTCCTCCCATGGGGCAGCCTTCCAGCTCAGGTAGAGAGAGCGTTCCCCTTTCTTGTGGTAACTCTTCAGTGCTGTACCACGGGCTTAAGCTTGCTGCTGTGGAGCTCAGCAACAAACCCCGCAGCAGTGTGAGTGCCAGGGAAATAGGGCCTCGTCTGCCTCGATGAAAAACTTACAGAATGAATTGTTTTGTTTTTCCTACCCAGCTATTACAACCTTCAACAGGAAAGAGCCTCTGGGATAATCATCCCACTTGGGTTTTGGGTGGTCAGTGCTTATTTCTGTAGACTTCAGACTGGCCTGGGACGTGAGAGAAGGTCAGTGCAGAGGCCATGTTCTCCACCATGACCTCCAGCTTTGATCCTCTTGTGATGGAGAGAGAAAGAGGTGGTATGAAGCTGGATAGGAGCAGGCATGAGGATGACTGGAGATAGCATTAAGGTCTGCTTCTTTACTTTGCCACTTTGCTTTTTTTGGTGGGTGGCTTAAGTTTTTTTGTTAGCCTTCCCTGCAGGGAAGGCTGGTGTTCACTTTTTACTTTATTTTTCAGACCTGGGCCTTCCAACTCACATATAATGAATGTGAACAGTGCAGGATTTAGCTTTTGGTGATTTCAGATACCATGTGATTCCAAGGCACAAAACGTGATCTATTGGGTAAAACCTATTTAATATCTTAAAAGCATAGAGTAGGAGATCAGATGTGAGCATAGCAGCGTTAAAGTATATTCCCTGACAATATCCTTAGGAATGTTTGGGTCTATATGAAATATACAGGAAATGAGGCCAATTTTGTCCCTGCTATTTTGATGGCAGGGCGTGCAGGAGAGACGGAGAGAGTGTGGACAGGAATTCATGTGTTTGATAACATGAACCCAGCATATTTGCTCAAATGGAATATGAGCATTATTCACCCTCTGCAGCAGAAACTATTGATAGTTTCTCTGCCTCTTAGAGAGACTTTTAAGTGATCAGACATATCAGCAAATCCGTGTAAGTTAACATGAAAAGTCATTCCCTTGTCTCTGGCCAGTTGTGTACAGTGTTTGCACAAAGCAGCACCTCTTTACCATTTCTGGTGTCTTGGGGAAGCACAGATAGCTGATTCTTAAGAACCGGAGATTAAGAAAGGCTACTGTCTTCCATCAGACCCTTTTTCCTTCGTCACCTTGTAGCCAAAGTCAGTCTAACAGTAAGAAAAGGTTTATATACATTTACTATGAGAGTACTTGTTAAGTGTTGTTTCTAGAACAGAAGACTTTCATGAACAGTGAAGCAGGAAAGCAGTTGCCAGAAGGACCTGTAATTATTTCTGATCATGCTAATGTCTGACCACTGTCTTCTGCCACACAAATAAAATTTTCTTTTTTCCCAAGAATGTCAGACTGCTTAATATATGGCTGGTTTTCTTAAATAAGCACTTAACTTTCTACTTTTTAGGAGAACAATGCAATTAAAGTTCTTATTCAAAGAATAAGAATTTGAAGAATAATTGTTCTTATTCCAACAGTGGTTGGAAATTTTTATTGTCCAGGCTGTAAAAAACTATATTGAGTGTGTTTGTCTGAAAGAATCATTTATACCTTCCTGGGCGTGTGGCAAATTTCCTACTTAAAGTCATGTAACATTTCTTGAGCAACAGGTATTTTTAGTGGGGCATGTAACGAAAGTTTAGTAAATGTTTGGTTGGGAGAAACTCGGAAAATGTGCAGTGGTTGAGTTTTCTCTTGTTTTTCCATTGGTTTCATCACTTATGCTTCTTATGGTTGTAGCATCTCCAGCTGGAGCACAAGCTCTCAGGAAACAGGAGCCCTTGGGCCCGGTTCCACAATGTACTGAATGTCACAAGTGGTACAAGGAATGCCCTAAGCTCAGTGTGGCTGGCAGGGCACTTCATCACTGAAGGTTATCAAGACATGACAGAATGGGATGGTGATCATAGAAAAAATGGGACTGCAGTTTCCATCTGGGTGCTCCTTTTCCTTCAGAGCGTGTCTGTGTGGACTGCACGTAGGATAGTTTTGTGTGTGCCTCCTTTGCCCCAGCTATCCATACGAATTTATTGCCATCTCCATTTCTCAGTCAGTTCACTAGCCAGGTTGCCCAGGCTAAAACAGGACAAGGCTCCTAGGAGGTGTAGCTGTGTACTGTGCATTCTTCTTTACCTGATAAAGTGACTCCAGTGACTCCAATGACTGATGACTCCAAAGCCAGGAAGCCCTCTTTGAACGGAGAGACCAGATTTATACCAGAGTGGATCCTCAGTTTCATTTGATGCTATAACTTCAGCCAAAATCTGTCTTCAGAGTGGCTTCAAGCTTTCCCTTTTTAATTAGTTTACCTACATAGAAGAAATGCAGTTGCACATAGTAGACTTGACTTTTCCTTTCATGGATCAAAATGTTGAGGTGACAGTCACTGCTAGGCACTCTGAAGCTCAGGCCATCCTGCCACAGTGTCTCGGAGTTAATGTCGTGGTGTATCATTCTGTGTTGCTGCCTGAGTGCTGTGTAAGTCCCATGGAGCTTATAGACCCAGTGCAGCATTGCTTTGGAGATGTGCTCTTCTGGTGTCAGGAATCCACAGAGTAGCAAAGAAGAGCAGCCTCTCCAGTACTGTTGCTAGACTTGACTGCGAGGTTGGGAGTTTGGGAGAGCATTATTTCAGTCACTGTTTAACTGACAAAATCACACTGAAGACTTTGCTGTGGTGCGTGATGGCTTTAGTGAGAAAAGATTGGTTATTTGCCCTTCCCCTACTAATTGTGACTTCTCCAGATTTTACCATCCCTTCCTGTTTTTCAAACGCTCTGATACTAAAGGCTTGAATTGCGGGGCGGCTGTGGTGTCCCCCAGGCTTGTCCTCATGCTGGTGCAGGAGGAGGCAGCCCATGGGCCAGGAACAAAATGCTTGACGTCTCTCAGAAATTCCCATCTCACTTGCATCTGGTATAAATGCACCCTGCAGTTTATTGAGTTGCTTGTCATGAACACTGCGGTTACTGTGCAGTAACTATACTTTTGCATATTCTGTTCTTCCTGGACATTGTAGGAATTAGTGCATCAGTTGAGTACTGACGAGAGTGAAATGGTATGGGTCATTAAACAAACAAACAACTCCACCTTCATTTTATTGAAATTATCTATAAATCTCATCAGTTTTCTTCTTTACAGCTAGATGACCGAGGATCTGTGTGAAAGAGCAAGCTGTTAGCTTAGGCAACTCAGATTGCTTTAAGCGGCTGTGAACTAGTTTTATTGTGCTACCAGTCTATTTCATTTCCAGAAAGTGAAAGTTTGAAGTAGGTCCCGAATCTGGTTTCTCACATGTGAGATCATTTTGCTACCCATGACCTAAAAACCAACAATGAATGTGTAAATTACAGACAAGAAGAAAATTCTGAATTGACTGTAAGATGAATAGAAGTTGAATAATTCCCTGACCTTCAACAGTGAAAAGAAGAAAAGATCACTGAATTTTAAAACAGACTTCAATATAGACAAAGAAAATGTTATTTTAGTATAGATTAAATTTATGACTAAGATATAGAGGGATTATTGTGTCTGTTTCAGATGTAATTTCATGCCTGAGAATTTACATTGAAGGCAAACTGGTCTGGATCACATTAGCAAAGGCCCTGTTTTGCTGTCAGTTTAATTAAATGGAAACTGCTGGCAAGGAGACCTGGGTAGGTTTATAGAAGCAATACTATATTGTATGTTGGAGCAGGGAACTGTTAGGTCTTCCAGTTTGAAAGGGACACAGAAATGAAACCTGTGATTCATTCTTGTTTACAAACTCCTAGCTAGTATACAATGACCTTAGCGATAAATTAGCTGCAATTACACATTATATGAGGTGGGCTTTACAATAGCTGCAGACTTCATGGTTATGAAAACCATGACCTTTGACAGGGAGGTTAGAACATGAAGTTTTTCCAAACAGTGCCTAGATCTTCAAAAGTATTTGCGTTTCCTTCCCCGTTTCACACGAGTCGATTGACAAGATGTGAGTTGGGTGTTCTGTTTGCTCGCCGCAAGATTGTTGTCAGGCAGGAACCCCCCAACACAAAAAAACCTACCCTTCAGGAACATTGATTTATCTGTTAACTGTGGCTGGCATGCTGCCTTTTGGCTTTGATTTCAGAGAGAAGCATATTTGGTTACTTTAATAGGCAAAAGCACTGAACCTGACTTGTAGGGGAAAAAATTGTTTTCTTTCCCTTTTTCAGTTCTGTTTATCGTATCCTGACGTTCTGTATTGTAATCATGCAACAGTTCCAAGTTGAAGTAAAGAAAAGTAGAACTGGATGTCAGGCTCCATCAACCTCATTATTTCAGAGCCAACTTTTCTGGGTGACTCAGTGGGACTGAAAATGCATGTTTATGCCAGTTAATAGCCACCCTATGACACCAACTCAGATGATATCAAATGCCTTTTGTTCTTGAGAATTGTTCACATCACCTATTTATATCTCTTCTTTTTATTTATATTTGTTTTTATCTTAAAAATTTTTGCTGAGCTGGAGTTGACTTGCCTCTTCCCCCCAGATCTGTTTGTTCATCTTTTTTGCTTCTTTCAGATATACTGAAATGGAAGGGGTTTTTTTTAACTTTATTCTTTGACTAAAGAAATTCAGGTCTTACCTATTTTCAGCTACTTCTCCAGTATATGATGTCACAGTGTGCGAGAGTAAAACTTGCAAATTTGAGAAAGTAAGGTTTTAAGTGGTGTTACAATAATTGTATGATTTATTCTGTATGTATATACAAACAGATGATTACATAGACATGTGTAGATGACTGTATAGTCATCTGAGGTGAAACTGCAAATATCTGTGTGTACATGCAACTATATGTGCTGCTGAGCTCTGGTACCCATAAAGCACTTGTCCAAAAGAGTGTATTTATGAAAGTCTTAACATTCTTCACATAAGTATCAAAAGTAATAAAATACTTTGTTCAAGACCTACAAAGATCAGAAGAGAAAGAAGGGAGAAAAAGAGCTTTAAAAAACCCCCTGTAATAGCAGCAAGAAAAACAGAACAAGGAGATTATCAGGAGACCTCTGTCCCTGTGAATGCAATGGTTTTTTTGAGTGAAGCTGTAGGAGGAGGAATCCATGTTTTAATATTAACTTCAGTCGTGCTGTAGCCCAGTGCCTCCAGTGAGCACGAAGCTCTACATGGCTGGAAGGTAGGTGGAGATGAGATTTGGAGAACGGTTGTGTAACTGCAGGTAAGGGGAGGGAAGAAACTCTTGAGCCACCACCAGTGCTTTTGCCTCTCCCAGTAACACAATGCAGCCCATCCCAAAGCACTTTGTGGTTAGGGAGGCCACATGTCCTCATCTCTGCTCTGTCCTCTGCCGCAGCTGGGTGATGATCTCCCCGGGCTCAGCTCCCAATGGCAGTTGCTTGGCAGTAATTAAAACTAAACCAACAAGCAGCAAACTCTCTTCACATCCAGGGTCTGTCCATCAAAGCTGACCCCCAGCTCTCATTTATAGGTCCTGGGGGTAGAAAAACAGCAAGAAATGATCAGTTAGTTTTGGTCCTGGCTGTGATGAGGTAAGAAGTGCAGAGAGATAGGGGAGGAGCTAGAAAATTATTTTGTGTGAATAAGCAGCAAAATATCCAACAAGCTGTAACAAAAAGTGCTCAGTTGGCTTTACTTCCACAGCAAGGAGGGACTTCAGTTGTCTCTTCCAGCCTGGCTCCCTGTTACCCTGGTCTCGATGACTGCAGTGGAGACTCATCCTTTGCACTACGGAGTTGCAGGATTCCTCAGTGGAGGCCTGCCAGTTGTGTTGGAAAGCTGTAAGGAAGCAGAATCTTTCTGAAGGAGGTGCCTTTCAAGGCAACCAGGAAGGAGAAAAGACTTTCCCAGTTGTGGTGGTGGTAAGGCTCAAAGCTGGTAAAAAATTTCAGTCTTCAGAAAGCAAAATTAAATTCTTTAGCAGCTAGTTTATTTTAGTTTCTCTTTTCTTGTTCTGCTTCGTGACAGAACTTCAAATAATTATGTTGATTTATGATTACAGGTATTTTAAAGCTGTAGTATGCTGAAACAAGGCTTATTGTTTCTGGCCCTATCCAATTATACAATTGAGTTTAGGCATGTAATAATGTTGCAACAGAAATATCCATCATGATGGATTGAATTTCATGAAGTACAACATGAGAATATTTATAGTTCCATTCTTAAAGCCACTTTTGAATCAGAATATGCCTCCCTTGAGTTTAAAAAAAAGGAGAAAATCTGGAACTTTTTTCAGTTCAGCCCCAAACCTACCACAACCCATTGCCTATGTGGGGAGGTTTATAGTAAGCAGAAAATGATAGAATAGCGTAATTATTTCTGCTAGAAAATGAGGATCCGGCATTATTTGTACAGTAACACAAAAGTCATTATTTGGCTTTGCCACTGTAATGAAACAATAAAGATCATACTTAATTTAAGTAATCATCTCCAAAGAGAGTTCTTGCTTTCCCTCTACCATTTTAACTGTTAAAACAAATTTAAATTGCTGGTCTAGTTTCCCAGTGTTTTTTAGGGAGCGGAGTGGGCAAAGCCTCCCCTCCTCCCAGCTCTGTTTAAATGTAGACCTTTGGCATTCCAGAAATCTGACCTTGTTTGTAGGGAATGGCTCATTTTTCTATAATGTAATATGAAGCACTCTTGTGTTTTGATTCCATGAACTAGAGAGTTTAATGTTCCAGCTTGCCATGATAAAGATACAATCTGGTTGAGATAGAAACACTAAAGGAAATTAGCTATTGTACTATTCTTTAACATATTGTTTGCCTAGCAGTTTCGTTTAGAATCATTTGGAATAATCTTGGAGTACCTTTTTTAAAGAATTCTTTTTTTTTCTTTTCTTTTTTTTCCTTTTTTTTTTTTTTTGTTGTTGTTGTTGGCCCAGATAAAAAGTGGGACTTTAAGATATTTCTCCTAAAATAAATGTGAGGCCGCCTCATTTATAGTCAGCATGCCTTGATTACTTGCAGACATGCTGGAAATTTACATGCGCTTTTCTCCATTATAAAACACTGATCTGTTCAGATCATTAGCTCCCTCATGACTAGAGTTTGGCAGCAAGCCAAGGCAGGCTAAATCTGTAGCTGTAAATCGTGAGCTGAAATAGCAGAAAGTGGATTTGTAACTTAAAAAGTGTAAACAGTTTGGAAAATGAAGTAATTTCAGAGTATGATTGATTGCCTTAAGATTGCACTTTAAATTAGCCCAGGGTCTCCGCTGCAGATATAGGCACTAACTACTCAATATATATTTTCACTTTTCTTTGGAACAATAGCATTGTTGGTAGGCTTTGAAACAATGTATGTTTCTCCTGGAGTGACCTTTGAGGAAATGAATAGTTTTATTGTGTGTCCATTACTTTGCCTGAAACAACATTTTTGAGTTATTAATTTGCTGTGGTCTATAAATGAAGGAATCAAAATGCAAAGGTGCTGTATTATGTTGCATATAGTTCATCAAACTCATGCTTAAACACCACCGTTTGAGATTGATAATGCACTGTATAAATAATTTTTTTTCCCCTCTGAAAAATAAGTAATGTTTTTTGTAGCCTGTAGTTCCTGGAGATCGGTCCTTGAATTCTGTACAAGCAAAAATTATTATTTTTAGCACAAACAATTGGTGAATGTTCTGGGGTACTGGAACAGTGCATTCACCTTTCCAAGGACCCTTTTTCACTTAATTGTGTAGTTGAGAGTTAGAAATGCACTGACAGGGTATCTGGAATGAGAAAAGTGGGAGTTGTGTGATCAGTACTGTTATTCTCTCATCTCCATGTGGATCCCATGTGTGTTGGTGCTCTCAACACCTCTCTGGGATAGGAGCAGTCCATGCAGCACCCTGGTTGAGAGGAGTAAGTGGAGGGTAATCCGTAAGGCTTTTGAAGGAAGAGGCATGTGCCAGGTAATATCTGGTGTCTTGTAAGCTCTGGCTGTTTGCAGATGGTGGCTGAAACCATTTGCTGCCCTTTCCCAAAGAGATATAAAACCCATCGATAATGTTCCTGCCTGCCCAGGCAGTGTGATATCTGAAGTCACAAAGGCCTCTGGTGGAACAGCACCACCTCAGTGTAACTTCGTGGGTGTGGGCACGTAACTTACATGTATGTACTAAGCATATCCATTGTGTGCAGCCAGGACTGCTGCCTGCTGCCCTCGCATGCTCCGACTGTGCTAGAAATTTGGAATGTAAAGCTATTAAACTGACATTAGCAGCGGTTACTAGTCACAGTAAACAGTTGTGACTGCTTGAAGAGAATATGTAATAAAAACCCTTGCAGTTTTGTGTCAGAGTGGGTTTCTCATCTCTCTCCTTGTCCTAGAATTGGTGTCTAGCATTCGGTAGATACGTGGCTCTGTTTTGTCGTTATTCTGGAAGCTCCTTTCCCAGAGAGTGTTTTTTCCCAGTGTTATCACCCCTCCTTGATATTCTTTCCTTTCTCCCTGGACATTTGAAATGAAGATTTTGTACTTCTGAAAGAGGTATGGCTGAGAGGTCTGAGCACAGGTCTGGGAGCCAGGACCTGCTGAGTCCTGAGCTCAGTGACTCATTCAGTGGCCTTAAGCAAGTCAGAACATCTCCTATGAGATTATTTCATGTGTAAAACAGGGGAAATAATACTTATCTATCCACCTGCCTCATAGGAACACCCTGAGGACTAATTAGCGTCCATTAAGTGCTTTGAAATAGACAGTGCTATCTATTATTAGAGCAGGTTCCAGACTAGTAGATAGTGTTTTCTACTTGGGAGCCTTCCTCTCTGCTGGGTGTGGGACCGAAGCCTATCGGGAGCAGAGCACAAGCCGCCTGGTGTTTTCTGGCTCTGCTGGGCCCTTCCTGTTCATATTTGCTGGAGTCTTGTCGCTCTCACTCAAAACTTGGAAAGACAGTTTGCCTAGAGAAAAGAGTGGGAAGATACTTGCTTGTTCTCCTCAGCTCATAGGCATAGCTTTTCCTGAAGTCCTTTCTCGCCCTGCCTCCACCTGAGGCCTTTTCAGATAACTCAGGTAGCCCAGCTTCTCCGCTTTTCCAGAAATGGTTTCCTGGTCTTGCAGAGGAGGAAGAGAAATCCAGTGGTTCTCAGGAGGAGTGTGGGGCTGGGCTGGTAGGTTCCCATCGCAGGAAGCCCTTTCTTATTCAAAAGACCATTCCTCTTTCCTGAAGAGCAAATGCTTCTATTCTTTCCCTTCACTGGATAACAGACTCCTCTGTAAAGTCCTTAGAAGGCAAAATCTAATTTTGGGTATAGGATACTAAACTCTGCAGGTGTGTGTCTGCTGAAGTCTGGGAGTCTTTTCATCATCATAACAAGGAGGGTTTTCGTCTGACCGGCAGCTCCTTTTGTTCTTGGCGCATCTTCTCTCACCATATACTTTTGTACCTCTCTTAGAGATGCCATAATAATCTAGTTCAAAGGATCCAGCCTTATTCTCACTGAAGCCCACAAGGTTGGTCTTTCTACCAGTGAGACTAGGACTCAGTCCAAATTCGCTGGAGAGAAGCTTTACTTCTCTCCATTTGCTCCTTGCGCGTCTCACAGGCCATGAGTAATTTGCAGCGAGACGGGAAAGCCTGTGTGAAATTTTCCAAGGGAATTTTCTCCATTTTAATAACGTTAATGAAATTGCTTAACACTTGATCGGCTTTTTCAGCGTGTGTTGCTGGGATTTTGATGCATTCTGCTTTTTTCTTCAGTACCAGAGGATGCTTACCTTAGAAATTGGACTGGGGGGGCTCGTATGAGCATTTGGACCCACAATTGAACCTCAGTGCCGCAGAAACCTTTTTGGTACAGGTATTGGTAGATACCATTTTGAGGAGGCTCTCTGCACCTCCTCTCATGCCTGCAGGAAGGGTTAGGAACCAGGAGCAATTGTCCCATGAGCTCTCACATGCCTGCGACTAATTCTTTTTCCACAGAAATGAGACTGTGCCACGGAAGGACCTGGTGATACAACTTTGGTCACACAGGGAGGCCCTGGCATTGCTGAACTTCAGCACAGTTGGTTTGTTCATCTTATCCTGCATATCACTTCATTTTTGGTCCGTGTATCCTAGACAGGGGAGTATGCTAGCTCCCTTTTCCTTTAGACCTCCTTCCTATTCCTCCTTTTCAGCTTGAGTCTACTTTGTTGTGATGCAGGATAGGATTAAATGGGCAACCACAGACTTACTCATACACCTGTAACAGCTTTTAAAGCTACATTTGGGTTGTTTTTCAGAGCAACAGTTTGGGGGTTATTTGGTGCAACATGAGAAGCTGAGTTAGTAGATGAGAGTTCCCAAGTGTCTGGCGGAGTGTGGTGCAGGGCAGGTGGGTCAGTGGCTTGGTTTTGGCAACTCCCATGTGGCCTTTCCTTGTGATAGTCTTCATGTTGAGTTTCATCTTGGGAAGGAGGAGAACCTGAGTTAAGTTCTATTGGGGAACAACTATGTGCTACATTGGGATGAGATAGAGAACAGCAAATTCTTGGAAAAATATATATGACACTGGCATTTTTGTTTGTTTTTTTTTTTAAAGAAATGGCATCATGCTAATTCTAATTCTTCACCACTCCAGGATGTAAGCATTATTACACTGCAGATGATAACACAAGTTTATCTGTAAAATTCTTTAGCTGTGGTTATTATTTCCCAGCTTGACTTCTTTTTCTCTTCTTGTCTTTGATTGGCTTCCAAAAAAGTTATTAACATGTTGCAAAACAAATACAAGGGGCCACTGAAGCTTATTAAAAATGGTTTCTTTTGTTCATATCTGGCAGTTGACAAATTGTCTTGTGCTTTATCTTATCTGCTCCCGTGTGAAAGGTTACATGAGAAAATGGCTGCAAATAAATTGCTATTGAATGTTGTTGAAGACTAAGCATACAAGCTTCTCTATTAAGGACCTCTTTTAAAGCTCTCTATTCAGACTCCCCCCTGCATGTCTCTCTAACACTTGTCTGTTATATTATGTTTGGCACAGAAGGAAACATTAAATAGAAAAGCAACATCTGACTGTGGTGTTTCTAGACCCTATTATCCCTCTGTCAAATGTCCACATGAGAAGGGTACAATTTTTGTCCATATTGATGATACTTTTTGAAGGTTTTACTAACTGTCTTCAGAGTGAAATGCTAGAAACAAGCGAAATTGAAAAGCATATTTTTGCAGCTTTGGAAATCTTAACTTAGTGT
The DNA here is from genome assembly GCF_003945725.1 of Corapipo altera. Taxonomy (NCBI): domain Eukaryota; kingdom Metazoa; phylum Chordata; class Aves; order Passeriformes; family Pipridae; genus Corapipo; species Corapipo altera. The sequence continues at coordinate 192,452 of NW_020884900.1, read as the reverse complement.
AATGAGGCGCACTCAGTAAAATGTAATTATTCTCACTTCTCCATGTGTCAAAGAAATCAGCAGTATGGTTAGGGAGCACAGGGTTACAGTGAGCTTGTTATTTTTATACAGAGCCAGATACTGCTTGTGTGTAGTAAATTGTAAATAGTAGATAATGCAGTTTTTATGTGTACTAAATACCCTGCCAGAATTAATGGGGTTGTTACTTCATTAAGGGTTTCAAAGAGGGCATAAACGTCAAAAGCAGAGCTCAACTGTTTAAATCGCTGGACCATTTCCACCCTCCACCCCTCATGTCACAGCTCTGGGACCGGCAGCTTCTGCCGTTGCTATTTCAAGGAGGGTGCAGTTCCTCCGAATTTTCAGAATGATAGTGAAAGAGCCTCGTGTGAGACACCAAAATAAGGCTTTTGACTCATACTTTTGGGTGCAATGGAAAATGAAGGCAGTTGATTCTGCTGCATGGAAGAGGTGGTGAAACAGTCCCTTATAAGTAAAGCTGCATTTGCTTCTCATTTGTGTTTGAATGGTGTGTGGAGCTGAAAAAGAGACGACAGAAGACCTGGTTACTCTGATATTAAGCCCAGTAACTCAGTTTAACTCTCAGTGACTTTCCACTTCTTTTCAGTTTTTCATGCCTTAGAATTTTCCCACACAAGTATGGATTCGTCATGGGCCTCTTCAGCACAGAAGGCAAATAACAAACCACAAATTTAAAATTCATCAGTCCAGAGAATATCTTGAGAAAAAACCAGTTCAGTCCTGAGCGCTGGATTGGGGAAGCTGTTATGTCTTTGAGCTCGTTGTTCCAGCGGTTCATTATCATCGCTGTGCAAATGTGTGCCCCTTTCTTGCCAGGGGCTCTAGTTGCGTGTTTCTCTGCAAGAGTGGAGTTTTTCATCCTCCAGTATTTTCTCTGTGCAGTGCTACACTTCAGAAAGGGAGACCAAGACACATAATCATAGAAGTAGTAATAATGATACAGATAATGAGAAGGTGCTGTAGGGTAAGTTATTGGATGTGACCCCCCCACAAAGGTGCTGTAGAGAATGTGTAACTTCAGCCTCAGCAGCAGTGGAAGTACTTGTGTTTGTAGCATATCTTCCCATGCTCAAGTATCTGCAGGATCAGGCTTTATCTGTAAGTACTGAAGCTACCGTAGTTCAGTGGTATGTTGGATGGTGTTCAGAGATTGCTGAAAACGGTGCCTTAAATACCACTTTGAATTGCAAAGTGCTGGTTCAGTTTTGTCTATGAGAATGATAACACTTATTATCTGATTGTTCCCCGTGCAAATCTCACCTCAGGAAAAATTAAATTATGTTTGAATTCAGCTAAAGCAAAGTATATCATTATTTCCTTTCGTTATTAAAAGGGGTTTTTACTGTTTGTTTGTTAAAACTGAAGCAGCTGCCATGTTAGAGCCTTAGATGATTTAAAAGCGAATACAGAGGCAGAGCCATTTACAGTACAATTGGCTTGTTTACTGTGATTTAATTCCTCTTCTTGGCTTTGTCATATTACCAAATTATGTTTTCAGCTCCCCTCCCCTTTTTAATTCTTTCTTCTTTTTGTTATCAGCAGAATTGAAGCTGCTTATCAGTAACCACGACAACCAGGATAAATACTTGTTTTAAAGCTGATGCACATTCAACCTGAATGGTCCACATGACCCAGAACATTCAAGAGGACAGGCAGCATGTGCTCCTTTCTACAATCAATCCTTCCCCCCATCTCCATCTGCTTTAAAAAGCTAATAGGGCAGTTTAAAATCCTTTTATATCAGAGTGGTTTTCTGTAGCCATCAAGGCTGTTTGGACATGGGCTGACCCGCACTTCTGACCTCAGGAGTAAGGAAAGAAGGAAATTTTGGGAGGCAGGGAGTCATTTTCACAGCCCAGCACTGTACTTGGCCACATCCCCATCATCATCTTGCTTTCCTCATGCTCCTCCAGCCATCATCACGGCAGTCACCTGCGTCCAGCAGGAGGATGCTGCTCTGAAAACCCTTCCTGAAGGGGAAGGATAGTCCCAACTGGGCAGCAGCTAAACAAAATGAAGGAGTGACTGGAATCGTGCAGGACAGGGGAAACGGTTGTGGTAGGAGAGAAGCCTCAACACGGACCAGCCTGGTCTGTCCCCTGTCTCTGGGGGAGGCAGGCAGGCTGGCTGGAGTGGCCAGAGACAGTCACTTCTCTTCCAAGGAAACTTAGGGATCTCTCACTTACCCAGAAATCCCCCAGCAAGAATTTCTGCTCTCTGCCTTACTCTCTTAAGTTGCTTGATGCTGTAGAATAAATCCTTTAAGCTCTCTCTGTCTCAGTTTCTCTCTGTGTGTAATGGGGATAATAATTTTTACTCATCTCCATAAAGCAGTTTGAGGCTTGTGGATGGAAGGGTTATATAAAAGCTGGAAATGACGATTGTCAGTCATTCTTCTTTTGAGTCTAGAAACACCTCATAAGGTTTATGAGGCACTTCCTAAAGCACAGGAGGATCTTGGGAGCTCAGGGTTGGAGCTGCAGTTATGAGGAGCTGAATACAGGATTAGAGTTTGAAAAAGGATGTGGAGTACCTGGTTGGAAACTTTTTCAGTATTAAATTTCTTTCGTCTTTTTCAAAAATTTGATTTATGATTTGAATTTAAAGTGATTTAGCGAAATAAATATTATAGAAGATTTGATTATGCAGACATACTTGTCAGTCATCTATCAACATACCTGGTTCTGTCCCTGTTAAGTAGGAGTAGAACAACTCATATCCAAATAACTGAGTGTAAAATGTTCTTCAACCATGTGCTTTAAGTACATTTTAGACTGTGCTGTCTTTTTCCTTTTTTTAATGACTGTATTGCTGTTCGGTTGAACAGTAGTTTCAATCTCCAGTAGATTTGTAAGTATTCTCTTTCTTTCAAATGTTAAACTAATCTTAGGAATTCTTTGAATGGCTGATGCTCTGCTGGCACTGTGACAGAAAACAGAGGGCTGGGGGAGTGGCACAAAATTCTGAGAATTAGCTCTGTCTCCTCCTTGAAAGGGGAGAAATATCTGACACATGCAGAAAGACTGCACATTTTATTCTCAGTATTGGCAGAAATGGCTTTTGCCTTTTGATCAATTTAAAAGCAAAATCAGGCAGGCAAACGTCCCTGTCAGAATTACAGGCAACTTGTTAACATCATCATTATCTGGTAAACATAAATGTAATCACTGCGTTCACTATCCTGCAACATGTTGCCTTTGTTCTTGATTGCATTATCATTCAAATAGAGGAGGGTTCTCAAAGCAAGGGTGAGTAGAACGGGTCCTGCCAACAAAGCGGTATCCCTGTTGTGTCAATAATTCACCCAAATTTATTTAAACCCAAACCCACAGATTTCCTGTCCCATCTCATGTGGCTAAATCATTACTGTATTTGCATTTATCTGTGAGAGAAATACGATTCTTAGATTAATATTTTTAGGTCTTGTGATTAATTAGCCAGCTGAGGCACATCAAGTGACTTTACTAGAGCAAATAAAGACCGTGGGAATGAAAAGGCAGAGTGGATTGGAAGAGCTGTGTCTGAGAAGTCTTCCCTAACCATTGGAGAAGAAAGTGGATTGGTGTGCTGGAGCATGCACTGCGATGATGATGCAGCTACCTGAGCTCCTCAGCCGTTGCTCCTCTTTCAGAGCAGCCTGGTGAAAGGGACGTGAATTCCTACTGCGTTTCTGAGCCTTGTGTCTGCACAAAGAATTCAGTGTGAGAAGTGGTCAGGCAGGGAGCCAGGAAGAATTCTCGAGACCATGAAGGTTATTTCACTGGGAGAGCTATGCTTTCTTGCATGGGAGTACCCAGGTAGTGTAGGTGATGATTGTTGCTGTTTCTTGGCCAGCTGCAGTTATTTGGGTGGAGGTGTTTGGCAGATTATAGCTGGATTGTGATATGGCAAGGTGTTCTCATTGCATAATTCCTCTTAAAGTTTGAAGTCATAAAGACCCAGTTTCTTCTTCCTCCTTGTAGTTACTCTTTCATTGTTCTGCCATTTTTGTTGCTTTTGGACTTTTTGAGAGGTTCAGGCGTTTTAGGTGGTTGTGTGGTAAGTTTGTTTCTGTCTGCTGGAAACTGGTATTTCCCTTTGGGATTGTATCAGAATGGGCAGCTCTGATCTGTGCAGAGCCTGTCTGACCTGCAGTCGTTGTTTTGTAGGGTCTTTGCCTCATCTACACCTGTGTTTCTTTGCCAAAGGAGTAGAATGAGAGATCTTAAGAGCTGGAAGAGCCAAAGGCCATTGTTACAGATGATGTTATTTTGATGGCAAACGTATCAGCTGTGAGGGGATATTTTAGCACGCATTTGGAGCACCACTTCAGCATAGGGCAGACTGCTTTGTCACTTAGGTGGAATTCATTTCACTCACTTAATTTGATCTTCAAATAAAGCTTTTAGACTAAGCCAGTTATCATTGATGGGATAGTAGTAGCTCCAGAGAATGAGTCAATCCATGTCTTAGAAGACAGTGGGTTGAAAGGAGATCTCTGACTACAGAGGGATCTGCACAACTGTTGTAGATTAAAACTGTGTTATTAGATTACATGAGTCCCATCTTGTGTGCTCCACTGGATTGCTGGGGCTCTTGTGAGGGCAGTGACACCTGAACAGTGCACTGCAATAGTCAGGAGACGCTTCGTGTTGGGAGTCACAGCCATGTTCATTCAGCACGGCTCACCTTGCCATTCCCAATCCCTCCAGACATCCAGATGTATCCTCCATTACCTCCGTGTCTGCGGCGTATTGATGGTGTGGTCAAAGCCATGCATACAAGCAATGATAAACTAATTATGATGTGTGAATCCTCTGGGAGACCCCCTTAGTAACTGAGGGCAATGGAAGGAGGCAGGGCAGTGAGAGCACTGTACGTCAGAGGAGCCTGACGGACAGAGCCTGCAACTTCCTTCATTTTAGCTCTATATTCCAAATAACTCCCTTACTCGATTTGCTACCCACACACCAAAGCATTGTCCCATTTTATCTGGTTCCCCTGATACTTCCATTGCTTATCTTATGAAGATCTGTGTCAACATTTATCAAAACAAATGGCAAACCTGGGACCTTTTAAGTAGTTTTTTTAGTTAATAAAACCAATCTTCTACTTCTGTTATGTTAAAAGTACATTATCTTTTTATTACAAACTCTCTACAGCTCTGTCTGTTTTCCTTCTTGGCAATTTCATGACTGCTCCAGTTGATTGCTGTATGGAGAATTACAAAATCATTAAGGGTGGGGTTTTACCAGCTGACTTACAGTACAAGCCATTTCTCAAAATAACCACAACAGTGCAATACTGATGTGTAATTTACGTCACAGTATGTTTTTATGAAATAGTTTGTGGCTTATTCATTTAGATTTAGAACTGACTATCTCTTCTCTCGCTTTTTAATCAAGCTTTCTTTCTTTTTTTTTTTTTTTTTTTTTTTACTTTTTAATATTTTCCACTCCAAGGCTTGGCTTGCCTCCAACTTACCAGCTACAGTGAGGAGGAAAAAATTGATTTTTTTTTTTCTCTTTTCCCTGCAGTTTAACTGCAAGTGTGTTTTCCCCTTTGATGTATACATTTGTGTTAACTGCCTCAGAAGAGATGGTAGATTTGTGGTAGAATATATTGCACAAAGGTAGAGCAGAGAATTGTTAAAAGAGATGCAAAAGTTTGGAATTTCAAACCATACCAAGCAAGTGAGGCTCCTGCTCTAGTACATTTCCTTATAAAAATTACTTTCTGTATAATGTCTTGCAATTAGAACAGGAAATCATTGAATAACTGTAAGAAGAAAAAGAGCACTTTAACTGAAATTTACCTTCTGAGAAATTATATGTATAATTTTTTTTTCTTGAATTTTTTTTTTCCTTTCCAATTACTAGGCTGGTAATGACAGTAACAGATGTACAGACCCTTATCTGTATCCTTGTTCTGCTTGTGTTTTCTGGGGGTGGGGAAATCGTTTTTACAAATACAAAAAATGAATGGACAGAAAATGGGAAAAGCCTAATTGCAAAAAATATTCTGTGTCACAACAGAGTAGCAATTAAATTGAAACTTCAATATAATTATCAATAACAGTCGAGCCTGGAAGGGTGCCAGGCGCATAAAGTTGGTGCTCAGCCTTTATGTGGTTGCTAGGAGCACGGTGAAAAGTATAAAGCTTAGAGAAAGGAATGTCTAATATAATAAAGTAACAGAAGGTAGCATAAATCATTGTGAGAGCAGTTCATATTGACATTATTTTACTTAAGTTGGGTCGAAACTAGACATTTAGTCTTACAAGAGGCACAAATTCATATTTCTTCTGCAGGAATAACTCTGTGCTTTCTGGGAAGAAGTGGAGTGTGCTTTCCTAGCACCAAGCTCGTACATATTTGGAATCTTTTAAGCAAAAATCTTTTAAGGTTTGTTTCTGTTGGCATCCAAATGCATTTGCACTAATACGATTAAAAGAACTAAAGGGCAAAATACTTGGCAGCTTTTGCAGTTGAGGTAATTAGGTACAGGAAGGAACATGCATAGTTTTTCCATCAAATCCTGGTGTGAAGGTCTTTTTAAAGAAAAAAATGCTTACTGATGTTGAGGGTAGATTATAGCAGTTAGCAATAACATTATAGGCTGATGTTTCTGAAACAAACAAAAAGAGTGTTACAGTTTTGTGTTTCTCTTGTCTCTCCATAAATATTTCTGGCTCTAGATGGATTTGTTAGGAATTCATGCTCTTAGCAGGCTTTATTTTTTTTTCTTTTGGGACATTTAATTGTCTTGCCTTACATATTAAAAATGGTTGTGCTGATTTGAAAAGTCAGTTCTTGCATAGATTCATTGTGTTTGGCATTTCATGCATCTCTTACTTACAAAGACAACTTGAAGAACATGTAATCCAACATAAATGCCAGGCTGTGCCAAATCCCAGCTCTCTTTACCCCTCACAAAGGGAACTGTTGGGTTACATCTATGCATATATAGGCAGTGCTTGGAAGGCAGGGATGGAACCTTGCTTCCTAATTACAGTTTCTCTGTTTTCAGCCTGAAATATAAAAATAAAAGAAAAATTGACATTGGAGGGGGTTATTAAACCACACAATTATGACATAAGCATGGGATTAGAGTAATTTCAGTTGAGCTTTACAAGCAGCATACTGTAGGTATTATCTTTTACCATGTTCTGTCTGTTGAAGCTAAAATGAGATTCAGAAATACAGCATCTCCATTCCCTAATATCTCAGTTAAATATTTTTAGAAATTAGTTGTTTTTCTTAATTTTAAAGGAATGTGATCCACATTTTGAGCTCTGCTTCTCCTAAGAGTAAACTCTTTCTGATCATATCTATGAAAAATACTCGGCAGTGTTCACTAAGCCCAGCATTAAATGGCACATGTTAGGTTCTGCTGGAAGGAAAAAATAGTTCTTCTTTGGGCTTTCATTTTATTAGGGATTGGTCTACTTTGATTTCTCTTTTTTCATGTGGGCGTGGTTGAGGAATAAAGTCTTTGTTCCAGGAACACTCTATTTGCCTTTCACTAAACAAATCTTCGGTTTATTCAGCCTTTGTTCATTCTTAGATGTATTTATTGAACTGGAGTGAAAAAAAAGAAAAAAAAAAGCATCATAAAGTACTCATTGGAGTTGCACAAGCATGTATAAAAGTGATCCTGTAAAAAATTACTTGATTTTAATTTATGCCAGGGGTTTGAGTTAAGTCGTCAGTTGTCCAGGGTACAAAGTTCGTGTGATTCTGTGCAGGGACTTATAGCACATTTGTCTAGAAACTAATGGTTTACTACAAAGGCGCGTGGGACATACATTTATATACACCCTGTTTAAAAAGCTGACCACATCCTGGCATAAGAAAAGTGCTGTCAGATCAACAGATTCAGCTCACTGCTATCTACACAAAGGTATAAAGTAGTAATAACTGTCAGGCAGGCGTACGTGAAACTCTCGAAGGAGCTGAAGGACGGAACATGTGCTTGTTAATTCCTAGAACAGTTTTCCTGATCTGATTTTTAGAGTTTCCTAATAAAGAAGAGAGAACCTTATTCCCAGGAGCAGTGGGCTCAATCGTGCTGTTGCGTAGGCTTATGGGATACTTGTTGAAACGAAGAAAAGCATGACCACATCCTTATTGACCAGAAGAGGGTTTAGGGCCATAAATTTTATTTTCCTAGAAAAGTAATGTCAGTGCTGTTTACCAAAATGTATTACTCTTACTCTTTTTTTCTTTTTTTTTTTACACGAATTGTTTTATCTGCCCACCTACATCAGAATGGTGGGGAGAGTTCCGAGTTTTTAAAAGTGATGACTTTCAGGAGCTGTGCTTGTAAAAACAGTACTTCGCAAGTGCGTCTGCCGTGTTGATTTTTTTTTTTTTGGCGCATTGCATTTGTCTGCAGTGATGACATTCTAGGTGATATATCTGCTTCCAGAGACTTCTTAAAATTTAGCCTTTTATGTGTCAACATTTCCATTGCCTCACACGAATCTAGATGAGTTGTGCCATCGTATTTAGTTGGAGAGAACTGATCTGACATTTCTCTCAATGTCTGAAGTGATTTTTACTTTAAGGGTAAGAATGATGATTTCAGGATTGGTAATGGGATTAAATAATAGACCTTTTGTCTCTGGAAGAAGAAATAGCTTAGTTATTCAGTAATCAGAGTACAGCAGAAAAGGTAAAGTGAATGCTCTTTCTTGTCTTTATTGGCATACTTGGAAAGACATGCTCTGAAGAGATAAATGAACATAAGAAGAAGTGCTGTTAAGTATTGGCTGCATACCTGCAAATGAGAAATTTCTCATGTTTACATCTGTGGTTGGGTTTTTTTGCTCTTGGGTTTCCTGCTGGTTATCATATGATGACACTTAATTGCGATATTACAAAATCTGCTACCTTTACCCATAATGTCATCTAAAACCTGAAGGAATGGAAAGGTCTGAGCTCTAGATTGCTTTACATTTTGAGCCCACATTTCAGCAGTACCAGCTGTTCTAAAATTCATTTGCTCATTATGCTCTGTAGGTGTTTTATTGAGTCCTGCTGCATTTGCAGTTAATGTGAGGAAAGTTACTTCCACCTGTTGGGGTTTAGCAACAATGACCAGGTCAGACCAACCCACCTCCCTGGCCAAGGGGCCCCTTGGTAGTACCAGTGCCAGGTACTTCAAAGCAGAGTTAATAGCCGTATGCTCTGGGGCTTGTATATTATTATTTTTAAAAGATGTTAGCTGCTGTAAACATGAGTGGAGTAAAGCTGTGTGGGGAACCGAGTGAAAATGACAGATAATATTTCTATCAAAGCAGCCAAGTTGGCAAAGTATAGAGAATGCTTTCATTCAGGCCCTTGGCCAGCTTCTGCAGAGCAGTGTTTTCTTGCTCATCCAGGTAGTCCTTGTGAGTAAGCATGGGAGAACTGAACAGAAAGCTAGAAATTAAGCTGTTTTAATAAACTTTCTTTAAGCTTCTCTTTTTAACCTTTAAATTTCTATATTTAACCTTTCTTTCCAAACTGTGCTATAAAAGATAGGCCTTGAGAAAAGACTGAACCGCGGGCTGTGCATTTTCTGAGATACTTGAGTTACAGCTCTTGTTTTTTATTTTTCTGACATACTAAGAGGTTTTTCTTTTTCCTGTTTTTCCAGGTGAGGATGACGAAGATTCAAACCTGCTGATTCTCAGCTACCCCCAGTACTGTCGATACCGTTCCATGTTAAAGCGCATTCAGGACAAGCCTTCCTCAATACTAACAGACCAGTTTGTTTTAGCCCTTGGAGGCATTGCAGTAACAAGCAAGAACCCCCAAATCTTCTATTGTCGGGATACATTTGATCACCCCACCCTGATAGAAAATGAAAGTATATGTGATGAGTTTGGTAAGTCATGTTACAACTATTTTCTACGTCTGTCGAGTAAAGACGTGTCTTTTTAAGTGTCCACTGGTTTCCAAAGGGAAGATGTGATTCCTTTGAAGTGAACCAATGCTATTTACGATTGAAATGTTAAATACCGAATGTGCTCTTTCCTCTTTGAGACTTAAGGCTTCTAGCCACTGGTGATCTCAGTATTGCAACTTCAGTTTATCACAAAGATATGTTACATAAGTAGAGGATGTAGCACAGTTACTTGGTATGAGTGAAAGGATACCTTGCCTGGGTTTGAAATTCGTCTACCTTAACGATTCACCTATAGCCTGTGTCTTTCCAGAAGCTTTACAAAGTGTGTTGGGGTTTTTTAAAAGTCATTATTGGTGCAATATGCTAAAAAATGCAAAATAGGAGTCCCTGCTCATCCAGTCGCTGTTGCAGAGCACTCACTAGCCGTGCATAGGCTCCCAGGGCCCTGCACAAATGTCGGCTGTAGCTGGTGTGTTTCAGAGAGAACTGCAAGATTTGACACCTGATAGCAGCCAGGTGATTTCACACGTTTTGTTTTTGGTGTCAGATCGACCCAAGGACAGCGGATGTGCTGCGAATGTGTGGGAGAATGCACGTCATGTAGACAGGCCGGGTAACTCCAGTGGTGGGTGCAGGGTAGTTTCGTTAGCAGTGTACCCAGGCTGGGAAATGAAGTTTTATTACCCATGTCACCAGATGGATGAGCACTGCAGCTAGTGCTAGAAAAGTCTGTGTGCACAGTGGTGGGTACACCACTATGTGAGACCCCTACATCTCTGCAAGGAAGCTCTTGTGGTCTCTTAGAGGGCAAATTTCTGGTTATGCGTTTAACGTATAATAATGAGAATGAGAGGGAAGGGCTTCAGTGATTCCTGTGATGGGAGAGTCCTCTCTGTTTTTCCAAACTCAAGCATGCTGGCTTTGAGCTTGGTGCCCAGTTCAGGCCTTGTTGTCTTGGCAGAGAAGCACTGACCCAACCTGTGGCATTGGGGCATTTTGTACGATGGTGCTCCTGTGCTGCTCTACTACTTCGTTCCCAACAGGCAGATGAGAGCCTTCCTCACATGATGTTGCCACTGGAGCACATGACTGCTGGGAGTAGTTTTGGTTTTGTGCTGTCAAGCTTTTTCAAAATCAGGCCCAAACTGTCAAGTCTGCTCACACTCACACAAAACATTACAGGCTTTGAACGAACTATGAATAAAAGTGTTGGTTGCTCTTAGAGGGTGGGGGCGGTGAAAAAAATGAATGAAATGCCCTGGAAGTTTGGTCCAATAAACACAATAGTATCATGTTGATTTTTATTTACTCTGAGCTCCAGCTTAGAATATAAAGTTCAGTTTTAATTGACTCTCCTTTTTATATGGGAAAGGTTATTTTAGACTTGAAGGCGTTTGATGAGTCTACCATCTGCTTTCTGTGGAGTATTTTATTCAGGGTCATTCCTTGATTACAGGTTTGTTGAAATAGTTGGATCCATAATGTAAGTGTATCATGGATTATTAGTAATAGATGAATCAAAGAGATGTGGAGTGATGCAGAAACTATGCTTAGTGAACCATAGCAAGTGCTTTGTTCAGTCTCTGAAAGCAAACTATGCCATTCTCTTGACCTTTGCAAGGCAATTATCTCATTATCAAACCAGAGCTACAGACACCTTAGCCATAGAAATGAATGATATGTATTTAAAATTTAGTTTGGTTTAAGAAGCAGATTTTTTAAAATCCCTATTAAAAACAAAAAACAAAACCAAAAAAAAAACCCAACAACCCCCCCCCCCCCCCCCCCAAAACTACTGCTTCAAAGTATTTGTTGTGAAAATAATGATGTGGTAAAACTTGTAAACCCTGCTGTGTTAGGAAGAAATAACTGACCAGTGTGTGGTTCCATATCTGTATTGCAAAATGTACGGTGTCAATTATGCTACCTTTGTTGAAGACAACAGGCAAAATACTATTTTATCCATTTCCTTGCTGGCAGGACAATAAAATGTACTACACTTTGTTATACAAACAGTTTACATTGATACTGTGTAGATTGATGTCACGTGTTGAAAGCGATGACTGGTAAGGCTAAACAGAGGCAGGGTGGGACAGTAGATAAATGGATTGCTCTAAGGCACTGGTATTTATCAGTCAAATCTGAGGGGATACCAGATTACAGAAGTGTGACTAAAATTCTGAAAAGGTGTCTGTAAGGAGTTCCAGTACACATTTAATTTGAAGGTTATTTTTTACCTTACAGATGAAAGAAGGCTGCAGAAGGAACAAGATAGGAGTGTGTGTTTCATCACTGCCTGAAATTCTCCCAACTCTAAAGTGAATACAGAATTTAGGAAGTACAGTCTATTGATGTCTTTATGTGGGAAGCACTGGTTTCTGATATGGATGCCAGGTCTTCTTCAGAAACCTTGCTGCTGGGGAAAGTGTTACACGTTCTCTGCATGTTGGAGTACTGTGCAATAGATACAGCATGTCACAAGTGAGATACCAGAAACACCTTTACAGAGAGCCCCAGCTGTTATCCTTGTTAGGCAGTTTTCATAGAGAGAAATGTTTTTCCAGGAAATAGTCTCTTTACTTTCATTATAGATTTATAACAAAAACCGTTTTGTTCTGACTTCTTCTCATACTTCCCTGTCTATTTTTCCCTCTTCTGTAGGGTTTAACAAAAAAAAAAGGCAGGAAATGAGGAAGAAAAATTAAGTTTTGTTGACAATAAATAATGGGACTTTTTAAAGTAGGTGTATGTAGATGCTGTCTGTAAACTCCCACAGATACGGCTGGAAGAGATGCTGCAATGCTTTGGGCATTCCCAGGTGGATGTTCTCTGTGTTTCCGTAGAACTTCCATAAGGCTCAGGCTGTGCTAAGCTTCCCCTCCAGCTTCAGCTTAGGCTACCACAGCTGGTGCTGCTGCTGACACCACATCTGCCTGTGCCAACCTGTGTCTTGCCTGTGCAGTGCTGTATGGCAGGTTTGGGCAGGATTATTCAGGACCAGTTTTCTTGCACAGTCCTTTTCTGATTCTCCTTTGCCTTGGTTCAGAGTGCCACCACATCCCATCTAGGGGGCTGCTGGAGCTGAGGAAACAGCTCAGCAGCTGGAAGGCTCAGACATTTGCATCCATCTCATTGTAGCCTGCCGGGGAAGGACTTGCTCTCCATTTACAGAGGAAAGACTGCTGTGAGTGGGAAGCCTCCTGCTCCCATTCTTGTTGATACTACTGATTAATCTAACTGCCTTGGAGGGTTCCCCTCCAGAATGCAGATAGGCTCAAAGGCTTGCTTCTGTTCAGAAAGCAGAAGACATAAACCATGCTTGGATGTCTTGATGGCCCAAGTTCCTGGCTATGACCACAGTCAGAGTGTATATGTGTTCCCCTCCTGAAAGAGCAATTAGAGGTCCTCACTAGCATGAAGCAGTCCAGGTGGATAATGAAATGAACATGAACAATGAAAATGAACAATTCATTTCTCTTCAGCTCAAGACATTTTTCAAAATCCTTTTCATTTATCAGCTGCTTGGGTTACTGTTACTGAATAACTTTTGTAAATGCATATAATGCATTACATAGTGGCATCTGCTGTGTGGTCATATATGCTGCAAGAGAGAAGGAATGAAAAAACAAGGTTCCTAATAATTTTCATTATAGACCAAAGAGCTCTAGCTGGAGGCAAAGCTGCCTGTGAGTGTTCAGAAGGTCTGTCTGAAGGTCACTGGGCATTAAATCAGTGTGCACTTGTTGCTAAAGCAGCACATGTCCTCTATGTTTGCTTGTCTGAGGAAGGTGACTTGTCCTACCAGGCTTGTGCCAGCTCCATGGTATGGAGTGGCTTCCAGGGCACATTGACGAGTGTGGATCCTTCGTTATCCAGCTGTGGGCTGTGTTGCCAAATGCATGTGGGCCCTACAAAAACACAGATGTGTCTGTCAGCCCAACCTCCACTTCCTTCAGGCCTGAGGACTCACAGGGCAGCGGGAACAGGCGTGCAGCTTAGAATCAGGAAGTTCAGGTGCTTGGGTGATGATGGATTTCTACGGCTCCATCAGCTTCACCAGGTCCAAATCTTTCACAGAGGGATTTATCATGGGGCTTTGCTAGATAAATGTTATAAATCCTACCTGCTAAAGATGAACCAGAAGTCTCTCTTTCATTTTGTGAGCGTGGGGTTGCTTTTTCTATAAACAGGAGTGTGAGAGGAAACTAAATACAGTTATTTCCTCTCGATTTTTAAAATCTATGTGATTAAGTTTTGAATCATTATTTTTACAGCATGCTGGGTCCAGTATGCCATTAAACAAGCTGTTTGGTCTCTGGGGTACTATAAACATATGCTCACCCCCAAAAGAAGGTTAAAAGTTTTGATTTTACATATAAAGGCCAGTTTTTTATAAAAAAATTCATACCAAAAAGGTGGGAGAATGAAAGAACTACATCCTGCTGTGGTATTAATATAATTTTTTCCTCTGAAAAATTAAGCCTTCATTTTACCATATCACGAGCAATGCAACAGGAATTTCTCATTGAAAAAAAACTGTGTGTAAAAGGGCATTGCAGTCCCCACTTACCTCCTCTCCCTAGCCCAAACTCAATGATATATTACATGCTAGGGGAAAATTAATCTACATTAAAAACAAAGCAAACCTCCATACCTTCAATAAGTCATCTGTCCCTGTAAAACAATGAAGAAAGCAGTTTCTCTCATTTCCAGGCCTGGCAGGGAGTGGTTAGGAGTGAGGGGTGACTTACCAGTCCTCCCAGGCACTGGTGTTTCTGAGCCAACAATTTCAAAAGGACTTACCTTCTGTCTTGTCACTGACCAGGGAAGCCATGGCAGGACAGCACCATGAAGGAGAAAGGACTCTTTAGGGATAGGTCATGTGCCAGAAAAATTGTGTGGGATGAAAGTTGATGGCTTCAGGGTATAGAATGGTACCATTAGTCCTGGTATAGCTGAAATTTGGTCTGTCTTCTCATTATGCATCTCAGTTTACAGAAGTTTGTGACTCACAGATAAAATCAGTTGTTTAGGGGAAAAACATAACAAAATAAAACCTTGGCAGGGAATGAGACTTAAAAAAAAAAAAAGACAAAAGAATGTTTCCAGTCTAAATGAAATACAGTTTTCTTGTTGGTGACTTTATTTGTGTGAGTCAAAGACTCAAAGTTGGCTTTTCTTTTTAAACTAGCTCTAGTGCAAAATTTGTACTTACGCTTGTATGGGTGGTTTTTTAATGCTTTTCAGCTGATATGAAGTATCACCCTTATTGCTATTGACTGTTTTGGCTACCCGCAGGATAATTTATATCAGTGAAATTCAGAAAAACAGAAGTTTCCGTATAGATGCTTCGGGCTTCTTTGTTTTAATACAGATGTGATGTTAGAGTGAGATTGATGTTAGTGCTTCTCTGCACAGACTGGAATGTTTAAAGCATTTAGAAATGCAATAGGAAGAGTAAGGAGACTCTGTATTAGCGTGGATACTGGGACCTCCTTAGATGGAGCTTTACGGTGGCATCTCCAGCAGTCTGAAAAATATGCAAATCTTTTCCAAGGTCCTGGGCAGGGTGGCTTAGCTAAATATTTCAAATTTTAGGTCTCCTAAAACAAAAACAGGACATAGCTGAAGGGGAAGTAACGATTAATGCATAATAGTGCTATATACAATATAGATAAATGTACATTTCCTCTTCCCTCCCAACCCACCTCTGCAAATGTGCAAACATAAGCTTTTAGCTTGAAAAAGCAAATCTGGAAATGTTCTGGATTCTGGTCAGACCTCTTTCTTATTTTGTTAATTGAACTGTGAAGCAAGATATTAATGATCCCCAGATGTTGTTTATAATGATTGATTTTTCAGTTGTGAAAAAATACTTGCAGTTTTTTTAAACAATTGATATTTTCTAATGTGCTCTGCAGCATTTGAATAAAATGTCTGAAGGCAGAGCTGTTTATGTGCCCAACATAATTGCTTCTGTTAAGTGATTTCTTCATTCTTAACATTTTTAGTTCTAATTGCTTTTTCCCCATACATCTAAAAATAAATATTTGCAAGTTTTGCATTCTGTCACTCATTGAAATGCATAAAATATTTGTACACTCAAAGCAAAAAGGCACTGATAAGGGGTCACATTCTGCCTTACTTAGTGGCGTAAATCCAACATAACTCGATCCACTTCTGTGGCTATTACTCAAGATTTTCACCAGTTAACCAAGGACAGAATCTCACCCAATGTTAACAGCAAGCTAAGTGAACATGAGTAAAGTGTAGTAAAGTAAGATAAAATACCTTCCTGTCTGCAAGAACTTCAATAGAAACAAATGCTGTTAGCTTCTACTCTTTTTTTTTAAGTGCATTTTCACTAGCAACCACAGTTGTAACCAGGATAAATATTAAGATAGATTATTTTTCACTTTATAATCAGAACTCCTTTATGAAGGACACTGATTTAATTTGTGTTGCATGTTCCTGCTGCCCTGAGGAAGGCAGCAGATGCTGAGTGGAGGGCCAGGCGCTGCGTGTGACCATGACCCCGCTGCTTGAGGAGGCATCAGGGCTGTGAACCGTGGGGTGTCCAGGATGGCCTGGGCGGGGACAGCTTTGGGGCTCTCGTGGGACGGGAGGTGAGGTGTCCTCACTGCTACAAGGACCTGTGGCACTGCTGAGAGCCTGGGTGTGCCCACTTCTCACTGGCACTTTTAACTGCTTTTTAATTTTTAACTTGTTGACTATGTGACGGTGTTGTGGGGTTTACATGTTTTACCAGCCAGAGTTTGGCAGAGAATCAAATGTACAGTTCCAGCAAACAAAGGGTTTGCAAGTGAGCTGCTCTTCTGTGCCTGATAAATGTAACTCATCACATGTCTTTTGTCATCTTTTATGCACACGTCTGTTTTATGGGTGTCCATGCAATAAATGATTGTAGATATAAATTACTAACTCCTCCTGTATAAGATTTCTACTCGATGGTTAGTTTTGCAATTCAGCTGTCAGAATCATTTGTGATTATAGAGAAAAGAAACCCAAGCTACGTTCGTGGTGCATGTGAGCCATGACCATCATAGATGTTCTCATGTCTGGAGCCATCGATTTTACAGTATGTGTTCCCCTGGTTTTGGTGTCTCCCTTGTACCACCAGGCCTGCCCAGCCTCCTGAGCTGTCTCAGAATTTTCAGTCCACCAGCATCCCAAACCTGGCAAGCAGCATCCTTGAGGTTCCAGGGCTCAGCAGTGGCAGCAAGCAGGGGAGACCTTTGTGTCCAGGGAAGGGCCCCCATTCCCATATAATGGAAAAGTGAAGTGGTTTATGTCAGAATATGGTCACATTCTTCTGATTAAACCCACTCAAAAAAGACAACATTGTAATATTTTCCAATGACTGTTTATCACGAATTACGTCAGCCTTAGTTTAAATTGCTATTATTTCTCCTTAATGCTTCTTGGTGCCTGCATAATTTACAGCATTGGCATCTGCGGGACTATGAAATAACCTTTCACAACCACCATACAATAGTAAAGAACATGAAGTTTTTGTTGTTAATTATTATGGGACTCCTTTAACTTTTTTACAAAGTGACATAAAATATTGTTGAGGTATTTATGGTTAAAGCTACTTTTACGTGGATCTATTTTACTTCTGGCTAGTTCTTAACTAAAGCAGTCATTTGTGGTTATTATGCCTAGGGAGATATTATGTCAGAACTGGTTTAAGAGTATTATTATGTATCACATGTCATATATTACATGTCAGCACTTGAGGCTCTCTTTCAATAAAAACAAATGTAATTTTAGTGAATGGTCTTTTAGGTATAGACCATTTGTAAACTTACCTGAATTCATTTGAAGGTACACTAAAAAGCTTTGTTCTCTGGGAGCGCACTTGGGTAATTTCATTTTGGCTTCAGAAGGAATTTCTAAAATATTTATCATTATTTCAATCAGAGGGTTCTGCCTCTAAAAAGCAAATAGTTTCCCAATACCGAGGTTAATGTACACATTTTAAGGAGCTTTAACTGTTACTCATTACTTTGTTTACTTTTCCCGCTTCAGAGCTCACTCTTGGGAGGTTCCCCACTGGTCAGGCTGATAGGAGTATCCCAGGCAACTAAGCCACCTAATGATGATACTTCACTGTGCCGCTTAATTGAATAGTTTATACCTTCTAGATAATCTGTGGGTGAAGTGGGGGCGGGTTGGGGGAGAAATTAAAGGTTGCAGGAGAGTTTTAGGTTTCCTTGAAGTTTCATTTCAAACTTGGAAAACGCAAACAAAGCAAACTTAAAATTAATGTGTCATTCCCCTTGGTTCCAAATTCTGCGCATATTTTCCAGCACTTACTTATTTAAAGCAAGAAATGAAGCATATGGGGTGTGCCAGAAAGTTTACACAAAGAGTGAAAACACATAAATGACTCACATGAACTTTTTCTGTTGTTTCTTTTTTTTTCTTAATACATAATTGTTTCATTACTGGTAGGAAAAGAAAAAAAAAAGACATGATTACATGATTTCTCTCACTTCCCCCCACCCCCAAATCTGTGTTTGAACACCATAAAAGTGATCAAAGCCTCTATTTGTCTCTAGTTGCATTTTTCTCCGTGGGACTGCTGGTTTTGGTGACTCTGTTGTAAGGAACTGAAACCCTGCTGGGCAAAAAAAAATCAGTTTCTGTCCCCCTGTAAATGCACAGACTGAAGATGTGAAGATGCAAACATGAAACTAAAAAAGCGAGCAAAGAGCAGGGTGAGCATTTCGTATGTTGCTAGGGTGAAATTTAATAAGGGGAACATAAAATGGAGTTAAACTTGCCTGGATGCCATGAGATTTTTTAATATTAGGCAGCATGCTTGATTTCCCTGGAAATGAGTGAGCAATTTGAATTTAGAGTTGTTTGGCGGGGGAGGGGGTGTTTCGTTCTCTTTTTCAGTCAAAGGCATTTCACAACCGGATTGCATGTGAAAGGGGAATCTATCCTTATGTAAGAATGTAACAAACTTTTCCGTTTAATGAATGAATATTCGGTATTTCGGGAGCCCATAAAAGATGGTAAAAGAGGGAGACAGAGCTGACGTAGTAGAGATTTTAATGAAGATTGAAGTTAGTAGTGAAAAGGTCAAAGTGCCATTTGTTGAGCCCCTGCTCCTGGCATGGTTTCAAAGGTCGCAGTGCTGACTGGGGGGCTGTGATGTGTGTTAATGAACAGTTGTGGCACTTAACTGAGATCATGGGTCGGTCACATGAATATATATAAAAGATATGAGTGAACATTTTTCCCCCTTTTTGTGGCTGTTGGAAGGACTAAACAATTAAAAGAAATGTTTGAAATGTTTGAACACCACATTAAGTCCCCTAGTCTGTAAGGAAAATGAGCTATGAATAATAGAATACTGCTCCAGTTAAATACAGTTATTCAAAATTGTTTTCAGCTACAGATGTTATGCCATTTTAGAAACTTAGACTAAATAACGTCAGATCTTGTTTGCTTTTTTAGTATGTTATTCATTTATTGGGAAATTCAAAATTTAAAACAGCTGGGAAAAGGTTTGGTGTTCACTAAGAAATCTTTAAAATGTGTACATTTCAGACTTACTCTTACAGTGCTGTTTAGAAATGACTGAATTGTATATTATAGTTATAAAAGTTCTGTAAACATGGTCTGCCATGTAGATGACAGGGAAACGTGAAATGGGAAAATGAGATAATTCTGGAGCCAAATTTTATGTATTACAGACTTGATAAAACAGCAAATGGCTTTCTCAGTCTAAATAATTTGTAACTTTCCAGGAACGTGCATGGATGTTATGAACAGTATGTCTAAAATAGCAGCAGAAAATAATGTTCATTCTCCTTTAATTCCCCCTTTGATGTTTATGTCAAAACGAAGGAGTTAATTTATCTAAGAGTTTCACTGCATGAGCTGTACAAAACCAATCATGTAGAAATAATAGACTACCATTGGAAGTGCTGTACTATTGCAGTTTTAGTAGCTCTTCAGTTCTGCTCAACAATTAGTCCATACATTTTATAGCTGTGTCTTTAAGAAACTGGCACACTCAGCAAAATTACAGTAATTGGGAGATGATGCAATGTGGAGAGAAATCAGAGTAAGAAAATTAATTGAAAATAGTGTTTTGTTCAGGTTTGGGTTTGTTTTAAAATTTTAGACACACTGCAGTAGTAATTGCTGGTGGGTGAGACTTCTGCAGAATTTAAATTCCACGTGGCCAGGTTTTTGTGAATTTGCTTTTAAATCAAATTGCGAAAGAGGCAAAATAGGTCATTAAAATTCTTGCTGTAGTTTTCTCTCTCTGAAATCAAGTGAGGTCATTAAGGGGGATCCAGAGGAGGGCTTTTTCTCTCTATTGACATGAGTTCTGTTTAACTAAGTTCTCATTGCCTGTCAGCATCTTCATAAACCTAATAAGACAGATCACGGACAATATGTGAATTAGTTTGTCATTTACACAAACAGCTTAAAAGACCTCAGCAATCCCTTTTTGCTTGTGCCCACTTGAGAAAGTACTGAGGCTTTACAGTGTGAACATCCATCTTCCCTGTGATAGCCAGTGGTGCTGGTAGTTTCTTGCTAGGACTTTGTTTTTATACATAAGTACTGAAATTAAGGCAAATTAAAAAAAAAAAAATGGTGGTTTGTTGGGGTTTTTTTGTTTTTTGGGAGTTTTTTGTAGGTTTATGATTGGCAATTACAACCTCGTAGTGTTTTTTAATTGCTCTATTGTCCATTATGGGCCAAAGGCGAGTGAAGCAGTGATAATTTTCATTTCAGCTGAAGTTTGGGCCTTGTTGTTAGATACAGGTTTATCTTGGGCTTTTAGTGATCAGACAAGCATTTCTGTGTGCCTCAGGGCAGCTGTGTTGGTCTTAATGCCATAAATTACTTGGAAGGTAATGATAGATGACCAATTGACTAGAGTAGGAGAGCAAACCTGATTCTTGGATTAATAAGTAGGGGAATAGAGAGAAGAAGTAGAGAGGTGTTACTGCTGCTGCATCTAATGCTAGAGGAAATCATTATCAACCCCCTAAGAGCTAACGTTTTTGGTAAGTCAGTCAAATGATGATGGCTTTCTGCAAAAAGGGCGATACGATTTCATGGAATAACTGCACTGCTAATACTCAAATATATTATTCTGAACTATGAGCTGCAGAGGAACATGGAAGAACGGGAAGAGTTTGTTAGAGAGATTTTTCCCCTGCTTTCAACTTCGTGCCCCATTCTGATGCCTATGCTTTGCACATTTTATTGAAATACTGGACAGGGTTAAGGAAGAACCCAGAAAGGAATTTGTGGTACAGAAAACCTGCTTTTAAGTGGAAGACTAAAGAATGTCGATCCGTTTAGTGCAGAGAGGAGAAGACTGGGAAGGGGCCCGGTCACAGTCTGTTAGTACTTCCATAAGGAGAAGACCTATGACAGTAGAGGTCTCTGTAATTTGCCAGACAGACACATAGCAGGACCCTGTGCTTCAAAGTAGAGGCAGATAAATGCTGAAACTAAGGCACAATTATCTAGCAGCAAGGGGTAATTAACCATGGGAACAACTTAGCTAGGAGCATAGGTTCTTTTTTGCTTGAATCCTTTAAATCAAGAGTGATTTCCAAAAGACATGATCCTTACTCAAGGAAGTCTTCATCCAGTAGTTATTCTGTTGTATAGGCAGTATCTGCAGAAGGTAAACAAGACACTAATATCCTACTAATTCCTTCTGACCTTAAAAACTGTTAACTGTGTTAATATATGTAATTTGTTGCATCTGGGCCAGTAAGGGCTACTTCTTGTTTGGATATCATGTCCATTATACAATAAAACAAACCCTCCAGAAAACTTGCTTGCAGTCTTACTTAGACAAGGCAGAGCTTTGCATCTGCTCTGTGGACTGGAGACTGAGGAACAGGAGTGCTAGGAGGAAGCTGGTGTGCTAGGAGCTAAATATCATTGTCTTCACTGATACATGGTGGTGGCTGTTGATGCCCCATGTCCCCTTCATTCTCCTTACCCGTCTCCATCCACCATGAGCACTTCCCTGTCTCAGAGCACTGACTGGACAGTGCGCTCCTCTGCTCTGGTTTCTTGAGGGCTGGTCAGTCCCTTACCCGTTCTCTGTTGGGAAGATCAGCTCAGGGAGAATTTTAGGTCAATTTTAGGCCATTTTCAGTAACTTCTATGAAGGGCTGTGTGCTCAGGTGAAGTATGGAAAATGTAACTGAGTAGCATCTCATTTAAATGTGCAACAACATAATGCAGCATCATCTACAGATTTACATTACTGATTCCATGAGTCTTCCCTGGTGTCCTTCACAGACATCTCCAGTCACCTTACCTTTCTGTGTAATAGCTTTAAAGAGCATGTTAATTAAAAAGCAGGTGTTAGCAACAAGTGAATAGTAGAAGAGAATGAATTTACTTGAAATCAGCAGTTTCAGGCCACAGAAAGGGTAAGAGAATATGTGAAAAGGCTAATGGTGATCATCCTGCTAACACGGGTGACATTCACAGACGCTGCCGCTGCTTCAGCAGAGATCCTGTGCGACCTTCCAGCTCTGTCATCTCCCTCCCGTGTTTCGTTCTGGGTTTGCAACTGTAGTAGAAGTTAAACTCCCAGTAGAAAAACAACTCTTTGGTGTGGGGTGGCACGTTCACTTTGAGTAGGTGCTGATGATTCTACTTTTCAATTCGTTGATTAAATAAGTCCATCTTCAAATCTTACAAACCTCAGCTGAACTTCACTGAGTTGGGCCTGTGTCCCATTACATGCTTTCACAGAGGTAGAGCACAAGGTTGAAAAACGGAAAGGATTATTCCCAGGATCTTGAGCAGCTCTTAGCTCAGAATACCAGGTACAAAACTAGCATTATAGATGCCCTCATTCTTTTATAGAATCCCGATTTTGCAATGAACCATGATTGTTCGACTGATTTACCAAAAAATTATGGTTCTTCAGGGGATTTTTGGTGCTGGTTGTTTTGAAAGGCAACCTGTAATTAAGATGAATACATGTACATTGTGAATGTTTAGTTATGGTAGAGATGAGTTTGTTATAAAACAAAAACCCCCTAAAAATTCCCTAGCTGCAAATCCTTGCAGTTGCTTAGTTTAGAAGTTTAAGTCAATTTATGGAAGTCTGTGTTTACTGTCTTTAGAGCTTGATCATGACATTGGAATGTATTTTGGAAAAAAAGACCCTATAAAATGAAACCCACATTTATGGGTAAGGAGCACAGAGCACTTAGGATCAGCAGTGAGACTACAGTATCTGTTTGAAGTGTAGCGAAGAGGAGTACTTGCTGCTGCCATGTTGGGCTTAGAAAGTAGTGAACACTTGGTATATGTTCTAACACTGTAACAGCAACTGGACCCAACGCCATAAATTTCATGAAAATGTGGACTGTGATATCCTAATGACAGCAGTCAAAAGATAAAACTAGATCTAAAGTACTTAATTTAAAATAAAACTTTATTATAAAATCAGGTCTCCTAAGGTGCTGCTTTTGTGCTGCGCTGCATGTGAGTAATCTGGGTGACTCATCTAGCCTCTGACTTACTGCAGCCATCAACATTCCCAGCCACGAGTGTTGTCCTTCATAAAGGAAATATCCTATTTTTGGTATGACAATGTCCTCAGTTTTAAAGAATTTTCCTCTTTTAAAGTGCTCAGACAATTAATGCCTCATGCATGTATTCAACAATGGTTGCCTAGCAACCATCAGAAATATTCGGGAGAGCAAAGGAAGCCGAGATGAATGAGCAGTAACATCAGCTCCCATTTCAGGTGAGCTGGAGAAGGCGTCAGGGCTGCTCTGACTGGGTCCAAGCACGTAGATCCGTGAAAATCAAACAGTTCCTAAGTAGCAAAAACGAGCTCCAACTGGCACATCAGCCACCCGCAGAGATGAGTTGGGTTGTGCAGCCAGAAGCGCTTCCAGGAGGCTGCAGCTGGTTGAGCTTTTGCAGTTTCAGAAACCTAGACCAAAACAATGTAACAATGGTTAAAGTAAATTATAGAAGGTCAACAAACATTTCTTGATGGCTGAGGGAAGTTTTGCCACCTTTGTCCTATGTTCCACCTGCAGTTAGAGAATAAGTGACGTTCCTGTTTCCTTTGGTAGAAGTGTTTGGGCAGGGATCTGAGCTCCAGGAAAACCCCTTACATGGGGCTTGGCTCCAGTCCTTTTCTTGGCATTGCCACCTAGTTCCCACTTATTCTCATTTTGCATTTTAATTCTAGTATAGCTTTTACCTCACAGGAGATTTTCTCACTCTAGAGAGTCAAGTTCTTGATGCCTTTTTTAGCACTGGAGGATGCTAATGAATGGAATGGAAGTCTTTTCCACAGTAACAGCCCACAGCCACTATATGCCTGTTTGGATTTTGGTCTTTTATCCTTTTTTTTTAAAATTCTTTTTTCATCAGAAAGGTTGAAATGAAATGCTCAGTCTAGGATTGGAAGGACTGAATTTTATCATCTCTGTTACATCAGAGCTAGTGTGGCCATGTCTTGTGCCTGTCCTTTTCTCTGGATGAGGTTTGGTGCTGCTTCACAGTCTCCCCAGTGGCTATTCCATTGCAGCAGCTCAGGACTTTGGGACCCACAGTTCAGTGGGACACACTGTCTGTTGAAACCATTTGAGATGGTTATATATACTTCTGCAGTTTTAATCTGTAGAAGTATAGTCAGTTGGTTTCTTTTCATTAGATACATAAAAATAAAAGTGCCTGATAGTTGCCTGTTAGTGCTGCTCAGAACATTTTTGACTGCCTGCCCCCTTTTGAAGAAAGTTATGAAATTCTGACATTCTCCTGTTAGATAGAAAAACCGGATTTATGATCATCTCTACTTCAAAGGTAAAGGTTAAGAACAAGATTAGGATCTCCTTTCCACTCATGTAAATCCACAGGAGTCAATTACTTTGAATTGATAGTGATGTGATTTAGATCAGAATCTGGCATTAAACCCTTTTGGGGTTTGCTCTTATACCCATCGACTTTCAGTGCCACTTGACTGCTGACTCTTTGCTTTTGGTATGTGGTGCCTCAGGGGCCCCACATAAAACATTGGTTCACTAGCTTTAGTGGGATTTTTTAGATTAGATGTTAAAATGTTGAAATCAAAATATGTAGGGGGTGGTCGGGAAGTATCAGTCACACAATGGTAATCAGAATAATGCGATTTTTGAGATCGATATCTCATGACTTAGCTGAAAAAAAATCCCTTATGTATCTTGGAGGTCTGAGGCTTTTACTCTTTTTGATTATAACAGGCATTTATTTCTGGCCTTGATGGCTGATGAGATCTCAAACTTAAAATATGCCATGATCCTATAGTCTGGTAGTGCTTTCTGGCACTGGTCAGTGACTAAATATAGCTAGTTTTGAACCACTGTGATAAACCTGGAAGTAATGTTCAGCAGAAAATTCTCAGACAATTCCATAGACAAATGTGGAATATGAAATGACTTTTCTGGATCGCATCTGGTTTGTACTGTATATGTTTTTTTGTCCCATCTCTCTCATTCCCAAGTTTTCCAACTGCTATCTTACAAATGTTTTGTGGTACAGAGAAATCTTAACTAAGGCATGTCAGTGGTTCATGTTGGTTCATGCTAAAGCAACAAATAACATAAAGGGGTTTTAAACCCCAGCTATTTCATGCATTCTTTTTGGCTTTGTAAACCATTTTGCTTTGTTTTTACGAAAAGAAGGTGTATTTAAAAAAAAAACACATGCATTTCTAAAAATCACTGATTGTCTTCTAACTGGCATAGTCCAGAAACATGCAGATTCTTGCATTGTATTATGGGATTAGTGGTATTCATCTGTCATGCATAATGTGAAGGTGATAGTCAGGGAAGGAAAAGAACCTTTTTGAAAGGATTGTGATTTTTCGTTTGGGTTTGTTTGGGTTCTTTTTAATGATTTATCCACATACTTGGGGTTTTTTTCTCTTTTCTTTTGTGGTTTTTTTTTCCTATTTTAAACTTCTACCAGGCTATCTTTAATTTCAAGATGGTGTCTTTGCTAGAAAGATAATCATATGTAATGTCTTCCACAACCTCTTCATATGCATGACTGCATAAAGCTTGTGTAACAGTTGATTATTATAAAATTAGTATGGCATAGCATAGAGCAAACTGGGCCCCTGGCCAGATGAACTAGACAATGAATAGTTATATAAGGTTTTGAAGCACATGTATTAGAACACAAGCGCCCTGTATTTTCTTCTCAATTGTCTGCTGTTTGTTAATGTTTCCCTTTCAATGTGATTGCATCTCAATTTAATAGCACTTGCCATTTCAGGGTTTACTGTGCCAGTGCTCACATAGTTACATCCCCTCTGTGCTGCAAAGCCTACATGTATATTAAAACTGAACTAGGCATGGTTGGCTAATGGGTACTTTGAGAGATATGCACTTATAGAATTAAGTGATGTATGTAATTGTTAATTTTGTGTTAACAAGTTTGAAAAATGTGTTTCACCAATAATTGTAACGCTCCATTCTGTGCAAAGTGTGACATTTTAATTCTTGTTGAACAGTTTCCTACCTCTGCTCTGTGTTTTCATGGCAGGGTATTATTTTGCAATCAGGATAAAAGCATTATTTATTAAAGTTCTAAAATATTACATTACTGGAAGTTTTAAACTGCAGTTCAATCTTCTCTTTCATAAAAGCATTTCATTGATTTTATTTTTTTTAATTGGTCTTTGAGTTTAAACTGAAGTTCCGCATTATGGATTGCATATGATTCCAGAAGCAGAGGGATGTTTTAGTGGAGACTTGATGCTGCTTTAAGGGCAACGAGACGTACCTGTCACAGAACTGTGGGAAAGGCTTGCGTTTGGCATATGCAGCTTTGGGACTGTCAGATCCCAGCCTGCTGCATTTTTGGCACAGGGAGGCCATTGACTTGGGCTGTGGGAAACCTACATTCAGCACTGTCGGTCCTTGTGTCTTTTTCTGCGCCTCCAAAGGAACTTCTGTTAGAGACTTCATGTCTTTAGGAGTCAATTAACAACTCTTCCTTGCTTTCAGTGGGGCGGGACAGCCTTTCCATGGTGAGAGGCTGCTCAGTAGCCACTGACTGTAGTAGCCCAGGTGTCCCTTGATGGAAGAGTGACACTTTCACCTGCCTTGGGGATGCTGGATTTATTTGCTTTCTGTGTGTCTTCCAAACAGCCCAGAAGTCTGAATTCCCCTACTGCCTCTTGCTTCAGTCCTCCTATTCTTCAGTTCCTCGCCTTTTGCCCCCTCCTTGCCACACGGTCCCATCCCCATCCTGGTTCCTCTTTGTTATACCAGGGTGATGCCAGTTCTCCCGTGGCAGCTCTTGGTGGTTCATTCAGGCCGTTGCAGTTGTGAGACCAAAGCCTGCCTATTATTCCCTTTTGCGGTAAATAAATTAATTCTTCGAACCCTCGTAGGCCTAACTACAGAACTGCACAAAGCAAGGTTCACATTCCTCTTCCAGCTAACAGGGGTTTATGTCGTTTGGATGTTCTGTGTCATCCCATCGGTGGAGTCTGACCTCGTGCAGCCTTACTGGTTGCCAGCCAGTGAGGGAAGGCAGTTCAGAAGGGAGAATCATCGCCGTCCCCCACTGAGTTCAGGAGCGCCTCTGTCTAGCATTTGAATTATCAGTAAAGCAAGATTTTCTTATTTCCTGGTAAGGGCAGGATGGGAGGAGCATAATAGGCTCAAAACACAATAAAAATAGCAAAGGAAACAAACAGTTTGTGCCTAATTTGAAACTAACTGATCTCCATGGTGATTGCAACAAATCTGCTGCATTTGACTGTTTAGTGAAGACAAGGGTTAGAAATAAGAGTTCACCAGCCATGCTGGACTGTTTGAATGAACGCTAGAGTAGGAGTGTTGGTACCTTCCCAATGATGGAGTGGCCGTGTGAAGGTGCCCAGGGGAATTCCACAAATAACCTCATTGAAGCTCCAGGGGATTCAAGTGTCTTCCTTCATCATGCATCATCAGAAAAATCAACTTGTACAAATTTTCTAGGATTTTTGCTTTCAACAGTACTGTTCTGTGGAAAAGAGTCCATAGCACTGTGGCTTCAGACAAAAATAGTGTGGCAGAAGACCTTTAAAAACCAGGCAGTAAGCTGGAAACCTTAGGTAAATAATAGGACTAATATACTTGCCACAGTAAATAATAGGACCATAGCTCCTCCAAAACTCTTGATTGGCATTGTTTCAGAGTAAATCCTTATGTGAAATAGAAGCCAGAGATAAAATTTCAGTCTCAATTTAAAGATATTTGAGACAGAGGAAGAAGAGACTGCATTAATCCTTACTAAAGAAGAAATTCCTGTTCATGGTAGTCTGAGATACTGTCATGTGATGAATCAGAAAGTTTTTATTGTTCACATCTTCAGGGTTCTTCAGGGCTGCTGAGTTTTGGCATGCGGAATGGGCAAAAAGCATTTGCAGATCAACCCATCTCCTTTTGCTGAGGCCATTGGCAACAGAAAGCTTCCTATTTGCAGTAAGGGTGTTTGAGTTTCTATTTTTAAAAAAGAATTTTAGAGGGGAGATTATACTTTTGAAATCCTTAGTCATAATGAAAAGATCTTGAGAGGCAGCTGATGAAGACATTCAGAGTGTTACACTACATCAAGATTTAGAGTTTCTTGAGTAAATATTGACCAATTTGACCTTTGCTTTTCCTCAGTCAATATTTATCTCTTGGGACAATGAATCTTCATATTCACCTTAGATGAAGTCCAAGTCTACTTAATAGTATACTTGCAAATCCAGGAGAGGTGATGATTTATCTTGGTACTACTTTTATCTGTTTAAAATTACATATACAGAGGGTTTGGCCACTCATGTCACTTTGTCAGGTTTCCTAAACAAAGCAGCTGCAGGTCATGGCTGATCGGTAGGCTTCTAGGAAAAACTTAAATCCATCAGCAGGCAGAGTGGGTCAGTCTGGGAGTGGAGCAATCTTTATTGGAAATGAGGATGAGGATTCCTGTATAGTGTCAGAGCCCTTCCAGATACTGTCAGGAGGAGGGGACTCACCACAATTAGTCAATAAAATTCTTTCTGTGTATTTTATGAAGTAAAGAAAATAAGTTTTTGAGATTTCTGACCCTACCACAATCTTCCATCAGCCTAAGCCTGAAGAGCACAACATCAGGTATTGTGCAGAAGGCACTGCCCAAGAGACCTGTCTGCAGACAAAGGGGACAGTGGCTTGCCAGGGGTCCCACGCTGCCCCTGAGATATGGATTTGGGAGCAGGTGAGCCCTGACACAGCTCTGTGATGCTGGGCACAGTGGCCAGTTGCGTCCCTAATGCAGTTTGCTTTTGTAGGTCAATATTAAAGTTATTCCCCAGCCTCTGCCCCCAGCCGCTTGCCTTGTTATGTCCCTCTGGCAGGGGAGCCAGGGTTGGAGACCCTGTAGGCTTCCTGTGGCTTGAGAGCCAGGATTCAGAGCAGATAGTGTGGCCCTGACCAAACCCTGTCAAAGAGGACTGTACTCCCCCCTTTATTATTTCAGGACTGTATTACCCCCTTTATTATTTCAGTAGCAATTGCAGTATTTGGAGGCCCTGGCTTAGGTGGAAGCTGAGACACAGCCTTCCCCTGGAGATCAGGGTTGCTGGGGCAGCACGTGTGGCTGGAGCCACTGGGTCATGATTCCTGCACAGGCAGTCCTGGCACCTTCCTGCTACGTCCTTGCCTGGATGCACCATGTCACCCTTCAGTGTCCCACAGCATCCCTGCCTGCTGCTGGCAGAAGCCTCCTCTTACCAATAGGGGCAACACTTTGGGGTAGAAAGTGCAGTTACTGTGCTTGTGAGAGTTACTACTCTCATGAGAGCGAGAGCAACTGTAAAGTGCTGCTCAGGCGGTGGAGAAAGGTGGAGCCTTACAAATATCTGCTTATGCAAATCAAATCATTTGTCTTCTGAAATGTTCGTTTTGCCTTCTCCCTGATTGTATTTTCTGAATTGCCATATGTACTTCTTGTGATATTTCAGTCTTGTCAAATTAAGAAGTGAAGGCCTTATAATTAACTTAACATATATACCAAATAAATTTATGCTTATCATTTTTACAGTTTAATCAGTCAATAATATCATATGTGGCCTGTGAGATTTAAAAAAAAAAAAGTCTAACCTGTTTTTGTAACCCTGTAACTATCAAAGGTATTTGTCTGGGGAGAAGGCATTGAGGAAGAAGAGAATTTTAAAATTGCACAATTACAGTTAAAAAAACAGGGCAGGCAACGTCATGCGTTTCTGAATAGCACACTGTTTAATTTTATAGTAACAGTATTTTAAGAATGCTGACAGTACACAGGAAAGCAGTGAATAATTCTCAAACCCTGATGGTTTGTTGTGCTTAAAATGCTAAGACTTAATCAACCACGGATTTCTCTTAGGAAGAACAAGACATTTGGAAAAAAAAAATAGCTGGCTGAAGCAGTAGTGATTTATCAAAGCAGTATTCAAATATAATAAAGATTTGGCATCCTTACTTAGGATGGGCTGGAAAATATATTTGTTTTCATGTACCTTTTATTTTTTATCTGGTGTGCCTGATTGACTTGTTTTAATACCGATGTTATTTACATTTCAGGGATGGGCCTCTATTACGCAGGAAATTGTCCAAACCCCTACAGCTGTATTTTAAATTGAAATTATTTTTTTTTATGAAGTGATTGTGCAGACTTAATTTAGTAATCTATTATTAAATATATAGTTTCAGGCTGTATAAAGTCTTTATATAGAATGAAAATGGGCACATATGAGGATCTAGGCTATATATACACCTGGTTCCGTATAGTAAGTCTTTTACGTATGTTGTCCATTTTCAGGAACAAATAAACTGCTGCTTTTGAAAACTCAGCTTCTCTTCCATATTAGGGAATTCTGCAGACTCCCTATGTTCCTTAGCTTCAGTATAATGCTAAATCAGTTTGTACATTAGTCTATTTTTAGTTATGAATGAACTTTATGGAGTACAGCGCGCAGAGTGATTTCAGAGATTCTCGCTCATAAAACCCATGTGTCAGGCACCGCAATTACAACTGCAAACATTATGCAAGCTCTGGGCTTCCAGGGGCCCGAGCCCTGAAATTTCCAGGAGGGAAAAGCACACACCCCCCTCACCCTTTTCTACAACATATTGACACGAATAGCAAATCTCGTGGCATGAAATCGGGTTAAATTGTGTGACCTTGGCTGCAGCGGGCGGGCTGCCTGGCGTGGCAGCAGGGGGACACTAGAGGGCAACTGAGAGTTTGCTTTAAACCAGCCAAGCTGGAGATGGTTTTAATATCAACTAAATGTTTAAACTCGGTGAGGATTTATTTTCCTGTCTGCAGATTTTGCATATGTAACCTCGGAGTTTTCATTGACAGCAAATAATAATCCGACTGAAGTTCTTCTAGGGGGAGAATGCAGTGGGAGTGGGTCTGAAGCCTGCTTTTGCCCAAATAAGGCTTTTTTTGCAGACCCCATGTGTTAGATAATGATCAACTGACAGTCGGTCATGAGTTAATAATGCTGGATGCTGAAATATGCATACCATGTGGTATACAACAGTTCTGCGGGGAGAGACAAACACGGCTATAATTAGACATCTGAAACACAAGGAAGTGTGTAAATTGTTTAATAGTCCTCCACTTAATTCACTCAGATAATTTCCTAAGAACCAGTATTGACTACGAAAGAATATTGCACAACTGACTGCATATTTAGTTTAAACCCTACCCTGCTCAGATAAATTTATGGATGCAGCTCGGTTTTATTTGGATTTTTCTGAGTGCTAGAGATTTACTGAGGCTGTAATGCAGAGATGGGCTCAGTTTTGTTTCTGTTGATGTTTGGGAAGATTACACTGAGTCCATGGGGTTTGGACTCATTTAAACTGGGCACATGATCTTACAATCAGGGCTTTTAAACCACCTTTTTTTGGTGTGTTTTGGGAGTTATACAGATTCCCTTTCTACTTGTGAACAACCTGACAGAATTACTACAGTTCCACCGCTGGTTTTCACTGGTGAATAAGTACAGATCCCTCCTGTGCTCAGCAGTGCTGGGCAGTGTCACCTCTGCACCCCAGCATTAAAGCCCTGTGCCAGGTGTATGCAGGTCTCCCAGGGTACAGAGGCTTCGTGCCAAGCTATCTGTGGAAGAAGAGTTATTCCTGAACCTCTGAACTATTCCTGTGTGCACTGTGATGGGGGGCCTGGCAAGCCAAGTGCTGTTGGTGAAGTTGGTGATGACCCAGAGATTTGAATGAAGCAGGGCTTATCTTGTGGCTGCTGCTCCTGCCTCCACCTAATGCCTTGTGTAGTCCTCATTGTGGTGGAAGCTGAATGTAGGCATCAAAGGGGGGAGCTTACTCTGTAGTTTCTGCTTGTCACTTTACTAATATCTTCATGCAGGTTGATTATGCCTAACAAATTTTTATTACTTCACAGTGCAATTATCAAGTGCAAAGGGAAAAAAGTGAAAGGAAATTATAATATTCTTACACTAAAAAAAAAAAATTCTTATATAATCAGTTACAAATCAGAAATGCAAGAGTTTATTTAAAGAATATATTTGTAGTTTTCACATTGTGCACAACTCAATGATTGTTCCTTCTTTACCTGCTGTTGTCATTCCCAAAAACAAGGTCTTGGAAAGCTGTCCATTTTATCCTTCTGGCATGAATTTCTGCCTGTTTATATTCATGCATGATGTCCATCAGTCAATTAGCCCATCTCATCTGTCTATCTGTGTGGATATCACTGGTTGTGTATCTACTGTATTTCCAAGGTACGTAGGTCGCGTCTCCATTGGGTACTGCTGACTCTGCTAGACAGCAATTACACAAACGCTGGCTTTTACTGGAGAGAAAAAGAAACATTGCTAGGAAAGCTGCCTTAAGATTTGTCTTTTATTTTCTAAAGCCCTCTAATGGGAAGTCTACCTTGAGTGTTCTGATGAGTTTTGATCAGATAGGCTGACTTCCATGGGTTTGCTGTGCATTTTCATTTCTTGCTACCCTGCTTACACTGCTTTTGTCTTGGCTATTACATAATCTGTTAGAACCTGTTCACTTTCCTTTCGTTGCTTGCTTGCCCTTTTTTTTTTTTTTAACCCTGACTATTCTGAGAAGTCAGTCCTGCACTTCTCGAATATTTCTGTGACCTTTCTACAGAAACTGAAGCCCCTGTCTGCTGGGTGCAGCTTTCCAGGAGGTGACCTTTGGGGTGGAGTGCTTCAAGGCTGGAGATTGACTGCAGATTTCTGAGGGAGAGGGAAATCTGACGAACCTCTGTCTGATCCTGTGATTCTGCCCAAGCACATGGTGTTTCATGATGAGATAGGATGATTTCTTTGTTCGGGGCTTGAATGCTTCTTTCCCACTAGTGACAGAGAGAGCCATGCTGGCTTGGTTGTGTGGCTCGATGCTTAACAGGCTTAGCCTCAAAGGTGTGAATAGCCCCAGTGAGGTCATCAGAGGTCTTTTCCACGTTCCAGGTCTTTACGAGTTACGCATGTACTTTGCTCAATCAAGGCTGCAGCTCTTCATGTTCCTTGTCCTGCATAGCTCAGTACTTCACTGTATTTGATCCTATACTCACGCAGTTTCTCACCAGAAGAATCACGGAGTCATCTAATCTGGTATGAACCCCAAGCAGTGGCTCATCAGCCAAAATTGCTGGCAAATGCTTTCATCCAGTTCACCACCTTTTTTTCTGAAGGAGAAGGGAAACAGCTGTTTGAGCGAGGAGCACAGCCAGACAGCTGGACGCCTGCTCCATGCATCCCGCCAGGCTGCTGAGCCGCCCGCAGCACCCGGGCTCTCCTGGCAGCAGCACAGGACACCCAGCCCCACTGATAACTTGACCTTCAAGACCCTCGAATTGCATGTGTTTCTTCCTGCCCTGTGCACACCAGCTTGTGTCTGGCTCAGGCTTTTCCTGAAGGGTCTTGAGAAAGCTGGTCATAGGCACGCCTCCATATTCTGCTGTGAGACCACCTGTGGGGACTGCAGTGCCTAGGCACGCCTGGTTATGCCTCCTCGCTTCTGAGTGCCAGCTTTTTCTCACCTTTGAGGTGCTTATATTACCTAGTGAAGTCACTTCTCAGTCATTTTTGCTCAAACCCAGCACAGCTTAAGTTCGTCAGACCTCCTTGAAGGCAAACATCCCAT
This sequence comes from Corapipo altera, assembly GCF_003945725.1. Lineage (NCBI taxonomy): Eukaryota > Metazoa > Chordata > Aves > Passeriformes > Pipridae > Corapipo > Corapipo altera. The sequence continues at coordinate 158,340 of NW_020884900.1, read as the reverse complement.
TGGCAATGGCATCTTCCTATCAGGGTGTGTTGAATTTCCAGTGGGGAGTGGCCTGTGAAGTGTCACTCTTGGCTTGGGCAGTGGGACCTGTAACCCTTGCTCGCAGGTTTCGTGCTGGAGCAGTACTGAGGAGCATTGTGTGTTCCTGGTCCGTTTTTCCTTCTGATTACTCATTTGTATGAGTCAGTCTTAGTGTTGTGCCAGTCCTTGTGTCAGTGTGAATGTTACTGTCAGGGACTTTATATTTATTTCACTGATAAAAATTTGTAATACTAGCAAGACCAGGAGCAACCCCTGTGGAATCCCACCATAAGTCTTTACATTTGATAGAAATTCCCCACTGATGCCTGCTTTTAGCTCTATCATTTAGCCAGCTATTAATCCATTCAATATATGCTTGAATAAAATCATGTAGCGCTGTTTTTTAATCAAAGAGTTATTTAGTATTAAATCAGCTGTCATACTGAATGAAGGTAAGTTCCATGTGTGCAGCTAGTTTCTCTAACCAAGCTTGTAGTTTCAAAGTGTAAAATAAGGTGCTTTGTTTGTTTTTCTTTTCTGTTGTTTTAAGATCTAGTTTCTGTAAAACCGAGTGAATTGACTGGCTTTAATTATATTCTTTTGCAAGCATATAATCTGGCTTCTTTGCAAGTATGGAACAAATATTTACCAAACACCTCTGCCTCTTTTTGAATCATTAGTAACAATCCTGTCATCTGTAGCCAGTAATAGGCCTACACTGGATTGTTTTTATTATTATTTTTAATTTGCTCTAAGGTCTTCTTGCATGTCACATATTTGTCAAGCATAGATTTTTCTCTGAAGTCTTCAACTTCCCTTTTCAATTTACTGCACTTCATAATTTCCAACTCATGTATAGATTTTGTCCAAAAAAAAAAAAATAAAACACAGCAACTTCCTTCCATTTTCTTTTAAAACCCACATTAGTCAGCAGGACATAACAAAGCCCAGATCAAGAAAAAGTCTTAACTTCCAGCCACCCTGAAATGAAGAAAAAGAAACTTCCAGCCTCATCCTGAATCTTGTCCCCGTCTTCCAAAAAGAAACATTGAGTTTTTTTGCAAAATTGGCCAACCTGATATTTGCAGTTCCTCTGACTTTTCTATTAAAAGCAATGCTAGTCTGAACTGTAATCCACGAAAAATAGTACCATTTTACTTTTTTTCAGAGATCGTCTGGTCAGGAGGGGGGTCAAAACAACAGTCTGCAGCAAGTCATATGTCTCCACATTAATCCACACAAGGAAGTGTCTGTTTCACTTATTTCCAAATGAGGAATGTTTTCCTTAGAGAGGTAGCAAATTGATTTTCCCCACATGGAGCATGGGATATCTCATTTCCAAAACAAAACTTTCAGAAATGGCTACACAAGTCCACTCTTTCTCCGTGTGTGTTAGAAAGCCAGCATGGTTCCTTAATGTTCCCTGTAAGATTGTTCATTGCTGTGCTCTGAGGTTTCCAGGTCAGGTCTGGCAAGTTCAGTTACAGAGAAGGGAATAAACAAATGTTTGCGTTTAGAAAAAGATGAGTAAAAATAATTTTAATATTGAGATTGTTCTATGTGCAGCTTGAGTAAGCAAGAGGCGTGTGTGTTTGCAGAGAGGCTATGTGACCTCCACAGCTCGATGAGAGCTTGAGCTGTTGGTAGATGCTCATCACTGACTTCTGTAGGTGTACTTAGGATCTTAATGAGAGCTTCCCCAAATTCAGTTGGTATTGTTGTTTCCTAAACAAAGGTCTGGGGTTTTTTTTAGTGTAGTCTGATCTTTTGCTTTATTTTTCAGCCACTTCAGTTTCTGACCCTTGGATGCAGTATTAGATTAGTTACAACTCACTTCTCTTCACCAGCTCAGCTCAGCATGCCTGGGTGATAAATGCCCCAGGCTCTCCTTCTCGGACCCTGTTACCAGGAGGCAAAAGTTTTTAAATAAACTTTGAGGGGTGAAAGGAAAATAAATGAAATGTAAGATCCTGAACTCAGAATGAAGAAAAGGGTATGAGGTAAAGGAGAGAAAATAAAGAGATGGAGGTGACAAGGAAATCAAGGAAGCAGCTAGGACTCCAGAAAGTATGCGAGATGAAGTAATCTCCGAACAGTTTTTGAGACAGAGCTTAAATATAGGAATATACTTTCCTTAACTTTCAGATATTGCAGAATGCCAGAAGCCCCCTAGAGGGGTGAGTGTTAAAGCCATTAAACCTGTTAACTTTCTATTCATTACATTTTAAAAGGTGTAACATGTAACCATGATTTTCAGACAGGAGCTAACTTTTGCCAGGCTGCTTTAGGGATGTCCTCACCAACCAGCATTTGCCACCTGCTATTTGCCACCATGCCATCAGGCATGGTCAGTTCATGGATTTTGCGGAGATCTGGAACCATTCTTCTCACCTTGACTTTGATGGCCGGGTACCTCTGTATGCCACTTCCAGCTTCTGTTTGGCACCTGCATTGTGAATAGCTCTGTGATCTGACACATCCTGCCGTTTCCACCTGCCTAAGAGGGAAGGTCTCCTAGTCTGTTCTGTATTTACTGATGGTTTTGCAGCTTAGGGCCAAGGATTCTGGTGTCACAGCTTTTGTGCATGTGTGTGAAAGCTGGAAGGCATATGAAGGACTGGCACAGTGCAAAAAGATTCTATGAGGAGACATTCCGCAAGGTGTCCTTCAGGGAGGAGAGGCTGTTGATGCATTTAGCAGGTGTGCTGCAGCTTTGCCTCATGCGAGCGCACGTCTCCTCTGAACCCAGCACCACAGCACATCCCTGTTTATCAACTCCTTGCAACTTCCAGTGCTCCACTTTAATCCTGGTTTGTGATTGCTTCCCTCTGGTACACTCCCACCTCTGTGTTTAGAGCTCACCTGACTCTGTGAGCCCACCCTCAGTGTAGACCCAGATCTTCTGCTGGCCCTTCTTTGGTGATGGCCCTGGACATTTTTACAAGCTTGGTTGATTTTTTTTTTTTTCTTGTATTGATTTTTGCAGTTGGCAGAAATGCTGTTGTTCTTCCTTCAGCTTTCCACAGGACAGAAACACGGTCACAGAAAACAACAGGCAGCCAGAATCTGGTTGGCACTGCAAGTTGTAAGTGCATTAGCAATGCTTAGCAGCTATCCTGGTACAGTCCTCAGCAAAACACAGCAATGGTCTTCCTTTCCTTTTTTTTTTTCTCTTTCTCTCTCTCTCTTTTTCTTCTCCTACTTTTGAAGTGTATCTGAGAAACTGGAATATCAGCAAGACAAAATCAAAAGTTGTATCAGGAAATGGTCACACAGGTCAGAGAGGCTTGAAACGGAAAGAACTTTGATCATGAGCATCACAGTTGCTTAGATGTGCTTTAGAGTAAGAAATGTGGAGCAGGCAATTAAAAGGTACATGTTTTAGGCATGAGTACAGTACTGTTTACTTACGTGGTTTGTTGAGCAGCCAGCAAGGTCCAAGGTTATTTTGGGCTCAGCATGAGTAAGTGATCCAGGTATGACAAATGAGGTAATGCATTCCAGGCTCATTAAAAACTCTTGGCTACACCACTGATTTTGACAGAGTGCCAACATAGCTTGACCTCAGCTGTGTGAAGGCCACTATTTTTTTTAACACCCTCCCTATAACAACATATCTTTTGCATTAGCCAAAATATGTGCTCCAGTGTTATTGGGAGGGTTGAACTCACTGGAGTTCCAGTGATAATCAGACTCCTAAAAAATAGATAGTTTTACTGTAACTGACCTGCTAAAATCAGGTACCCCAAACCCACAGTCATTGTCTCTTGACTTATTTGTGCCTCTAGTACATGGCATTCTTGGCATGGATGTGGCTCAAGGGAGGTTGACTTGATAACAGGGTAAGCCCAGCGATCACTTCCCCACCCTGGGGATGCAGGAAAAGAAGGTGGCAGGTGGAGGTGCTCTCTTCTTCTGGCAACCTATGCTTTTCCACCATAGGTAGTGTTTAATCATGGCTGACCTTGGCAGCTCACATTTTTGGGTACTTCTCTTTCACCTGCGTAGAACTTGCCTTCCTTGGGTTAAACCCAGAGCGAGGAGTTGTTGTAGATGGTGAGATTTGGAAATGCTCCTCTTTCTCGCGTGAGAGTTGAATAACTGAGGGTGGTAGTGACAGGAGAGCAGTGGCCAAAACCTTATAAGTTTTCAGAGTAAGTGGGCAGGGCAGTTGCCACCTTCTGCTCTTTCTGGCCTGTCCTGATCACCTAAAATATCCTGATGTTTGCACAGAGTGATGTGAGTGTTGGAGGGGAAGATGTAATTTTTGAGCAGTGATGCTGTTTCGTGGCTTCATGAACAGAGAGGAAACATCTAGCTAGTCTGAGCAGATTAGCCATGAGCTCCTCTCTTTCTGTGTGCCTCTCTTACTCTGAGAGTCAGAGCCTGCTGCTGAGCTTCTCTGCGATTCCTGGTCTTTATTTCTGTGCAGAGATGCCTCTGGACTGTCCTTGTTTGATTGCTATAGTCTGTAGGCAGCTCACAAGAACAGGCTTTGGGAGCACCAGGACAGCTTCTTACTAGGGTACGTTTTAGTCAGCAAAGATTTGCCAATCTACGTGTACAGATAATCTAACTCCTTGTGTTGTACATGACACGGGCTTTGCATTAACCTCTCAGGAGTGACAGTTTGTAGTAAAAACACATAGAGTATTGCTGGTGCTTTGGCACTACGGGGTGTAGCCATGGTCTGGGGACTCCAGGACTCAAGTAGAGTTACCTTGTACTGTGCATTTTGCAGTAGCTGTGTTTTGCCTGGTCGTACCTGAAATGTTTACCAGGACTCAGCAGGTGAAATGGCTTTCCCGGCTGGGCTCTAGATTGCTGTAGCACAGGAAAGGTAATGTCTTGTGCTTTGCTTGGTTCTAAGTGAACATACCCTTTGTGGTGACTAGCAAATTTGGGATGAGCTGTGATCCCAAGAAGAGGCTCCTTGAGTCAGCAAACCTTCAGTGTACAGGACACCTCTGCTATGCTAGTACTGATCCTTTTAATCACACCTGAGTAGAGGCAAAACAAGTTCCCAGCAGCCCATCAGGGGTCCCAGTAGATGTTTCAGTGGCTGAGTTTTCCCCTCTTTCAGATACAGTAGGAAACAAAAAGAAGGAAATAAGGATGGAAAACAACACACCTTGGCAAAAGGCAAATATGTTGTCAAATGCACAGGAAAGGAAGTTTTTAAGCTGGTGCTGTCCTGTGTCTCTCATACTCCTGTTACAGGCACTCAGACTGAAGAGGTGGCAAATAAATGCAAACTTTCTTCTGTACTTATGTATTCATTTTGTACTTTAATTTGCTTTGCTTATGTTCTCACCTTCTGGAAATGTGCAAGTTATCAGGTCTCACTGCCACAAATGCTTTCAGAAAATGGTTTTGAAAGCCATATGCACAAACATGTGAAGAAATTGAATCGTTTCAGATATTCTCAGGTAGTCATGCCAGAAGTCTTTCTCCACCAGAAAACAGAAAAATAACATAGGATACTCACTTAACAGTCCAGTAAATACTAAGCATACAATGTCATCATGAAAACTGACTGAGACTAAGCCACAACATGTGTGTAAAATTGCTTCAAAATAATTATGAATAACAAATTCAAGACATTTGCAGTGTGCTCATGAATATGTCAGAAATTAAACAAAAAAAATTACAAAATTGAAACACGTATGTGACTTGTAAATGATTTCTTCGGTCCTAGTCATATTTTCTAGAGAACAAAATGGCCGTCACTGAAATGCAATAATCTTCAAATAATGCATTTATTTATAATGATTTAGGGAGCAAATGTTAATGGCTTAGTTTCAAGTGTGACTGGAACTATGTCAAATGTTTTCTTGTACAGAATAGATACTAGATGCAAGGACCTTCTCTTCTGGTATTAATTCCTATTGCTGCTTTCTTGTTAATTGTGTGTCAGATCTGGAAGGGCTTCAGGTGATTTAAAGTCATACCATGGGACGTGTGGGATGGTCCTCATGTGTGCTGTGCGCAGACCTTCCCTGCTGCAGCTCCTGAGCCATGGGAAGAATGCAAATACCCATTTCGTAGTGGGTTTGTGCCAGTTCTGCGTGGAAGGCTCCAATTCAAACAGTGTTTATATGCAAGCTCAATATACCTGGAATTTAGAAACAAATGCCTTCTTGCTTTTAAAGCTTTTAGCAAAACATTAGCAGTGCTTTATAGTGTGATACAGAGTAGAGTGCCAAAACTCAGGATAACAAGTATGTTTGGAAAACACTGAGCCTTGAACTAGTTTCTTTATTCATTAAAGAGAAAGAAAAGAAAGAAAGAAAGAAAGGACAAGTAATTGATATGCAAGTATATTTGATATTTGCTCAGCCACATCCCTCTTCTGCAGTGTGTTGGGCCAGGCCTGGGGATCCATTCGTTCGAAGGTCGATCTTTCAACATTGTGGGCCAGGGTGTAGGAAACTCAGGGAATGTTACTGTTCTCTTCAGTACCTGCTTAAAGAAGATGCAACTGCTGGCGCTGACGGTGGTTAGGGATCTGTCCATCCCATCCAGGTCATGTGCCAAAAAACAAGCAGGCACCAGGAATACACCGAAGGCTGAGCGGGGTTTATGAATAAGGCCAGGTGGCGTGGCCAGGGCTGGCAGTCTGGCAACCGGCGCTGGATCCTTGGAGCTCATCCCATGCTCCCGCCGAGCCGCTCATCTCTGTTTATATGAGTAATGGAACAGCTGGGGGAGGGGACTTGGAAGCACAGAGCAAATACTCTGAGTGTTCATTTTGTGTAAGGCTGACATCTACACCAAGTCGAGACTCCCAGCGACGTAGTGTGCAGTCACATGCTGTAGCATTCATGAGTACAGATATAAATCAGGCAGATGTTTGTCGACTGGAATGGGTAATAATTTCTTTCTCTCTTTGTTTGATTTTGCATGTTAGCCTCAGATGACAATTTCAGAATTGCTTTCTGCAGTACTTTTCAATAAGCAGAATGTGCTTCGCTGGAGATAGATGGAGATATTTCTAAAGGGAGATAAACATATTTTTAGATAGACACAAATATAGACTTACACCCATATGCACTTACATATATATATATATATATATATATATATATATATACACACAGACACACATATATATATATTTTTTTTTTTACTATGTGCCTGTGTTGGAGGAAGAAAAAGGATGTGACTTTTGATTTTAAACCTGCAACTTTTCTCCTTCTCTGAACAGACCAAATATGACAGTGTTACTCAAACTATAAAATCAAATTAATACCCTGTATTGTGTTTGCAAACTAATTAAAATGTAAAATGTCCCGAAACCACTGACTTGCTGTGTGACAAATGTAAGATTAAAAACAATTAGAAGATACTCAAGAGGTTTGTGATGTTTAGATTTCTGACATTGTTCTAATCCTCCCTTTAAGTAATGAAAACAATGGTTACCTAGAAATTAAAGGTTTAAAGGAAATTATCTTATTCAGTACAGTCATTAGTTAATGATTGTTTATCATTTTAAATGTTGCCATAGTAGTCAGAGGCTGATTTTTAAATCTGAAAGCAGAGAGGACACGTAATAATGAGCAAACATCTGCTTCATCTATTATTTCTATATATGATCATAATTTATATCGTAATACTACTATTGAAAGATGAGTGTGATATTTTTTATGATGATCCATATCCCATTCCTCATGTGGCTCAGCACAGTTAGGATTTAGTCACTGTGTTATTTCAGAGCTGTTTTATCTTAAGAATTGGACAAAACTGAAAGTGATTCATGTTAATTAGTATGTGTGGTATGTAACCCTTATGAAACAATCAATCACTTATTTCAGTACTTGTCAACTTCCACAGCTAGTTGTTAAGGTTTTTTTTGATCCATTTCAGGACTCAGGAGTAATTTTTTATTTTTTTTTCTTAAACTTTTTCAGAAGAACTTTGACAAGAATGACGGGATATATAAACATTTCTTGGAGCTGTGAGGAATTTCAATATTTCAGAACGTTTTGAAAGCCAGATGTTTCCCAAAGTTGGAAATAGTAGTTAGTACTCTTGCTTGAAGATTAGAGATAATAAAGGCAGCAGGGTGATTAATGCAAAGTTACCCATTAATATTCAATTTTGTTCTTTTTTGTACCATGGAGAAATATTTGTGCTTTCTCTCCGAGTCCTTCGGAGACCAGTGTTTGACTTTACATTAATTAGCTATGTGAAAGTGGAATAGATTAGCTTTGAGGGATATTCTATAGAAATGTATAGTGTGTCAAGACGTAACCCACGGAGGATGGGAATCTTGTAATAAGCATTTACTGTAGACAGATGTGTACATTTCTGTGACTGATTGTAAAGGAATTATTTATTATGCTTTCAGCTGTTAAGAATTCAGGATAAGACAATGTGCTCAAATTGTTCTCCATTAATTTTCAGCGCCAAATCTTAAAGGCAGACCGCGCAAAAAGAAGCCGTGCCCACAGAGAAGAGATTCATTAAATGGCATTAAGGATTCCAACAATAATTCTGAAAGCAAAGCTGTTGCCAAGGTAAATCACTTAATAATACTCTTTTCAGTACACTCTCCTTTTTTAGGTACAACCCTGCCTTTGTTTCCCAGCGTGCTGTTTCAGATTTAGAGTGTAACTTATTTTCTTGGGGATGATAAATGTAATTTTTTCAATAGTTTTATTTTTCACTTAATCATGCCTGTGTTCAAAATTACCAACAACTATAATCACCTAACAACCTAATGCTATCAGCTTGTTGGTAACTGGTAATGCTTAAGCTTTCTTGGCATCTAGTGTTAGTTTTCACATTCTGTGACACACAAACATAGTTTGTGACAGTATCTTCAAATTAAAAATAAACCTGGGAGCAGCTCACTCTGTTACAATGTACTTCTAAATATAAGTTTGAAGATAAACAGACTATGAAACAAGAACTGCTTCAGTAATGGTTTCTAAGAAGCACACACAAGCGACATTACCTGATCTTGACATTTTTAAATTAGAAAAAAAAATAAAAAAGATAAAGGCAGAAACTCAGTACAAAAGCTTAAAAAAAAAATCTGGGCTGTTTCCTTAATACTTAGTGCTGAGCTGCATGTTCCAGGATTTGTTGAATAGTGCATGCTTTTACAGAGTCTTCTGTATGTGCTGCAAGTGCTTAGCTCATACTGCAAGTAAAAATTGGATCATTGATTTGTGTTTATACACTTAATCTTTTAGATATTTATGGGTTTGTGTCTTTTCCTTAAAATATTTTAAAATGAAGCTTCTGTAGTGTAAATTGCATCCTATTTTCTATGTTGTCTGAGTGGTTTTAAATAGGAATTTGGTTTTCTCTTAGAAAAAAAGCAACACAAATGGCTCCTTTCAAGATGATTTAATTTGAAACTCTTAGATGCAAAGATGGAAAATTACTTAGAGCACTACTTGATTTTTATCTGAGGTAGAACTTTGTCACTGATACTTCTGAGCTAAACAGCTGTAGAGGTTTGCATATACTGAATTTTTATGCCAACTCCTGCCAAATCTGTTTCAATAAATTAGATGGATGTGTATCTGAAAAACATTTCCATTGTTGTGACCATCTCTTTAGGAAATACAGTGAATGTATAGACCCATTTGCGTGGGTATTGTTGTACACAGTGAATGTCCTGGGAGATTAGGAGGTTAAAGAGGTCAAGTGGAAGTGTTCTGCTCTCAGTTTCTCATAGGAAGGCAAATTAAATTCCACCTCCTCCTCCACCCTAGGAGTTCAGTTAAAACTGTGCTTTCTGTTGATGACAATAAAAGAGGCTGAAGTTCATGATGAAGCTCTGCCCTTAAGTCACTGTTTCTCTTCCTTTTGTGCCCTATTGTGCTCAGTTGGAGTCTGTACTATCGTATTAGACAGGCATGGTAAGAGATGGTGGAGCCTGGTGTGTTGAGTTGCGGGGTCCTGCCAGATACTATAGTTTTTCTGAATGTTTTCTCTGTGAAAGAACATGCAAAATTGGCAGTGTGAAAATGTCTCAATTTGCCTCAAGTCCCCTTCCCCCAAGACATTTTTCATGTTGAAATATTACCAGTGAACTGCAACATGGACCGTATTGTCAAAGCACCCTGGACTGTAGCACAAGTAGTTCTGCCTCTTAAGCACCTGATATATAGGTACTAGATAATTAAAATCTACAGTAACACTTCATACCGAATTGTTTATCCTCTGTGTTTATATTTGGGTTTACCCTACTAGTCAGATGGGAGGATATTTCAGATCAGAAGTAATTCCACCTTTTTATCTAGTCATACTGTGCTCATCATTGTGCAGATATTAATAGCATTAATTATCTTGGCCAGCTTAATTTCATTATAAATAATAGACATGCTCATGATATAATGTTCTTGCATGTAGTCACACTGACTTCACTGTGGCTCTTCACATCCATCTGTGTCTCAGGGCTGTGGGTATACTTTAATAAGAGAAGGACAGCGAATCAAACCCTCTACAGCAGATGTACTGCACTTCACACAGACCCTGCCTCTGGGTTACTGGGGAAGGAGGGGAAGTGTATTTGGGGAAGGGGGATGAACGGAGACCCACCTACTGTCTTCTCATTGTTGGGAACAGTTGGGATGTTAAGTCATCATCTGAAGCTCCATGTTGGACTCTTCTGTTTATTATCCTCCTGTCAGTGCTCTATCTCCTACTAATGCTGACAATGGGTCCGTGGAGAGCAGAGTTGGACACTGCTGGTGTAAACGGGACAAATCCACTTGTGTCAGATGCTGAAGCGTTTTGGCCATGGTCCTGGCCATACTCCTGTTCCAGCTGAAATCCCTTTTGAGCAGAAGTTGTGCTGCTTGCATTCTCAGATCGTGTCCCTCAGTGTCTGACAGCAGCCTCACTTCCCGGTGGCGGGGCGATGTCTCTGATGGAGTTGCAGTGGCTCTATGGTTTAAGTCAGGAAACAGCAGAAGTGGCATTCTGAACTCTGTGGATTTAAGCCTGTCAAGACCAATTCAAGCTGCACGGTTGTAATGACTTGCTGAATTTCACGTTCTCAGCTGCCAGTGACTAGAAAGCTTTGTACATCCTTACAACATAGTTCTCATTAGGCGTGTTTCCCCTGAACCATCAGCAGATTGTTTTGTAGGATTTTACAGTTACCTGACATGGAAAAGCTTCTGGTTGGGTAGGAGCAGCTCTGAGTTAGTTCCACTGTAGGTGGCTTGTTAAAAATAGAGTGATAGCGGGACAGTCAATGTGGTCATGGACCTGCAGGTGCTGCCAGGGAAAGCGGGTCTTTCATGTGTCACTTCTTGTTGGTCACTGCATCCATTTCAGTACCTCTGGGGGAAGATCCCAGGGGAGTGCCCTCCTAGGCTGGGAAGAGAATACAAGGCTGTCTACTAAGGCAGCATCAGCTCTCCTGGAGAAGGATATATCAAGCTCTTCTCACAAAACACTCCCAGGACTTTGGAGGCTTTTGTACTTCACTCCTTCACGTGTCATCAGTGCTGGACAGGCTTTTGGGACTTGCAGACTCCAACATGACCCTCATTGTGCCTGCTTCATCCTCCCGAAGAGTGTTCCCATTCAAAGTGTGCAGAAATGCCTTCTAAGGCTTTTTAAAACTGGCCAATCTGACCATTTTGAAGAATTGAAAGGATTAACTTGTTAAACATGGAAGTTGTCCCCAAATGAATCTACTCATTTCGTCTTGTAGTGCAAATGCTGAAGTAAATCTCTCACTTCATTTGTACAGCAAGATCTCGGAAATTAGTTTAAAAGTCGCCAGGATATGCTTTTCCTGTGGCCACAGGTGACCTGGAATGCTCTCAGACGTGGAGATTTATTCTGAGCGCCTCAGCCATTTTCTGATTGAAACTGTAAAATGCGGGTCTGTAGTGGTCTGTGTTGTGTGTGACCTCTGGCAGGAGAAGACAAACACACGGGTGTAGCCTTGAGTGTTCACTGGTCATTTAGTCATGGATGAACCGCCTCTGATGGAACACATGGCAGGAGGTGGTCAGATGTTCCAGAGCCCATCTCTGGGCACCCCCAGAGATGCAGCACTGGGTCTCAAACACTGAGTGGATGAAGCATTGCAGCCTTCATCAAAGCTTCATTGAACCTGACACTGCTTGGAGTCCATCCATTGCATTTTGGCACCTCTGACTTCCACAGGTGCTTTGACCTCACTTCTCTGTAGACAGGAGAGAGGGAGTTTGTGTGTACCACAGGTTTTTCTCACTACTGGTGGCTTTCTTATATTATTTAATTTGTTTCCCTTCATCTCTTGCCATTAGTTTGCTTGCACAGCAGTGAGCTTGGATTTCAGTTAGTGTTCATGCCCAGGTTGTCTTTGCAAACATAGTTCTGAGTTGTCCAGTTTGAAGAAGAAAATCCAAGCAAGCAGGTAACAAAACTGAATAAATGTTCCCAGGTCCAGTGAATTTGTTCCAAATTTACAGCTCAAGTTGAAAATCCTAAAGTTGTTGAAGTCATGAGTTCATATTAGGAGTGCTAACCAGTCTTTGGAGAAGCATTGAAACTTATGACAATGTAATCTAAACTTTATAAGAGGAAGCTGTTAAATAATTTTTGTGAGGAGCCAAAGTAAAAAAGTCAGGGGATTACAACTCTGACCTGAACAGTGGATGAGGAAATCCAAAGTTCATTTAAAAGGATAAAAATCCCATTAGCTCCATTGAGTTTTGGATGAAACCCAGGATCTTTACAGAAGTTTAATCAACAAGCATATCTATTGCTAAAAGGCCAAGCACAGTGTCTTGTGCTGTAGGAAGACAGTATCTTTTTGAACCATGCTGCTGGAGAATATCAAGCAGTACAGTGGACATATAGCAGCAGCAAGTGATCAGGAAAAATCCCATAAGAAGTCCATTTCCCAGTCTCTGCTGCATTGCCTGGGAGGAGTGAGCCTGTACCCTGCAGTGACCAACATGGAGGTTTTTCAGCAGCATCAACTACCATGGAAGATTGTGACCACTTGTCCTGTCTGGTTAGGAGCTACCACTGCTTTGTCCACCATCTGTGGAAAACTATGGAGGCAGATAACCTCAAGTCAGAGCTTTCTGCAAAGTTAATGCCTAATGGAGTATAAAGATGTTGCTTTCCCTGAACCTGAAATGCAGGGTAGCTTTATTAAGATGAAATGAGTGTATCATGGTCTTTCCAATCATATGTTTGTTGTTTGTTTACAAGCACATATGTAATGCTTTACACAGCAGTTGTTTCCAAAATGTCAAAAGTGCCTAGGAAGCACCTGATTTAGAACTGACAGTTCTGAAGGAGAGTCCATTGGTTGCTTGAGTGAGAGCTCCTGTTTTCCTGTGCAGCAAGATGCCCTGCTGTCCTCAGCTGTCCTCCTAAAATACGAAATACTGGCTCTTACAGTCTCCCTACTCCCTCTGGGAGCACAAAGGATGTGTCTTGGATAGGGTATGGAACTGCCCGAAGGCCCCTGACAGTGCTCAAAAACCTTGAAGGGGCAGTGCAAATCCACTATCTTGTATTAGAGGACTTCCAGTATTTTGCTGGAAATGTATTGATTGCATAGTCCCAATGTCTTGATCACATAGAACTTTTACACTTCAGTTTGCAAGATTGCTCTTTTTATTTTTTTTGTATACACACATCAAGTGAATGCTTGATTTATAATTTACTTGATTCAGTGAGAGGATTATCTTCAGGAGGGACTGCAGGATTAAACCAGTCTCACTGGATGTTTTTCTCCATATTTGAATACTGATAAGAGGTAAAGTGGTTCCAATTTGTTAATTTTCTGACTGGCACACAGCTGCTGGGCAGGCCAGTGGGAAACCTGAAGCTCTGGGACTCATGTGCTTTGGGGCTCCCAGTGTCTACCAGGACAGGCTCCAGCTACCAGCCTCTCCCTTCTCCTAAAGACTTAGGGCTGTGCTCAAGTTTAAGACGATGCCCAAATCCACATGACTTGAGTCCATGCTACAGCAGAACCTCCGCTCGTGTGCTGAGAGCTCTGCCTGGGTAAGGCTTGCCAAGGTTTGCGTCTGTTTTGGTGGGCCAAAGGAGAGAAAAATGTGTTGTTTCAGGGCTGGCTGCTGAGCATTCCTGGAAGGGGCTGAACACCCTCAGCTCCAAGGGTTGTCTATGGGAGTTGACAATGCTCGGTGTCAATCCTGGAACGAAGGTTATTATTAGACTTGCTAATGGCAAGTGTATGTGAGAGATGGAAGCTGTCTGTGACATAGCAATGTATAGTCATAAAAATGCAGATCTGGAGAGCATTACCAATGAGTTATAATGATTTAAAGATGTGGCTATTTAAAAATGTTGTGACTAAGATTCAGAACAAGACATTTAGCTCTATAAATAGCTTCCTTTGTTTCCCCTCAAAGACAGTCACATGGTTTGGCCTTCATTTTTTCAACAATCCATTCTGCTGGGAGAGGGTATTTATTCCTTAAGTGAAAATTAAAGGTTACCCAGATCTGATATGACATCTTTTCTTTTCCCAGGTAAAATGTGAGGCTAAGTCAGCTTTGCCCAAACCCAAGAGTAACAACAACAACAACTGTAAGAAAGGCTCAAGTGAGGATAAATCAAAGATTGCCGTAGGTGAAGAATGCAGAGCTGATGAGCAGGCTTTCCTTGTGGCTCTTTATAAATATATGAAAGAAAGGAAAACACCAATTGAACGAATACCCTATTTAGGTTTTAAGCAGAGTAAGTATCCTTTTTCTCACTTTCTTGTTGACGTTTTAGAATGGTTTGGCTTCTCTGGAGAAAGCATTTGCACACGACGCCTATTTTAAAACCTTATGGATGGGGGGGACCATATTTATATCTACACGTTTTCCAGTCCAGGCATTTCACTGTCTTATGCCTAGATTTGCATCTCTTCCTTCTGGGATAGTTGCTGCCAGATATTTATAGGTTTAAATCTGCTCATTATGACTAGAAATAGGCATGTTGAAAACTCTCTAGTTTTCTGTTTTGTAAATCTGCAGCGTCTGTAATGCCTTTCTTCTGAGTTAATAATATGACGTATCTTTATTGTGCCCAGATGTTCTTTATGAAAGGACAAATATTAAAGGAAGATATTTAAAGGTGGTCAAGAAAGGCACAAAAGGGATCATATTCTTAAGCCCCAGAATGTGTTTATAGTTAATAAATTACTGACTTTGGAGAATATAAAACCAGACTGTATCTGTTTAATACAGAATGCAGTGTTTAGAATTGCTTTGACATGTACAGTTTGTAGTGCCACAATCTGTAAAACAATTGTAGGTGGTGAAGATACAGTTGTAACCCAATTTTGCATAAATATTGCGGCACAATGTAGATCTTTCACAGTTTCCAACAAAAGCTGTAAATGGGGGTATTTTTCCTCCTTATCTATAGATTGAATGGTACTTTATTTCCTTAAAGGGAAAACGGCATGGATTGAAATATTATTTACTCTAATTTATCTCCAGATTAAAACCATGTGTTATTTTGATGAAGAATGTCAAACCTGTATGTTTTACATAACAATTTACATACCTAATAGCAATTGGCACTGATTGCAACAGGCCTCCAGCAGCCATTATAAACTTATATAACTCCAAATGATTACAGTGTTTGTCTGAAAACTGGCTGCTTGAAATGGAAGTAAAATTAATGTACTATGAACAGCTTCGTTGCATTATGCATTGATTCAGATTAAATCAAGGCCTAAGCAAAGCTCTCGATAGCTTTGAAAGAGTACAACAAGGTTCAATGAGGCTTTCAGAATGTTTTGTGTTGAAGAAATGATTTCTTTCCCCCCCCCCATTTTATTCTGCACTCCCTCAAGAATAGAGACAGGGTGGGCTTGAAAGACAAGCTAAAGTATTATTTTTAAAATTCCCCACCAGGGTTAGGACCCTCTGCTAACATTTAGCTGAAATACACTGAGACTTGCCTGACATTCATTATAAATTAGGGGCCTGATCCAGCAAATACTTAAATACCAAGAGTAAGTATACTGAGAAGAGCAGAAATGTTTGCAGGATGGGGCTCTGTATTTGTCCAGCAAGACTTGTGCAAACATTGCCAATATAAATAGCTTAGTGGAAAGAGGCAGTGTGTACTCTGCAACAGAGCATCCCCCCGTGGAGAAAGAGATCCCATCCTCCGTGGTCCACAGTATTATTGCTGACCTGGAGTATTTGCGGCATGTCCATGGGGAATCAGTGTTTGTTGGTGGAATCACGCATACACCTTTCATAGGGCTGACATCAATTTTTCTTGTAACAATTAAAATAATAAATAAATAAATAAATAAAATAAAAGTGAGACACCAGCAGCAAGCAGTGGCCCCACGGCCAGGATGAAAAGCACGTTGGGGGGGGGAGTTCTGCAGGAAGTAACAACTGTCTCCCAACACATCTTTTGAACTGACTTGCCTCCGTGCCTACAACCCCACAGCCATGGGCAAGGCACAGCAAGCCACAGCATAATTATTATGGTAATGCTCATTTGTGCTCCATCTGGGTTCATTCACACGGGACCCGTTAGAACGCAGCTTATTGTTCATTGATTATGGAGACCATTATCTGGAGCCGCAGTAAATATTGGATATTGTTGTCTAATCAATAGGCTTTCTCTGTGAACCAGTGTGTGGCTCATGCTTCCTTGCTAATGAAATCAGTATTCAACAAATAATTAAAAGCGACTTTCTTCCCAATGAGTAATTTTTATTAGCAAGGTTGTGGAAACATGCTACAGTCATTATACTGTGCCTCTTATCAGCAAACTCAAATGAGCCCATTACCTTTGTCTTAGTGTATTTTTCCAGTCCTGTTAAGGAATCTATAAGTCTGTTATCTTATATGTAATTAAAAATATATATAGTATGGGCTAATATTTACTCTTCAGATTATGTAAATACCTCTTTGGAAAATATTTCATGGGAGCTTTTTCAGGGGCTGTAAGCTTTTTTTTTCCTCTTTTTTTTTTAACTGTTTAATTTACATTTCTTTGAAATATGTTGGCTAATGCAATGCTTATCTAAATACTTATTGTCCCTCTAACAGTTAACCTTTGGACTATGTTTCAAGCTGCTCAAAAACTGGGAGGATATGAAACAGTAAGTGTTTAAGTAACTTAAATGAAATAATTGTGCAATCTAACTTTTCCCTGTTAGAAAAAAAAAATGTAAAAGCAAACAATCATTTGCTGCATTTTAGGCTAACTGTACACATTGTGGGTTTACTGGACCATTTTTGGAAACAGTCCCAATTAGTTCCAGGTTTGGCAAAATTGTAAACTTGTCGTAAAAACTACAAGTGGAAAACATATGTAACTCTTCCCTGTCAAGGAAATTAGTTAGGTCTGTAATTTTTTCCCATGTTGAGAAAGGGCTATTATTGTACAACAAGCCAAGATTGCATAAAAGAAATTTCACTTGGCAACATCCCTGACATCTGTTCATGTCTAATATGGGAAATGTATTAAAGGCTTTCAAAAGTAATCAACATTGTCCATTTAGGAAGAGTATGCTGCAGAATCTCCTCTTATTCTAAGTGTAAAAGATCTTTATTAGACTAGGGTCAGTACCACATAAACAGGAAGTTATCAAAGAAATTCAGAAAAGTCTCTGACACTTTTTAGCAGTTAACCATATCTGACAAGAGCAGTTTATTTTTAGCTCACAGGAAAAGTTGATGGCCATGGATTTTACAGCATGTATTTTGAACCAATAAAATACTAGAGCAACAAACTTAGATTAAAATCTTGAAATGAGAAGAAAGAGCTGCATTAATGTGGCACATCGAGATGACATCTGTAATAAAAAAACAATTGACATAGGAAGATGTCGTCATTGGAAATATTTTCTTTGCACACAATGATCAGATTAAGTTGTTCAGTTCCTACCGCAGTTGGATGAAAGAAATTATTTTTGCTTTGTTTACGAAGTAATCTGGGACATATCTGTGCTGTAGAGAAATGACAAGAAGAAATGCACTATCAAGAAACTGAAAGTCGTTAGAACCAAAATGCAAAACTCCCTGTTTTCCTTCCATACAATAAAGCACATTGTTCTGTACATCAGCAACCCAGGCCGGTTAGCATGGGTGTGCCTGGGATTTTGTGAAACATGAAATATAACATTCTTAAAAAATATATATGCTTGATTTGGCTTTTATTGTTCTTCTTCTATCTTTCATTAATCAGCACATACCATGCTGATGTACAGGGGTGTGTGTAGGCGTGCTCATGGGTATGTATGAATGAATAGCTGCCATAGATAGATCGTTACAGCAATTAGCAGAATTGCCATGAGTTGTAAAGTGCAAGGAAAATGAGGGCTAAAATCTTGAATGTGATGCAGAGCACTAGGGAAGGCCAGGAGGGAGATTGAAAGGCAAGTGGTGTGACCGAGGTGCTCATCCAGGGAGACGAGCGATTTTTCACAGCAGTGTTTCAGGTCTGCATGAAGGGATGAAGTATGGAAGCAGGGATGCCAAAGTGGTGGCTTGCTGGAGAGACCTGAGTTTTAGTGCCAGCAGGAGAGGGATGAATTTAGGGATGCGGGAGCAGGTGAACCCCTGTGCCTGGGGAAGAGCAGGAATAGGATGGAGAGTTTGTGAACACAAGGCCAGGGCCAGAGAGCCAGGTCTGCCAACGAAAGCAGAAATGTGTGGTATTATCATCCAGAGTAGCTTCAGTCTATCCTTGTCTCAGACCTCCTGTCCTTTTCTCAGAGACAGGTATTCTCTGTTGTTTAGGGACATTTGTCACCTTTGATGAAAATGTACCAGTGGTGCTTATTCTTCATAGAGAGTAAACTAAGCAATTACTTGCTGGTCAGTAAAGGCAAGGCAAGCATAGCTCATGCCCTCTGACATACCTGTTAGCCCAGCCTTGTTTAGAGAGTGACTCTGGCTGAAAGGATGGGCCCGATCCTGTTTTTATGATATGAGTGGCATCTGTGCTCTTGGCAGGTGAGCTGAAGTTGGGAGGACTGCCGTGATGCAATTTTAAGTTGTGAATGGAACATAAGGTTTCCTGACCTCATTCTCATCTGTTAACAGTCTCATCCTCAATATGGATCTGCCTTTGCTTTGAGTTTCCTGTTAAATTGATAGCTGTTGCAATACTTTGACGTGTGCACACCCTTTTTTTTATTATTTTATGGCCAGTTGATATTCATTGAGTTTGCCAAGCTGCATTAATTTGTATATATCTTATCATGGTGAGCACTGCTGAGAGGCTTTTGTGTTTGATTCGTGTTTCATTTTTCACAATGGTTAGGGTGACATGTACCTCAGTATCAGTTCTAACATCTTAGGCAGGTCTGCTTTGATGCAGAAATTTCAAGTGAGTGCTGTAATTCAGTAATGACCAGAATCCACTGCTCACACACAGTACTACTATCTGTCAGTGAGGAGAAGTCATGTGCAGAGCAAAGGCTTTCTGAAACCTGCCCTGATTAATGCACATTTATCTCTATGGACCCTTCCATCTGGCTTGAACAAACCCTTTGTCCGTTATAAGGGCTTCACCATCTTTAACTTGTTTTAAAATGTCATAGGTTTCTGGTTTGTGCATTGAGATAGAAATAGGTCTTTTCTCTTAGAAGTATTGTGAAGAAAAGAATATTTAGAAGTAGATATTTGACTTTAGCATGTGATAGTCATTTTGTGAACAGGAAACAGATAAAACATTGGTTAAAATGACATACAGAAACTTAGAGTCGCCAGATGACTAGTTTTTTACTAGTAAGAGTAGAAACCTTCCCAGTTGAAGCAGTTGCAAACTTTACATCCTTGTGTTTGACAGAACAATGATAGTCTGCCCATTTTAAGTTTTATCCATTGCCCTGTCCGCCTTCTCCATATATAGATCTTTAAGTGGGGTTTAAAAAACATTTTTGAGAAACAGGCAGAAGTGATGTGCAGTGTTTTCCAGCTTCTGCACAGATTCACAGAACAGTGCGAGACCTTTGAGTCCAGTCCTGTTTCGATAAGGGTCTAAAAGTGACTGAGAACAGCCAGGGACTGGATTTGAGATGTGGAGAACAACTTTCTTAGCCATCTGTCTGACTTGCCTTTATTGTCCTGTGTCAGGGGCTGGAATGGATCCAGTGAGACTTGACAGAGAGCATTACCTTTGCATATGGGATATACATGCAGGATATCTAATAATGTCAAGTCATGATTGTGTGCCATAAAGGGTTCTCCAGTCAGAGTACTCATAAGAGTAATTTCTCCCCCTTTTGATTACTAATTCTTAGTTAGTTGTCATCTTTAACTGTGTAATACCACACTCCCTTGTACTTCTTGTTGGACATAATACAGGCTTAATAAAAATAGCAACCCGTACAAATTAGTTTAAGTCCTTAACAGATGAAGCTGTCTCTTTGGAGTAGGTGGAATCATGTTTCTCTTAAAGAAAGATATGTGAAACAAGCATCTTTGTTACTAATAATAGGAGAGTGCATTGGAAAACTCTCTCTATAGCAGATCTTCACAGTAGGAATGGTTTAAAATGTCCCCAGATCACTGGGTGAAATACAAAACGTTCAAAGGGGCTCGGCTGCAGTGGCATTTAACAGCCATTGCCTGGAATTCTGTCACCCTAAGTGAAGTGAGTGAAAGGTGCAGATATTCGTAGATGGGAAACTTCCAGGACTTACCTGAAGAGTTGTCCTTGGCAAGTCATGAAGTAGCATTTTTTCTTTTGAGCCAACATAAAAGAAGTGCCTTGGCATATTTGCAGAAGGCTGTGCTGCTGAATGGACTCTACCTGGAGATGTCTTAGAAAGATAAAGGGTAGAAAGAAAATTAGGTGGAGCTTAACCTTTAGTGTGTAGCAGCTTAGATTTTGCCAAAGGTCAGTGGGATCCCATTTAGCTGCTGCCTCCTGGAAGCAACAATTAAGTGCTTTAGTTTTTAAAAATTAATGATTGACACACACAACAGTCCTGTGTCTGGGCATGACCAGAAAATTCCTTATTGTGTTTGCAGTGGGAAAAGCAAGAATCCTTTCAGGAGGAAGGGAGCTGGGAACTGGGAGCAGTGCTGAAGACCTTAAGCCTCCAGTTTTTGCTGGTTGGGAAAGATGTCACAAGAGTTTTCAAAGATGCTGACTTCCACTGGGCCCAACTCTAGGATTGTGAAGCCATAGGTTGGAGCAAATTGCGGGAGGGCTCTGCAAAGCAGACTACTTTAAAACTAAAACCAGCATTGGAAAGGGAAGCTGTCAGGTATGGCAATTGCACTGGCCTGTCAGCTTGGAGCATCCTGCACTTCTAGAAACATGGCAGGCACTGGGAGGGATGTATATACTGGTTAGGAGTAGGGAAGAAAAAACTGGAAAACTAATACAGCAAAGGCAGAGAATTTTGGTAGGAACCAGAACTGTAACCAAAGCACTGCAGAGCATTACCCTCCTCAGGAAGTTCTTGGTCACTGAGGTGTCTGGGAGGAACTGGTATGAGAAAGGAAAGCAGTCCTCAATTTGGATGTGGTCAGCATGGGCATCCAGCTTGAGCAAAGCTACTCTGTATGACAGCAGTGAAGTTTCCTCAGTGCAGCATTTTGTTCAGATTAAGGGTGTAATTAATCAGTTCCTTTAGTCCTTTGAAGTTTATTAAGCATAAAAAATAAACTTTCCAGAGCAGGAGAAAATTCAACCCCAGGCTTTGTTAGAATAACAATTGTTTCAGGAAATGTCAAATTTAAACTTAGCTCTGTATGTAGGAGGGCACAGCTCTGTTAATTTCCAAGCAACTCTAGTCCATTGGAAAGGTAGAATTGGACAAAACTGGGCAAATGTTTGTGAAAATACTGTTATTCTAAGCAGCATAGAGGAAAGAGGCACCAAAAATGATCATGGGATTTCAAAGAGATTCCCGTTTCCCCTTAAAGTCGGTTATGTTTACTGGTGTTCCAGTGTGAGTATCGCCTCTTGAGTCAGCTCATGGTAAATGAGACCAAGGCTCTAAAGTTAACATTTTCCTTTTGAAAATGGAGACCATGCTTCTTAGTCACATTGGGATGTTTAAAAAGGGGACTTGCAGTAGTCCTCTTGCTAACTAATTCTTGGCTTTCATTTGAAGCTCCTCCTGCACAGCAATCACTGTTCTTAGCCAAGGCATCAGGTCCTGGCCCACAGCCTTGCAAGCCAGCCAGGCTGTGCTTGTCAGAGGGCCAGAGCACAGACCCCAGATTGGCTTTGTGCACCTTTGTTCCCCTTGTCTGTGAGCCTGCCAGAGACTTGATTTAGTATAAAGCCACTTACAGCAATCCTCAGGGGATCTCTGATTTTTTGGGAGCTACAAGAAGGCAGTCTAGGTGGCTGTCTGGCTGTGCCTCTGTCTGCTGCCTGTCCTGAGGGGACTGGTGGAATGTGGGAGGCAGAACCAGAGGTAGCTTCCCATCCAGGCATTCCTCCACAGCAGGGTACTTGGTCCAACTCTCACTTGACCTCTTGGGTTGCATAAAGAGCATCCATTCATATTCTCAGGATGTGACGTTCTTTGTGGCTCATTAGGACTCCAGTTCTTCAAACCCTTCAGTAGTAATAATAAGTAGAAGTGTGGGTAGCCTGGGGAGGAGACAGCGTAGGAACTTAAACCAAATAGACTTAGCATGAACCTTATCTTCAGATGACTGTTTGATTTGTATTTAAATAATTTATTTGTGCAAATTTTATCCCTGAATTGCTTGAATCCTTGTGCCTGTGGTGTCTGGGTTTGCTACAAAAGACAGAAAACAAAATTAGTGAATGAAGTCAGTTCATGTAGCTTTAAATAAGGTTTAAGATAAAATACTTTTTTTTTCAAGTATCTATAGATGAAAACTGTGCTCAGGTGCTAATAGTGACTTGGCAGTGCTGCTGTTTTCTGGAGGACTCTGCAGACAGTAAATTTGAAGAAATTGTAACATAAGTCTCCAGCCATGCTTTTGGCTCTGGAGAATAATTTCTGCAAAGGAAGGATTTTCCATTTGTATTGAGCAAAAGAGAAACACCTCTTACCCTGTACTATCTGATGATGGTAGCTATTTCCTCTTGTTTAGATTAAAATTACAGGCCTCAGATTGCAAGTTGTAATATTTGTTTTCTTCTGATTGCTGCCTTTAGCTGCTCAGCAAATGCCATTGACTGCTCTGTGGGTAACTCTGAAGAAGCCTCCAGGGCTGAATATATTAAATCCACAGCATTCCACAGAAAATGACAAAATTCTCCCCAAATTGCCCCTACAGTTTTCCACTGACCTTCTTTATGAGCTGCAGGCAAAAGAGGGTGATCTGTTGTGCTTATCCTATTCCTGTTTTTCTTCCTGTTTTAAATATAGCGGAATATATAAAATAATGAAGTGGTATTCAGAAACAATCCTTTTGCCAGGTCTTCCATCTGTTATTCTGTATAATCCTAATTTCTGTACAAAAAACCAGAACCTTGGTATGCAACTCAGTATGTTACGAGATGTTTATTTTCATCAGCACGGTCCAATAAAGTACATAGCTCAAATATTAACATTGGAGTATGTTAAGATTTCATTAGTATTTGATCTGTATATTTTACTGACATAAATGGATATAAATAAAGAGCTTGTAACATACAGAGTTATGGACTATGCTTTTGTGGATTTTCAGAATTCTGTGGTGGATTTGGGTTTGCAGCAGATTTATTTTCTCTAATTCAGTTAAAAAAACCTATGTAATCGTTATTTTTGCTGAGTATGGTTTGAGCTTCATTTTCATAATTCACTGTGGGATTTGTCTGCATAACTTCTGATGGTTAATGACCTCGTATTGATTGAAATTCTCTTTTGTGAGTCCGTATTGCTTGTGACTTGATAATGAATCAGTCAGATCACTCCATTTTAGAAAGAAAATAGATATAGTGCTAACTTACAGAAAAAAAAAGCCACCCAAAGCTCTGTGCACTCTGTATATTCTGTAGGGGCTT